>NW_019154101.1:47563094-47600875 GCF_002288905.1 Enhydra lutris kenyoni
CTAGCCTTTGGTACTGCCTCTTCTTTTTTTTTGTGGTGAATTTTTCCGCCTTGTCATTTTGTCCAGATAAGAGTATATGAATGGGCAAGTAAAATACTAAAAGGGTGGCAAAGACCCCAGGAAAATATGCTTTAACCAAATCAGAAGAGATCCCAAATCGTGAGGGGGGAGAAAGGCGATAAAAAGAGGTTCAGAAAGAAAAAAAAAATGAAACAATTAAAAGAAGAAAACGAATAAAGAAAAAAATATAAAAAGAAAAAAATATATACATATATTAGATAAACTAGTTAAAAACGTTAAAAAAGAAAAGGGTAAAAGTTTAAAAAAATTTAGCAGAAGAAGAGAAAAAAAATTGAAAAAGAAAAAAATTAAATTAACTGTAAGGCTAAAGAATCATGGAGAGAAAGCCATGAGTTCCGTGCTTTGCTTTTTCCTCCTCTGGAATTCCGCTGCTCTCCTTGGTATTGAAACTGCACTCCTTGGTAGGTGAACTTGGTCTTGGCTGGATTTCTTGTTGATCTTCTGGGGGAGGGGCCTGTTGTAGTGATTCTCAAGTGTCTTTGCCCCAGGCGGAGTTGCACCGCCCTTACCAGGGGCTGGGCTGAGTAATCCGCTCGGGTTTGCTTTCGGGAGCTTTTGTTCCCTGAGCGCTTTCCGTAGAGTTCTGGAGGGCGGGAATGAAGATGGCGGCATTCCAGTCTCAGGCCTGGAGGATCTGAAAGCCCGGGGCCCCACTCCTCAGTGCACCCTCAGAGAACAGCGCCCGATTACTCCCGTCACCCTGGCCTCTGGTCGCGCTCCAAGCTGACCGAGCCTGCGACCGTTTCGAGGTAACCCCGAGTTTAGAGCTCACTCCTCGGCTCTGTCTCTGTAGCCGGCTTCCCCGTTCTAATACCTGTAAGCTCTGTGACACTCAGACACCCCCGGTCCTTCTGTGACCCTGCAGGACCTGGGGCCACACTGACCCCGCATGGGCTTCACCCCGGTTTAGCCTCTGGAGTGATGTCCCTCAGCGGAACAGACTTTTAAAAGTCCTGATTTTGTGCTTCGTTGCTCTGCTGCTTGCCGGGAGCCAGCCCCTTCCCCCATGGTCTATCTTCCCTTTGCTTTGGATTCACTTCTCCACCAGTCCTACCTTTCAGAAAGTGGTTGATTTTCTGTTTCTAGAATTGCTGTTCTTCTTCTCTTTGCTCTCCCATTGGATTTGTAGGTGTTTTCAATGTTTAGATAAGCTATCTAGCTGATCTCCCGCTACCTGATGTCGTCTCAGCCTGCTACTTCTCCGCCATCTTGACTCCTCCCCCCCTTATTTTGTTATTATTGACTTGAGATTTCAAGTATAGAGCTTTTCATCTTTAACTTTATTCTACCTTCTGAGATTGAAAAAATTATATGCATGTGTGTGTGTATGTACGCATCCACAGATGTATACATTAAATAGAATACAAATACAAAAATTTTCCTCTTAGAGTCAATAATTCTAATATATTTAATAGATTTTTTTCATTTGTGGTCTTGAAAATTTGGTATATTGTTTTTATATGGATATATTTTAATTTAACTTTAATTTAGGTCATGTTTTTATATCTCAGTCTCATTTTCTTTTATCAATCAACATTACATTTTGTATAGATTTTATTTATTTGACAGAAAGAGAGAGAGCCCAAGAAGGGGGAGTGGCAGGTGAAGGGAAAATCAGGCTCTCAGGAACCTGATGTGGGCCTTGATCCCTGTGCGTCATGGCTCCTATAGCCTACAGCTCTGTCAGCAAGTCATTATTCTAGGAAATTCCTAAACAAAAGGGAACTATTTAAACACAATGAGAGTATATATATCAGAAATATAGATTGCATTTACTTTAGTTCGCAAATCTTTTTTTTTTATTTAAAGCAATAAATACTTGAAAACACTTTATAAAAGATAAGCTCAGTAACTGCAACTTAACTTATGAATTTGTATCAGTTCAAAATATATATTCTAGATATTGAGGGGCAGATGTAATCATTTATGTTTGAATGTTTGTTGTAGAGGAATGGGGAAATGTAAACAAGGTGACACAGAGAAGATCCTAGAGTTCTAGTACAGCAGTAAGAAATATTTTGACTGTAATGATATTCAAAGTTATATATATATTTTTATTGTGTTATGTTAGTCACCATAAAATAAATCATTAGTTCTTGATGCAGTATTCCAAGGTTCATTGTTTATGTACAACACCCAGTGCTCCATGCAATACATGCCCTCCTTAATACCCACCACCAGACTCAAAGTTATATTGTTAAAATGCATCACATTCTGTGAACAAAGTTGTCTTATCTTTGTCTTTAAAAAATGTTGTTTTATAGCATAAAATGTTATATTTATTATGACATTTGATAATTATTTTCTTTGCTTGTCCTCTTGGACAAGTTTAGGTTTATTTTTTCTTGGAAACTACCTAATAAGAATTGAAAGATTTTCCACATCACTCAGGTTTAGGGAAGTACAAATCATGAACCATAATGAGATAGAACCTCACAGTGGTCGGACTGGCTAAAATTAACAAGACAGGAAACAACAAATTTTGGTCAAGGTGAAGAGAAAGGGGAACTCTCCTACAAAGTTGATAGGAATGGTTCATGATTTGTACTTCCCTAAACCTGAGTGATGTTGAACATTTTCTCATGTGTCTATTGGCCATTTGTTTATACACAATGAAATATTACTCTGCCACTAAAAAGAATGACATCTTGGCAATTGCAACCATGTGGATGCAACTGGAGGGTGTTATGGTAGGTGAAATAAGTCAGTCATGGAAGTCAAATACCATATGATCTCACACATATGTGGAGTTTAATAAACAAAACAGATGAAAATAGTGAGAGGGAAGGAAAAATAAAACAAAAGAAAATCAGAGAGGAAGGCAAACCATAAGACACTCTTAACTGTAGGGAACAAACTGAGGGTTGCTGGAGGGGAGGTTAGTGGGGAATTGAGTTGGGTGATGGGCATTAAGGAGGGAATTTGATGTAATTAACACTGGGTGTTATATGCAAATGTTGAATCACTGAATTCTACCTCTAAAAACTAATAAAACAACATACATAAATTAAATTGGATTTAAATAAATAAAATATTTTAAAAACCAAAAAAAAAGAGCTGAAAGATTTTTTAAAAATTGGGATGATAATTCAATATATGTTTTGAAAAAAATTAGAAAAATATTTAGTATGTTAAGTGGTTTTGAGGCAAACTGCACTTTAGTGGATTGACTGAAAACATTGAATTATAAAACAAGTAGACTTTGGCTTGATAACACTGATTTCATTTTATTAACTGTGGTTCTAAGAAAAATCAGCTCAGAAAAACTGACTGTTAGGTAAAAAGATTTTGACTTTTCTTTTCTTTTTGTTTAATTAGAAGTTTCTTGGGTTAATGTTAAATGGGGAAATCAGACATTATGACCACAATCGGCTAAGTCAGAAGTGAAGATATGCTGTTCTTTTAAATTATTAAATGTCCTGAGAAGCACATCAATATAAAATATATGTGAATGATGAAGAGAACAATATGCCATCAATATTTCATTGAATGTTTTGTCTTTTAAGGAAATGGCTTACTGTGGAATGTAGAGCTGCAGCTGGAGACACTGCTCTAGCTCCTTGTTATCAGGTACTTGAGGATTAAAGGAACAGGAAAGTGGTGTCTGTTCTGTACAAGATCTCAAGGAACGGAAATAACTCAAGATTATTATGTTTTATTTTCTCTAACCATTCCCCCACAGGATATTACTCCATAGACTTGCCAACACTAATAAGCCTTCTTTTCTGACCAGCACAATTATCCCCGCTGAGTCTGTTCTTTGAAATGGCTTAAGAAATGGTTGCTGGATAGTGACCAAAGAAGGCTGGCTTTGATTGGGAGGAAAGCGACTCTACCAACTAGTGTTTAATGATAGCCAAGGTGCTTAGCATCTATGCAGTTTACATAGCTTCATGTTTTCAGCAAGGCCAAACCAATATTTGTTTCATGAACAAACTTCTGAAGTTGTATATAATATTTTTGAACCAACTTTTTCTCCATTGAAGGACTCTATAATGTTCACTTTTAATAGTTCTCACCAGTAGGAAAAAAAAAAAAGCAAAACTACAGGAAAACACTTAAAGTACTCACTCTAAATTCTCAGAATCCTGCCTCTCCCACACACACACTCACATGTATGTAATTATCCTCCAAGATGCTTCAACAATTGAGATAATTTTATCACATTCTTACACTTTTTGAAATCTTCACAAAAATGTTTCTTAATTATTCTTAGACTTTAATAACATAGTATTCAATAAAGTATTATGCATCCCAGTGTTGTATATAATAGCAATACAACATTAAAAAGACAATTTAATATATAATTAAGGAAATGTTTAATAAAATTGTGACATTTCCTTATAAAGAATGATATATAGTCATTAAGTATTTTTAAATGTTTAAATCGCCATTCCTTATCTATCATTTTTAACATGGAATTTCACAGTATGCTAAAAGTTATAAACAGTATAAACATATATGGTTATTTACTATGATTGTACATAAATATATTTCTATGCATAGAGAAGCCTTGCAAAATATGTAGCAAAAGTATTAACAGTGGTTATTTCTGGACTGACTACAAGATAATTATTTTCTTTTCCTTTAGACTTTCCAGTACATCTGAATTTCATGCAATAATATTACTTTTATAATATGAAGAAAATTATTTTTAAAATGTTAAAATAAAATTTTTAATTGAAATCAAATTTAACATATAACTCCACAATGAGACCTGAGTAAACAAAATATTGGACAAAATATATTCCAGCTCTTAGGACACTGAAAACCTTATTGTCTTCTCACCAACATACATGTTTTATTTATTCATGTATTTATTTATTAGATATTTTGAAGCATATCATATGTGAAAAGCATTTAATAAGTGGTGACTATACACTGTAAATAAGACTGATTAGTCCCTCTTTTTTATTGTATGTTTTCTAAAGAAATTGGTAATAACACGGTGGACAGGGGAAGTTATATCAATGTTCATGTTGTTGAATTTGATAACTATTACCTTTAAAGTATATCTAAAAAATAATTGTGTGCATAATCATTATGTTTTATTTTGTTTCTTGCACTATATAATTTGAAGGGTCCGTGATTGTCTATCATTATTTTTGTTGAATCTAACACTGTTCTATTCAAATAGTGTTTTTTTTTTTTTTTTTGACAGACAGATCACAAGGAAGTGGAGAGGCAGGCAGAGAGAGGGAGAGGAGGAAGCAGGCTCCCCGCTGAGCAGAGAGCCCAATGTGGGGCTTGATCCCAGGACCCTGGGATCATGACCTGAGCCAAAGGCAGAGGCTTAACCCACTGAGCCACCCAGGTGTCCCCAAATAGTGTTTTCTTAATACAAAGGTTTGCTGAATAAATAATTTTTAGCAAATTGTCTCTTATGTGTCTCCTATGTGTTTCATAACTTCAGAATGTCTGGAACCATTTCACTTCTAATGTATACATACTTCTTGTCAAAGTTTCCAAAATTGGGGTAAAATTCACTGAAATGCACAGTTCTTAAAAGTATAATTGAAGTTTTGATAAATATATAAAATCATGTAGCCACTACCCCAAACAAAATATAGAACATTTCCATCATACCAGAAAGTTTCCTTGTGTTGTGTTCCCTTCCAGTCATTCACATAGGGAATCTCTCTTCTGATTTCTATTATCCCACTATATATGTGTATATATATATATTTCTATTATCCCACTATATATGTGTGTGTGTGTGTATATATATATATATATATATATAATTGGAATCATTTGTATTCTTTTGTGTTTTGATCCTTGCATATGACATAATACATTTGAAAGTATGTTTATGAATGTATGTTAAGACTTACTGAACTACTGTTCATTCTTTTTTTTTATTAACATATAATGTATTATTTGGTTCAGGGGTACAGGTCTGTGATTCATCAGTCTTACACAATTCACAGCACTCACAATAGCACATACCCTCCCCAGTGTCCATCATCTAGCCACCCCATCCCTCCCAACCCCCTCCACTCCAGCAACCCTCAATTTGTTTCCTGAAATTGAGTCCCTTATGGTTTATTTCCCTCTTTGGTTTCATCTTGTTTCATGTTCCCCTCCCTTCCCCTATGATCCTCTGTCTTGTTTATCAAATTCCTTGTATCAGTAAGATCCTATGATAATTGTCTTTTTCTGGTTGACTTATTTTGCTTAGGATAATACCCTCTAGTTCCATCCACATCATTGCAAATGACAAGATTTTGAAATTTTAATGGCTGCATAATATTCCATTGTGTATATATACCACATCTTCTTTATCCATTCATCTGTTGATGGACATCTAGGTTCTTCCATAGTTTGGCTATTGTGGACATTGCCACTATAAACATTGAGGTGCATGTGACCCTTCAGATCACTACATTTGTATCTTTGGGGTAAATATCCATTAATACAATTGCTGGCTCATAAGGTAGTTTTATTTTCAACTTTTTGAGGAATCTCCATACTGTTTTCCAGGGTGGCTACACCAGCTTGCATTCCCACCAACAGTGTAGGAGGGTTCCCCTTTCTCCACATTCTCGCCAATACCTGTCATTTCTTGACTTGTTAATTTTAGCCATTCTGACTGGTGTGATGTATCTCATTGTGGTTTAGATTTGTATTACCATGATGCTGAGTAAGTTGTTGAGTGTTGAGCACTTTTTCATATGTGTGTTGGCCATTTGGATGTCTTCTTTGCAGAAATGTCTGTTCATGTCTTCTGCCCATTTCTTGATTGGGTTATTCTTTGCGTGTTGAGTTTGGTAAGTTCTTTATAGATTTGTCTGCTATGTCATTTGCAAATATCTTCTCCCATTCTGTCAGTTGTCTTTTGGTTTTGTTGACTGTTTCCTTTGCTGTGCGAAAGTTTTGATCTTAAGGAAGTCCCAATAGTTCATTTTTGCCCTTGCTTCCCTTGCTTTTGGTGATATTTCTAGAAGGAAGTTGCTCTGGTTGAGGTCGAAGAGGTTGCTGCCTGTGTTCTCCTCAAGGATTTTGATGGATTCCTTTCTCACATTGAGATCTTTCATCCATTTTGAGTCTATTTTTGTGTATGGTGTAAGGAAACGGTCCTGTTCATTTTTTTTTATTGCTGAATAGGATTTTATTATATGACCATACTTGACTCTGATTATCGATTTTTTCATTGATGAACATTTTAGTTGTTTTAAGTAGTAGGAACTTAAAGCTTCTGTCAGCATTCATGCACAAGTTTTCTTTTTAATGTATGTTTTCATTTTTCTTGGGTAACTATATAGTCAAGGATTTTCTGAGGAGATGCATGTTTAACTTCTTAAGAAAATGCCAAACTGTTTTTAAAAGTGGTTATACATTTTTACTCTTGCATCTGAATGTGCGAGAGTTCCAGTTTCTCTGCATTCTTGACAATAGTTGGTAATGTCAGTCTTTAATTTTAGTCATTTTGAAGGTATGAAATGATATCACATGTGTTTTAATTTCCCTGATGAATAAAGGTGAACTTTGGCTTATTATTAGCATCTTTATTTTATTAAATGTCTTTTCAAACTCTTTTCCCAATTAAAAAACTGTGGTTGTACTAATTCAAAAAGGTATAGGCATCCCTAAAATTGCCTCACTATTTGTAATAGCCAAGATATGGAAGCTACCCAAATATCCATCACAAGATGAATGGATAAAGAAGATGTGGCATATATATAAAGAGAATATTACTCAGTCATAAAAAAGAATGATATTTTGCCATTTACAATGATGTGGATGTTTCTAGAGGGTTTAATGTTAAGTGAAGTCAATCAGAGAAAGACAAATATGACATGATTTCACTTACATGGAGTTTAAAAAACAAAACAAAACAAAACAAATGAGCAATCAAAGAAGAGATATAAAAAAAGACTTTTCAATATAGGGAACAAACTGGTTGCCAGAGGGGAGGTGAGTGAAGGAGATGGGTGAAATAGATGGAGGTGATTAAGAGTATAGCTATCATGATGAGCACTGAGTTGTGTATAGAATTGTTGCATCATTGTATTGTACACCCAAAGTTGAAGGTAAAAGATAAAATAAAACAATGAATATAAATTTTTAAAAAGTAGTAGTTTTTTTTTAAGTATTGATTTGTTGAAGTTTTTTCTATATTCCAGATCAAAGTTTTTGTTAGATATATGTATTGTAAATATTTTCTCCTAGACTGTGACTTGCTTTTACATCTTCTTAATGGTGACTTCTGATTAATAAAAGTTAAACATTTTTTATTCATCTACATTTACTTTTAACTGTTGCTCTAACAAATTGCCTAAAGCTTAGCAGTTTCAGCAGCACAAATTTATAATCTTAAATTTCTGTAAATTTCACAGAGCTAAATGGGTTTCAAAGAGCTAAAACCAGGAGGTCAGCACACCACATACCTTGCTGGGGGCTCCAAGGGAAAGATCTGATCCTTGTCCATCAACATAGTTGGCAGAATTCAGTTCCTTGCAATTGTAAGGACTGAGATCCTATTCTCTTGTGGGCTGCCCAGATTCCAGAGGTTTCCTGCATTCTTTGGCTCATGACTCCTTCCTCCATCTTCAGAGCCAGAAATGATGGACTGAGTTCCTCTAACACTTTGAATCTGTTTTCACTCCTTTCTGATCCAGTTGCTTTTAAGGACTCATGTGGCTAGATTGGAACTACCAGATAATCTCCCTACTCAAGTTCCACACTCTTTATCACATCTGCAAAGTACCTTTTCACATGTAAGGTAACATATTCACAGATTCTGGAGATTAAGGCATAGACCATTATTATGTCTACAAATCTACAAATAAATGTCTACAAATTGTTCTTTCATCATTAGTGCCTTTGCTTTCTTTATTAGCACAAAGGTTTTTTTTATGATGGCTTCAATAAGTTTTATAGTTTTAACTTTATGTTTAAGTCTATTATCCATCTCAAATTAACTTTGATGTGTGGTGAGAGATTTGAAGTTGAGATTCATTTTTCATTTATTTATCCACTTGTAACAGTGCCATTTGTCAAATTTGGAGTCATTGATTCTTAATTTACAGTTAATTCTGATTCCCAGGAGCTTTTTTTCTCTACTTACGCCTAAAATGTCGACTCTGTCCTGCATTGTTAACATCTGTCTTAAAAAACAAGTTTAAACTTCTTCATATTAATTTGCCTTTTTCTTTGAATATTTGAGGTTTTCTCCCCTGAATATAAAATATGTATATACAGATGATCATAGTGCTTATCATTGGCTTAATGTTAAATGTTTTAAATTGTTTTTTAAAAAGCTGTGTTTGTGTGTGTGTGAATATCTATATCTATATATATCTATATTTTTATCTACATATCTCTATATATCTATATCTTTATCTATATATCTATATCTATCTACCTATAGATAGATAGATAAAACAAACTTCCAGGTTGGAAAAAAAAAAAGATATTTTCCCCAACTTCCTAAAAGGAAAGCAGATTAGACTTCATATTCTTTTTTTTTTTTATTTTTTTTTAAAGATTTTATTTATTTATTTGACAGAGAGAGATCACAAGTAGGCAGAGAGGCAGGCAGAGAGAGAGGGAAGCAGGCTCCCCGCAGAGCAGAGAACCCGATGCGGGGCTCGATCCCAGGACCCTGAGATCATGACCCAAGCCGAAGGCAGAGGCTTTAACCCACTGAGCCACCCAGTCGCCCCTAGACTTCATATTCTTGAGTTGTGGGTTACATTTGCTTAGATGTAGTAACAGCATTTCTTTTTTAGATGTGTGTTCTGGACAAGTAGGGAAAGATTGTCCTAGAGACAATCTCTTGCATACACACAGACCCAGAGCATGGCTTTGTTCTCAAAACCTCTTGTCCACTAAAGGATTTGATCAGATTTCCTGGAAGAGGAGGTGACTTGTTGATATTGTTTCAAAAGGACAGAGGAATTCACCTCTTGCTGGAGAATAACTTCCCCAGGATTGGGAGAGACAGATTAGACTTTCTGATTTCTTAGAAAGGTAGAGACTCTGCCCTATTCACACAGAGTAGCATGGGTATGGCTGCTGTATTGTATCATTCTGGGGGTTTCTATTGACATAGCAAAGAAAAGTGAAAATGCCCCTATAGTTTTGTATCTCAGTGTTTGGTACATGAAGCTGTCAAGACCTTGTAAGAAGGTGGTTACAGAAATGCCTGTATGAATTTGCTGCTAAGACTATGGCCTTAACAGAAATGCAGAGGTTTGAAAGGCTAATCTGTATCCACATGAATGAAGATCATCTATACAGCCTGTCTAGACAACATTATCAGATACAGTAATTGATAGTATCATTATTTAGCAAAAATACTGATAATGGTCAGTACGTTTTGATTGTAAGAGACTCTCCTTACAATCAAGGTAGCTTGGCCTTGGATTATGAACCAAGAAAGGGGGAAGGAGCCATGCAAAGCAGGTGATCTAAAACTTGCTGCTTTCATAGGAAATGAGAACTAAAATTAGATTGATTTAATTAATAAAAAGCTATTGATGTCAAACTTATATGTATTTACATCATATGTTTCATATTTAGGTGGTTTTTAATTTTGCTTTTGTCCTTAATTCTATATCGTTAGGTTTTTTTTTCTATTCATTAAATTTACTTAAAACCATGATCTGAAATTCTAATGCATATTCCATAATACAGATGTACCATATTTATTTTATAATTTCTGATTAATTTTTAATAGTCGTCAAATTCTTTCTAAGAAGTAGTTTATCAAATTATTCTCCCATTCATCATCAGTGTTTGGTTGTAGTGCCTATATTACATGTCTCAGAGCTGAGTTCATCTTGTTTCTGCTTAATAGGTAAAAATGTCAGTGATTTTAAGAAAACTTTTAGAAAACTTTTTTCCTCGAAAACTGTTTTTATTTGTTCAAATCATTGGGATCATCATGCATAATTTTTCCAAATATTTGTTAAAAATCTCAATTCAAATGAGAGCTTATTAAGATATTTATAGAATATCAACTGTTATGCTTTCTTTATTAGCAGCAACCCACTTACAAATATTCTATAGATATTGTTTTGGCTTAAAGACCCAAGAATCCAGCAGATTTTTTTCTCATTTTAGATTATTTTGTTAATTTGTATTCTATGGGTAATTTAGAATTCAGTTATTTCAATCCATTAAGCACAAATAGATTTGCCCAAAGTGCATTTTCATATCACCCTGTTTATCTTTCTGGAGTAATCTGTGATAGGTTTTGAAGTCAGCAGATGATGACAATAAGCCTAGTCCCTAGGTCTTCCAAGTATCATGGCTGCATCCTTATCCTGGACTGAAGCTTCCTGAATATTCTTCTTGTTCTATAAACTTGTATAAAAGATAACCCATAAAAGTTTGGGTCTGCTTCATGTAATGTTTAGGCCAGGCTCAGTATAAGTTACACTGAATGCAATTCACGAAAAATTACAATAATCAAATTATAAATCAATTATGAATGCAATTACAATAATCAAAATTAACTGGAAAGAAATGTAAAATTTACTTAAAGTCTTTTAAATAATGTTAAAAAAAATGTTCCATTCAAAACACACATCAAATCTTTTTGCAGTCACTTTCTTTTGCCTGTTCTCTCTCTAATGATAGCTAGCTCCAAAATCTTTCTCCATATCTGGTCTACTTCCTTTTAAATTATCTTAAATGTAGATGCTGAAGCTATGTATCAGTTATCTATTGTTATGACAATGTTGCCAAGCAATACACAGCAAACCCCAGGCATAAACAAATATTTTTTAGCTGACAAAACTGAAGGGTTCATTTGATTTGTGCTGGGCTCACACATGCATCTATCATCAGCTACAGGCCAGCTAGGCAGCTCTGCTGATCTTGGCCAGGTTCATTCATATACTAAAATTAGCTGCTTATTGATTGATCTAGAATAATTTGGATTGCGGTGGTTGAGAGCATTTGGGACTGTCCCCTGTGTCTCATCCTTTAGCGGTTTCACACAGACATGTTATGTTTTTGTTTGTTCGTTTGTTTTAAAGATTTTATTTATTTATTTGACAGAGAGAGAGATCACAAGTAGGGAGAGAGGCAGACAGAGAGAGAGGGAGGAAGCAGGCTCCCCCCTGAGCAGATAGCCAGATGCGGGGCTCCATCCCAGGACCCTGAGATCATGACCTGAGCCTAAGGCAGAGGCTTAACCCACTAGCCACCCAGGTACCCCTCAGACATGTCCTTTGAATGATGATGTCGGAAGGCAACAAGCGTCAAACCAATTGAACAAATACTTTTCAAGTCTCTGCTTTCATTACATACGCTAACATCTTATTGGCCAGGACATGTCACATGGCAGAACAAAATCCAGAGTGGAAATTAAGAGTTAAGTGTAATGAGCTTCAGTGCAATGTAGGAAGTAGAGAAGAATCAGGGCCATTAATAAGAGGCAAGTTTTGTTTTTTTCATTGTGTGTATGTGTGTGTGTGTGTGTGTGTGTGTGTGTGTTTCTCTACCCTTTTCCAGTACAACTGTAGATAGCCCTTTAAGCTACCTCAATTTGGCCCTCCAAATTTGCTTTGGTTTGTATAATTAAAATGAAGGAGTAGTTAAGGTAGAACTAACATCAGTGTGGGTATGTGAATTAAACATAAGTGGAGGGGAAATAAATAAAATGTGTAATGTTTGGGAAAAGGGAAAGAGGCTGTGAATTTTTCATATGTTAGTGTTTTTATCTTGTTACCAAAAAGAGTAATGTTTGAAAAGTGTATGTCCTAAGAGCAGAAGCTGCCCCCAGAGAAAAGCTTAGGCTTTGCTCTAGCTATTAGGGAATCATTGCTCTTTGGCCTGCTCATCTGAATGCAATATTATTCAAAATCAGAGATCCCACTGGAGCAATACTATGGCCCAGATGGTCAAATTATAACATCTACTATTCCATTTTTTCCGGCTCAAATAATTTCTCTCAAGATTAATGGTGAATAACTGTGGAGTGAAAACTAGTATTTTATCAAGTGCTTGAATAGATCCAAATTTTCCTCAGAGGTACTTCAGCAGGCCATGACATTTGTAAAACTGGCAGATGAGGAGTAAAACAAGTCAGACCCTCAATTTTTATAATAAAATATAATTTTCCCTTAGGATTCTCTGATATTCAAAGTATGAATCATGAACTATGGGTTATAGAAACAGAAAAATGGTTTTGTTTTCTGTCTCCACTTCTTATTAATTTTATATTCTTCAGAGTTTTAATTAATAGCATTATGTTTCAATTTCCTCCTCAGTATAATGGAGGCAGTAAGATATTTTTAAAATAAATGTACTAAAATGAAAACATTTAAAGCGATGTCTTGTGACATTGTACAAGAGCATCAGTACCCGACTCCTTGGTTCCTATTAAAAGTCCAACTAATGTATACTCTGGAGAAAATGACTAAAAGCAATGATATCCATTTTTTCCACTATGACAATGATTCTCAGCCTTGGCTGCATATTAAAATTACCTGGGGAGTTTATGAAAAGCTATACTTGGGATCAACTAGAGACCAATTAAGTCAGTATCTGTAGAGGGGTGGAGTTTAGGTATTCACGTTTTTTGGTAAAATTCCCTAGGTTATTGTGATGAAGAGTCAGTGTTCAGAACTATTGCTTTCAACTAGTGGTTCTCAGTGTAGCTCGAAGAGGTATGCCAGCAGCAGGGACAGCACCTGGAGCTTGTCCAAAATGCAAATTCTCAGGCCCTTCCCCAGATCTGCTTAATCAGAAATGATGGGGGTGGAGAACAGCAGGGTTGTGTCTTAATAAGCCCTTCAGGTGATTCTGACACACTCTACAGTTTGAGAACCACGGATGTAATCAGTAGCGATCAAATTTAATGAATAAAAACTCATCTAAAGTACTTGTTCAACATGTGGATTTTGTTTGTCAATACCCTAAGAAATTTCCACCAAAAAACAGTTGAAATTTTACTGTTGTATGCTACAATTTAATCTGAAAAATGACTCCAAAATGTCAATTTAAGTTCTATACTTAGAGATTCTGCATAATGGGTTGGGGTTGGAGTTTAGCAAACTACATTTTTAAAGCACCCAGAAGATCTTGTTCCAGAGGACCAACCTCTTATTTGGGTAGTATGATTTATAGTCCTCTATCACTGTAGAACACAGAATATGTGTATATGTATATGTTTATGTAAATGTCAGTACTTTTAAGCAATAACCCTTACAGAAATGCCTTCATGAAAATATATTTTCAGGCTACTTTTGGCATAATATTCATAAAGGTTAAAAAAGGAAATGACGGGGTGCCTGGGTGGCTCAGTCATTAAGCTTCTGCCTTTGGCTCCGGTCATGATATCAGGGTCCTGGGATTGAGAGGCTCCCATCAGGCTCCCTGCTCAACAGGGAGTCTGCTTCTCCCTCTTTCACTCCCCCTTCTTGTGTTCCTTCTCTCACTGTGTCTCTCTCTGTCAAATAAATAAATAAAATCTTAAAAAACAAAAAACAAAAAAAAACAAGAAATAGCTTCATGCCAAAATGTTCTATATTTTCTCTATAAATGTTTTCATTATGTACAGTAGTTCTCTTTATAAAACCAGGAAAATGTATTATAATAATATACTATACTTTATATGTATAAATGTATATTTGTACATTTATTATATATAGTTATATATAAAACTATATAAGGATAAAATTAATTTCCAAGTAAATTATCATCTATACTGATTACTGAAACAAATTTTCTTATTCAAACAATTAAAGTAATATTTATATTTCATTTTTGCTATAACTGCCAGATAATTTATAGCCACATTTAGTATCAATTATAATAACTATACTGAGTTACGTATTTGATATTTTCTCCCTTGTAGTATTTTTTGTATTGACAATTTTCTTGAATGTATCCTTTATTATGTCCCCTTAAACTCTTAATGAATGTAGTAACAAGATGAGAAATACTATAATAAATATTAACCTTCAAGGTAATTTAAACCCCATTTAGGACATTCAGTCATCCTGAGTTAGGACATTCAATGAACACAATCCACTGGTTTAAGAAATTCTAAGAAGAGGAATATCAAGTACTGGGCAGTTTTTAAAAAGACAGCTGGAAATAATTTTTAATACTTATTTAATTTAATACAAATTTTCAGTTAAAACTCATAACACATCTGTCAATTGTCTAAATATGTTAGACAACAAGACTGTTCTGAGAACTCAATTTCTGGGTTTCAGTGAGGAAAAAAAAAAATGTATTCTGTAGATTATGTAAATCTATATTGAGAACTACACGACCTGTTCACCTGAATGTTCCTGAGTAGGAACCTATGGTTCTGATAAACTCTCACTGTGTGGCTCACACTCACAGATTCTGCAAGTCTGGTTGTTTCTCTGTCTTTGAGTGGAGTTGTTCTCAATACATCCTTGTAGCCTAATAGTCAAATTTTAAATATCCATTTGGAATTTGCAATATAAATATGAGAATACCCACATTTTGTTTTCAATAGCCCTCTTAATATGTGAATTAGGCTCACAGCCATGGTGTGACTAAAAAAAGAAAAAAAGGAGAAGAAAAGAAAAGCAGAAAGAAAAGAAAAAGAAGAGAAGAAAAAAGAAAAAGAAGAGAAGGGAAGGGAAGGTGAGGGGAGGGGAGGGGAAGAGTGAGGAGGGGAGGGGAGGGAAAGGAATTAAAAAAGAAAAGAAAAGAGAAGAAAGAAAAGAAAAAAGCAGTTAACTTGGGAATATATCAAGCTATAGACCTATAGAATTTCATTTTGTTTTTAAAGGCAGTCAAGTTTGTGAATACTTCCTTAGAACTTCTCTAAGAGATAGTAAATCAACATATTTTACATATTTTCCACACTTCACTAAGCTTTTATTAAACCAAGGATTCCAATAGTGCATGTAAAAATTCATATTTCTTTATCCATAGAAGTCCATGGACTAGTCTCTTCATGTATTATGATGAAAAAAAATACCACTGAAAAGACAGATGTTTATGATTATCTTTTTCTAGAGAACATGTGCCTCTGAGTATGCCACGTGCAAGGGAGAGTCTCAGCATACAAAGTGGCCTGATTTCTATGTCTATGCAAGCAATTTTATTTTCAAAATATTAGAAATATTTTTAAATTTAAACACACTACAAATTTTGTTTTTTAAAAAGAGAATTAACCATGTCTTATCAGGTGAAGAGTTTTTGCAATGCTAACCACTAAAAAGTTGCTGAATTTTCAGCAGAACTCACCCATTTTTAAGCACATAAAACACATTTTACTTTTAAATCTTCATGTGTAACACATAAATTCAAGCATGGGACACTTTAAACATATAGCTTAATGAATCAGCTATATTGCCATTTTTTATTTTTTTAAAGATTTTATTTATTTATTTGATGGAGAGAGATCACAAGTAGGCAGAGAGGCAGGCAGAGAGAGAGGGGGAGAAGCAGGCACCCTGCTGAGCAGAGAGCCCATTGCAGGACTCGATCCGAGGATGCTGGGATCATGACCTGAGCTGAAGGCAGAGGCTTAAGCCACTGAGCCACCCAGGCACCCCTTGCCATTTTTTTTAAATAAAAAGCATGATGTGAATTGCTAAAGGGCCTGAGAGTTCAGCAACACTCTACGAATAAATTTCAACCACCTCAGGAACAACAGTCTAGAAGGTGGCTGGTATGGCACTGATGAAGCAAAGTCCCTGGTCTATAGGCTTGTAATAAAGAATCTGACTCCATTTTGATGTTTGGCTGCTGACAGCTTTCAAGGGCCACTCCCCATCCCCACTGCCTCCTGTCTGAGCAAGCCAAGAAAGTCCAAGTCCTCCCTCCTTTGGCAAATGTGGGAACTTCAAACTCTACAATCCTGGTCCACATGGGAGTTCTCATTCTGACCTCTCCCATTAACTACCATAAAACCCCAAACAAGTTGTTCCTGTCTGCCCTGTTAGTCATTTTCAATAGTGATTGGGAGACAAGCACACTCTCCCCAGAGATTGCCATTTTGTGAGTAATAAACCTTTTAGTACCCTCTTGGCTCATGTGCGGCTTCATCAGTCTGAAAAGCTGAACCAGGTTTGTGAATGAAGGTCCATTCTTCCTCTGTGGGGTGATTACAACAATGTTGAATTACACATTATGTCTATGATTTGGAAACGAAATTTTACAGCTTAAATGAATTTCCTCTTTGTTTTGAGAGTCAATCAATGATCAGGCAGCTTGGCTAAAAGCACACACTTGATTTACAGAAGGACTTGGATGAAATCTAGGTTCCACCATGGTGACACTTTTCTAACTCACATCCTTTACGTGAATGGAAAAGTTAAAAGTGAATGTACAAATGTTAATGATATAGAAGGAGTATTAACTTTTTATAAAAGGAATTTAATTTACATGCACATTTTAAAATCACTGTCCTCACCTTTAAATAGCTTCTATTCCTTCTGTGAACCTCAAACTTCCGTCATGCTATAGATCAGTTTATTAAAATTTGTTGGCTACTTTCTCACGTAGTTCATCCTCCTCCCTTTAAATTGTTATATTTATAGTTACTATTAAAGCTTTTCCCGCAATCTTCTCTTTCCTATTTAAGATACTAAATCTATATTAATTCAGGAGTCATCAGATTAATAGTTCTCTGAAGACACAGAAATTCTGTCTTCTCTGATCATTGTTATCTCCAATGCCAAGAAAAATAAAAGGGATTATCATGTATAGTATTCAATAAAGATTTTTGAATGTATGGATGATTCAATAAAGATTTTGAATGTATGGATAATGCATCAATAAAAATATTTCTGAAAATGTATAATACAGCCTTCACAAATTGGAAAACTTCTCACATTTTGCAGTAGCAACTTAAAAAAAGTCATTCAAGTCAAATTATTTGCTGCTTTTATCAATGACAACAATTGCTTGTTAAGCACATATCTTTCCCAGCATTGGACTAATTTCTTTGACTGTGTTATTTAACTTTCTTTCCTCCAGAATCAGTAAAGTAGGTTTTATTTCCATTTTACAGCTACAATATATCTCTTTTAGAGGATAATTAACATGCCAAATATTTCTCTCATTTCTTCCTTTTAGCATAGCTTGGTAAACAAGAGTAGTAGAGATTGGGACTCTGCCCCTTCCTGAATGGTGGAACAATAATGACAGTAAAGTCGGAGCACTTCTGGTAATCCCAGATTTTATTTGAGCCTGGGGAAAAACGAACATACCAGCTGACCCAGAATCTAGGTCCTGTTCAAAATTGTCTTGAAGAAGTAATGCATTTTCATCCATCGTCCTTCCCAGCATGATTTAGTTGTATATATTGTTTCATTCGTGTGTTATTCACACACAGTTACTAGGTGCCTACTCTATGCCAGATAGCATTTTTTTCAGTGGTAACCAGTCACAGTCCCTCTGTGTGTGGAACTTCAACCTAGTGGGGAAGAGGGAAGAAACAGATAAGAATCAGGTTGAAAAGAGTAAAATATTTTATTCTTAATGAAAAAGAGTTTATATTATATGAACAAAATTTATTCTATGAACCCCCCCCCCACATACATACACAAGGAATTGTCATAATGAAAGACTGAATGCTGTGGTGGCTACCTGATAAGAAAAGTTGACCAAACTAAACCCTTTCCCAGAACATCCTGCCTCAGAGGACTGTACTGAGCTGAGATTCTTCAAAGGAAAGATATGTTATGAAGAACAGTAATATTTTCAGACCCCAGCCCGAAGATCATGGGAGCATCCATGAACCATGCGGCTGAAAGTACAGGTCAGCTCGGTCGACTGCTAATTGTAGTACTCAATGCCCAATATGCTAGGAACTCCTTCAGTTCCAGGCAAAAATCACTAGTTAGATTATTAGTGTTCTTCATTGTTACAAAGTTTACTAAATTGTAGATATAAGTAGAGTTCTCCAAAACCAGCTTTTATCTTTAATGAAGCTAATATCATGGCTCCTCATCTGTTTGCGTTGGATTTCAATTGGCTTTGAAGTCAGGAATAGAAGAACAGTGATATTGATTGGATTTCCCTAGATTTCTAATCATCACATTCACCATCAAAGTTTTAAACCCAGCTGGTCTGTTTTTCATCCTAGGCATTTCTTTTTTTATTCTCCTTCTCACTCTTTTAAACCTGTAATATTCTTCTCTCATAGCACATAACCCATAGACAAAACTCTTTTTTGTGTGACCTTGAGTTTTTGGATCATACAATCTGTATCAAATTATGGCAGGGAATCTAGCTATTTCATTTACTATGGTATTCCTAGGAATTAGAACTTTACCTAGACAGTTACTAAGCAATAAAAATATTTCTTGACTATTAAATTCTCTTCTCTTGAGCCACACACTTTTTAAAGAGGCCTCATAGTTATCCTGTCAATTCATTTTATAATTATTTGTCTGATTTTTTAGATTTGCCCATAAACAGGATTATGTCATAGATAGGTATGAATTCAACTCAAATCCTAGGAAGCAATATGACAGAGGTCTGTTTGTATACACTCCTGTTTACTTTCTACTCAAACTGTGCCCATCACAAAGATGTTCATATATTTTTCTTTGTGACATTTTAAAATCTCATATAAACAATGGATCTAACTATTATTTATGTCTAAATATGTGAATCATTCTTACTCTCACAGTGATATCTTCATTGGTCCATTTGCAAGACAATGAGAATTCTCACATAGTGCTGCTTATGCTATTATCATTTGCTTTTTTATATCTATCGAGTAAGATTAAAAATTTATTTTACTTTATTTTATTGTATTGTATTGTATTGTAATTTTTGAGAGAGAGAGAGCACAAGTTGGGGGAGAGGGAAAGAGACAATCTCAAGCAGGCTCTATGCCTAGTATGGAGCCTGACATGGGGCTTGATCTCACGACCCTGAGATCATGACCTGAGCTGAAATCAAGAGTTGGACACGTAACTAACTGAGCCACCCAGTCACTCCATGTAAGAGTAACAATATAAAAACTACTGTGAGTCCTACAGACTGTTATTCTTGTGTGCCCACTACTGAAAATATCTCTCTTGGACTAATTCCTGGAAATAGAGTTCAAGTATAGCTTTATATTACCTAACTTAAAAAAGGTTTTATTTCATATAATTGACATATATTCCATTGAATAGATATTTTGCCTTATTACTTTTAACAATATGAAATACGGGTCTTTTGTATATTAGATATATATTATCATAAAGAAATTTCAACTTTTGTGTTATATGAATCACTAACTTAACCAACTAGTATTTATTAAGTTCTTCTTATGTACCAGAAATTATACAAGCCCTTTAGATGTTTACACAATGCAGAGTTTCTGGTCTCCAAGTACATGTGCATATGTTGTCTAGCAGTGAAGACCAACATATAAATAAATATTTATACAATGGAAGTATACATAGAGGGAAGAGAAATATCTGATATTTATTTATAAATATGTCCCATAGTAAGTTTTATTAAATAATCATTTCATTAGATCAGAACCATTTTTTCTTTTAATGGATAGGGAGACTAAGTATCAGAGAGGTCATCCAACTTGTCCAAGGTCATGATGATTTGAGAACACATATTCAGGCTGGTTCAACTCTTGCTAGTATATTTTCATCTTCAATTTAGCTTCTTAGAAGGAATATCTATAAGAACAAGTTACAAGAACAAGATACAAGTTGTATTGTAATAGTGTAATAGTGTTAATAGTGTAGCTTTTGGATAAGGCTACCTAAATCCAGATGTGTCCTCTGCTACCAGGACACTTGGCCCCTTGATCTGTTGCTAGGAGACCACCTGAATCCCCTCTCCCTCTCCCATCACCTGTCTGTCTATTGAAATGCAAGGCTCTCCCTACCAAAAAAAAGGGGGGGGGCGGGAAATACAAGACTCCAAACAAAGACTAAGAGAGCTTCTTGTGTATGGCATTCCACTATTGCTAAACCTCAGGATGATAAACACTGCTTTCAACATTTGAGCATGTACAATCTCTAATGAATTCATGATCTTTGTTTGTATTACCTGATTACTGACCTCTCTTCTCTCACATAATCATCATTACAGAATTCATACAGAAGCTGACAATAATTAGTAATGGTTTTCATATGGCTAAGTTTTGCCCATTCTTGTGCATTTCAATATTTAAATCTACTCCTGTTTTTTATTTTCTCTTTCTTGCTAGAAACTTCACATTCACCTCCAGAATACTATAAAGTTTAGTGACATCAGCTTCGCATTTTAATCGTAATATGGTTAGGAAATTGGTCCATAATACCTCAGTGTACAAATGAACTGAGCTTAGAATAATTTTGTTCAAATTTGTGTATGGTGTCTGATAAAGGCAACACCAAAAATTTTAACTACTTTGTCTTAAGTAAAATAAATGGGAAGAGTTGAATATATCTTATAAAAATATTCTGTCAAAGTCAAATTTTTATGATTCAGAAGTGACTGAATAACTACTTCTGATGTTTTTGCTACTGTGAAGTTTTTCCCTAACACACATGAAATATCACAAAATAATTTATAACATTTTACATAGAAGAAAAAACATAAATCACTACTACATCGATGTAAAGTTGGAGAAACTACTTTCACTGAAGCCCTTGAAATATAGAAGGACTCCTCTGGATATATTTGTTAGAAAGTGCCAGAGCTTTCATATGGCATGTCTGGTGAGAACATCAGTGGAATGCTACTTAGAAGAAATCCAGGAAACACCCCAAACAGTGACTGCCATAACGGTATTGGCACCTTGATCCCATCTCTTCATAAACTTTTGGGATGATTCATTACTGAGTTCCTAAAATATGATGAGAATGGCAAAACCAGCCAGTGGTAAGTTTATTAAGCAAGGGAAAGTTGTCTGTATTCTTCCAGTTCATTTTGGATATCGAAGTGAATTTGCATGCTCTCAATTTCTCACTACATGGCTTTTAAAGACCAATGCCTCTGTAGATCATTCTGTTGATGTCTTTCTCATGACAGTCATCTGATATCAGAAATGTGGAAAGTGGTCTACGTCTGGCATCAAAAGGTTTTGATTTTGGTTCTATTTTTCTTAGAATATTCATAGTCAATCCACATCACCTCAGAGTTTAAACAGACCTTGGAGATAAGAACAACAGCAACAAATATCCACACCTTCTGCACAGAGATGAATGATTGCTCGTGCATCACTTCCTAAGAGAAAAGAACAGTTCTGCTGCCCTTAGTCCATTACCCAGATTCTGACCGAATAAGTAAGTCCAGAAATTGATGGATATGAGAGTGAGAATCTTTCTTTGTTGGATTTTTAGTCAAAAAAAGAGAGCTAAATGTATCTAGTTGCCTCCTCATTGGAGCAGAAATAGCAGGACACTTTCTACAACTTCAAGGCATCTTCTGTATATGAATGGGTTCAAGTTAATCAGGGACCTATACATAGTATCTCCTGGAATTCGAGCCACACAAAGATTGATGCTTGACTCTACTGGAAGGTTCTATGGGATAGTATGGATGCAACTGCCACTGACAGAAAGTGTTGAGAGTGTTTCTTTGGAAGTGTTTGCATTTAAATGTTCCTTGGAATTAGGTGGGTACCACAGAAGGCAGAAAACTCTACAAATAGAACTTCTGCTAGAGTTTCTCTTCAGATTAATTTCACCTTTCACTAAGAGAAAACTCAAAACTACATTAGCTTAAACAATGTAGTTTATGTCTCTATTTGGCAAATAAGTAGCCTGGGGGTAGGGGCAGGATGTGGTAATAGCACTCAATAGTATCATGTAGCCAGGCTCCACCTTTGTGTTCCATCATGCATTGTCTCAAAGAAACTTGTCCAAGATGGCTGCTTTTAAACTTTATAGGTCTATACAGAGGCAACAGGGGTCAGACTGCAGAAGGAGCAAAACAGAAAAAAAAGATTTTTTAAAAGACACTTGTCAGGCAAAATCTCAGGGTAGCTAGAAGATTATTTTGGGAGAAATATTCTGTCAATTATAAATGAAGGAATCAGCCTGAATCTGATATTTCACACATGAAGCTGCAGTTTAATTATGAAATGACTAAAACTATATTATGCCTCATATACAAGTTAGATTTAATTTCACTTAATATTGACTATTTGCTATTGTCTTTGTATTACTATAGAGGAAGTATTTTCTACTCCCTCTGTAGGCCACCACACCTCATTTCCATGTTTCTGTATTCTGAACAGCTGGATGAAGCACAACTTTTATTTTGTCTTAGAGGAAAAATATACTGTGGGGAAAATACCATGGTCAGGAACAGACCAACTTACTGGACCACATGCTGCTTCCACAGAGTTGAACCTTAGATTAAGGCATCTGGCCTTGTTTTATTTTTTTTATTTTTTTTCCTCTAAGTATGTAAGATTCTCTCCTAAATTAAAATTTTCAGGTTGCCAAACACAAAACATTTGGAAACTGATCTCAAAGTTACTGTTTGGTTCTAAGTCCCCACTGTGTTTTTGTGTGATAAATGGAATCTGTCCAGTCCACGGTTAGACTCTGCCCGAAGTACCTTTCCCCTCCCCACTTAAGGTCTATTACCAGAAGTTCCAAGCTGGACCTGGTTGACATAGAATCTGGATCTGGTAATGTAATACATCTTAAATTCTTGTTGAGACAGACCTTTTTCTCAGACTTGGGAATGACTATAAGATCAATGAAATCACAAGCTATTCACTGTTTAGTCAATTAATTTATTTATAGGATTTATACGCAGACTACTTCCAAAGGACTTTGAGGTAGTCCAGTATTCAGAACTCTATTCTACCTCTGCCAAGGGTGGATTTCTGCTGGGTCACAAGGACAGTTTCACATTTCAAAAAGACTTTGTTTTGGCTACATTGGAGATATTACTCTAGTGATGTGACCTCCCTCTATATCAAAGTAAAAACATCACCCCATTCTCATGACAACATATGGGCTCTCCCCAACACGAACATGACAAGTCAAGTAATTATGACCCATCAGCAGAGAGCTCTCTGATAGTGAAGAACATTCAGATTCTTTATGCAGAAATGCTCCATGCAAGGGATAGTAAATAAATCCCACAGTGTCATTTTTATAGTGACTAGCTATTTTTATTTCTCTTTAATTCCTTAAGGATGGGATATCTGTGTTATTCATTTTGATATCTTGCCAGATGTGCTAACACATCCAGTCATCTGTCATATTTTTTCATAACCATAGAAACTATATATACTTCCTCTTCCCTGATCCAAATTTCTGTCTCTCACAAATCATCATACACATCCAATGAGATACTTGTTCTATGACAAACACACATCTTATCCTCATCATCTACACCAAACACTCCATCTTTGCTTTACCCCAAAGTTGGCTCCCTCTGGGATTCCTCTGCTCTTTGACATCCTGTTTTTTTTCTATCCACCCAACTTACCTAAGAATTCAGTCTGAAGCCCAGCAATGCCATTTATAGGCTACCATGCCCTTGTCTTCCTTCAACAACCCTTGTGCTTTCACCTACAGTGTACTCTACCCTTTCTTTTTGCTATAGACTTCTGACTTCCCAGTCACTAACTCTTAGATTTTAGCAGCTGTGCCACACCACTCCCAGCCTCAAGCCATGCCACCATGTTGAGTGACCCAAATACCCAAATAGCCTTCCCCTAACCCCTCAGTCCTTGACCTTATTCTTAACTTCCATTCCCATGCGATCTTATCCACCCACTCCTGATGGTCTAGAAATGCTCCATCTATTACTTGTGTATAACTCCGATCATTACTAATTAATTCTCTTCCATATTTTGAGTAGATTTCCAAAGCATGTATGGTTACCTCTCCACATTCCCCCTGACTCCATTCCCCTTTCAATTCCTTTTAGCCATCCTTGTATCTCCCATCTAGTATCTCACTGACCCTCATTTTGCAATTCTGAGTAATCCTTTAATCCTTACTTTTCATCATCCATGCACACAGTGGGTCTACTGGCTCAGCAACAAATTTTATCTTAAATCTATTCATTACTCTTCATTTCTACCATTATTACCCATAGTCCATGTTGCCATCCTCTCCTTCCTGAGTTACTGTAGTTACCTTCTGATAGAGCTTCTTTCTTTTATTTTCATCTCACCTTTCCATCCAGCAGTCTGAATTCCTTTTAACTTAATTTTTAAATTAAATCTTTTATTTTGAGATAATCATGCATTCACGTACAGGTGGAAAAACTACTACAGAAAGGTGTTGTGTACACTTTACCCAGTTTTCCCCACTGATGACATGTCAAAAATTTATAGTACAATATCACAATCAGGGTATTGACATTGATATGGTGAAGGCACAGAACATTCCAATCACCACTAGGATTCCTCTTCTTCTCCTTCACCACACATACATTCCCCTTCAACCAAAGATCTGGTATCCATTTCTGTAATTTTGTCATTGAAAGAATGATATGTACATGGAAAAATAAATTTGGGTTTGGCTTTTTCACCCACCATAATTATCTGGAGATTCATCCAGGTTGTACATATATCAGTAATTCATTCTGTTTTTAAGAAAAATTTTATTGCTGACTGGTATTCAATTGTATGAATGAACTACATTTTGTTTAATCACTCACTGAAAAACATGTGATTACAGGTTTTGGCTATTACAAATAAAGCTGCTATAAACATTTGTGTACAGATTTTTATGTGAACATAACTCTTCATTCCTCTGGTATAAATACCCCACAGCACAATTTCTGGGTTTAAGGTCATGCATGTTTAGTTTTTTAAGAAACTGCCAAGTGGTTTACCAGAATGTCTGTAACATTTTACATTCCCATTAGCAAAGTATGGATGATCCATTTTCTGTGCATCTTTGCCAGCATATAGTGTTTTTATTATTTTTATTTTAGCTATTCTAATAAGTATCTAGTGATATCTCATTGTGGTTTACCTTGTATTTTCCCAATGGCTAATGATATTAAACATAATTTAATGTGTTTAATTGCCATCTGTGTATCTTCTTTGGTAAAATGTCTGGTCATGTATTTGCCCATTTTCTACTTTTATTGTTTGTTTTATTTACTACTGAATCTTGAGAGTTCTTTCACTTACATTTGTCTTATTATGTTTTTTACTATAGTGAGTCTTCTGATTCATGTACATGGTAGATCTCTTCATTTATTTAAATATTTTATTTTTTTCATCAGCATTATGTTGTTTTCAGCATATAAGTCTTGTTTATGTTTTATTACATCCACACTTAAGTTATTTCTTTTTATGTTGGGGCAATTATAAATGATATTGTGGTTTTGATTTTAATATTTGTGTGCCCTATTGATAGTCTATAGAAAGACAACTTTTTGTGTTTATCATGTATCCCGTGACTTTGATGTATTCATTTATTAATTCTAGGACTTTTTCTTAATAGATTTTGCATTTATTTTTATAGATGATCATGGAATCTGCATAAGGGACAGTTTTATTTCTTTCTTTCAGATATATGTCTTCAATTTCCCTTTATTATGTTATTGCACTAACTAGAACTTCTGTAACTATGTTGTATGAGAGTAGTGACAGCAGATATTCCTTGTCTTGCTCCTACCTCAGAGAATAGGTAGACTTTCGCTATTTTTTTTAAGATTTATTTATTTGAGAGAGAGAGACAGAATGTGAGAGAGAGAGAGAGAGAGAGCATGAGAGGGGAGAGGTCAGAGGGAGCAGCAGACTCCTCGCCAAACAGGGAGCCCAATGTGGGACTCAATCCCAGGCCTCCAGAATCATGACCTGAGCCAAAGGCAGTTGCTTAACCAACTAAGCCACCCAGGCACCCCTTTTTCACTATTAAGTATAATGTAAGTTGTGTGTGTGTGTGTGTGTTTACAGTGCTCCTTATTAAGTTGAGGAAATCTTTGTGTTTCTATTTTTCTAAAAGTTTTGTCATACATAAGTAAGTTTTGAGGATTCCTAGTTTCAGTTCTAACATGTAAAGAGCTTAGAAGTCATTACTCCCATATTACAACAAGAAAAAATGCTGAACAAACAGAAAGTCAATTATTTTTTTTAAACCATTAGAGAATTGAGTTCTTAGAGCAAACCACCATTTCAAATCTTAAATATAGAAAATCATAGTTGAAATCAGCTTATCAGGAAAAGAGGCTGCTGGAGCCAGAAACTGTTAGATAAATTTATGTGATTATTTTAAATTGCTGGAAGCAGAATGTATACTAGTGTGAGACTAAGAAACTCTTGGGGGCTTCAGTCTTAAAGGGTCACAAGACTTTCATGAGTTGTGCCTCTGGAAACCTCACCAAGTTTTCATGTGAAGAAACAAGAAAAATTCTTGTATTTTTGTAAGGGGGGAGGAGAAAACTGATCTTTTTGAAATATGCCCAAAGAATTCACTATAAGAAAAACCAATATTCTAAGAGAAATACATTTATAGTAGCCTTATTTATTATGGGGTGAAGGAATTTAGCCATCTCTAGCTCCCTCCAGACTTCCTGTCTCATCTAAGGGGGTAACAGAAGATAAGAAACAATTGTGATGATCACAGCCCAGGGCCATAGGCCCAATAAAGACTGAGACTTAATTGTAGAAATATAGAATGCTCCCCTCTCTCCCACACAGCTTCCCACCACATCAGTAGGGCTTAAGTGTGATAATACTGGATTACAGCTGAAAGAATTGCAAGGACCAGTCTTTACTTAAGGAGGAATTAATTGGAAGACCCAAAGACAGCAAGGAAGATGAAGTCAAGAATAATGGAGGCATTTGAACCTCTGGCAACTACAACTACAGGAAACATTAAACACAGATGAATTCCTAGTTAGATTCACATAAAACTACACACCAAATACCTATTTAACTCATGCCCTTTACTCAATATATTGTGTATGGCTGTGTGTGTGTGTGTGTGGCTTTTAATAAAAGATTACAATCCATAATAAAGGACAAGAAAAACACAGGCTGAAAAGACAAAACAAGTATTACAATCAGATTCAAATACAGCAGAAATGTGGGAATTATCAGATTAGAAATTTAAAATAGCTATGATTAATATGTTAAGGGAAAAAGGATCTCTAAGAAAGGATAAAAAAAATGCTAGGAATCGAAACACTGTAACAGAAATTTAAAAATGCTTTTGTTGGATTCATCCATAGACTGGACACTGCTGAAGAAAGAATCAGTGAGCTTGAAGATATGTCAGTATAAGCTTCCAAAACTGAAATGCAAAGAGAAAAAAAGAATGAAAACATACATAAGAACCAGAATATCTAAGAACTATGGGATAATTTCAAAACATGTAACATATGCATTATTAGAATAACAAAGGAAGAAGAAAGATATGAGGGAGAAAAATGAATATTTGAAGTAATAATGACCAAAAATTTTCCAAAATTTGGTTTATCAATTATTGGAGAGAAGATGTTGAAGTTTTTAACTATAATTGTGGATTTGTCAATTATTTCAATTATATCATTTTCTGTGTCACATAATTTGCAGTTCCTGATTCTACCATCTTGCTGACATTGTTCTCCTCTCACAGTATTTAGGATTGTCATGTCTCCTTTGTGGAGTGTGCCTTTTATCAAAATATAATCTTTTTTTCTGTCTCTGATAATTTTCTTTGTTCTATAATATACATTATGTGAAGTTAATGTAGGTATTCCTACGTTTCTTCAATTGATACTTGCATTATATATCTTTTCCATCCTTTTACTTGCAGTTTACCTATATCATTATATTTGAAATGAATTTCTTTTTAATTTTTATTAACATACAATGTATTATTTGTTTCAGGGGTACAGATTTGTGATTCATCAGTCTTACACAATTCACAGCACTCACCATAGCACATACCCTCCCCAATGTCTATAACTCAACCACCCTATCCCTCTCACCCCCCTTCCCTCCACCAACTTTCAGTTTATTTCCTGAGATTAAGAGTTTCTTATGGTTTGTCTCCCTCTCCAGTTTTTTGTTTCACTTTTCCCTCCCTTACCCTGTATCATCTGTCTTGTTTCTCAAATTCCTCATATCAATGAAATCATATGATAATTGTCTTTCTCTGATTAACTTATTTCCCTTAGCATAATACCTTCTAGTTCCATCCACATCATTGCAAATAGCAAGATTTCATTTTTGATGGCTGCATAATATTCCATTTGGTGTGTGTGTCTTTCACTATTAAGTATAATGCAAATTGTAGTTCTTCTTTATCCATTCATCTGTTGATGGATATCTAGGCTTTTTCCATAGTTTGGCTATTGAAATGAGTTTCTTATGGACAACACATAGTTGGGTCATATTTTTTAAATCACTGTGATTTTATAAATCACCTTTTAATTGGTGTATTTAGACTTATTCCATAGAACAAAGTGATGGGTGATCAATAACTGCATTTTGGATTAAATGTGCATCTTTATTTGAAGTTTTCTACATACAGATTTTTGCTATGTGATGTTTAACCAATAAGGACTGATTAAAAATATCTCAAAATATTATTTCACCTTTGCAGTAGGGATTTCCTGCTTTCTTCCAATTTCACCCCCTCTATCTTCTGTATTATATGGTTTTATAGTGTTACTAATTAATCACTTAGAATTTATTGTGTCTAATCAGGGTATCCATAGGAAGGAATAGTCAAGGCTGAAAAATCTGGAGTTTAATTCTACCCTTAAGATTCAAAGATTTAATTTGATTGAATTTGATAAAGTTCAGTTTGGGTGAAGACTACTTTTACTAATGTGCTTTTGTTTCTGTTTTGATATTTTTAGTTTTATGTCTTTAAAATGACAATGGTATTTCTGCATTTTGTGAAGCAATTTAGTATGGCTGATACAATATTTCCACTCCAAGATTTCTTAATGTTTGATAATTTAATTATATGAAGAAAAAAGATACTAAACTGAACATCTAACAATAAATAGAGAAATGCCATTGAAATTCCTTTCCACAAAATAATTAAGTACAAAGCTTACAAAATTTATATATAACATCCAAATAAAATATAAAAATTTATATATAACCTCCAAACAAAATATAAATACATATTAGCACGAAAAATTAAAATGAATTACTAAGTTTTTGCCAAAGCTGATTTTTATTTTTGTTTAAAGAAATAGTATCAAGGAATCATTTGATATCATCAATAGAGAAGATAAGAAAGTATAGCAATCAATCATTTTGACATATGGAAAAGGTTAAAAAACATGTATTTTTAACCTTGGATTTACCTTTTTTGTCTTAAAAAAAGATTACTGGACATACTAAGTCTTATTTATTCTTATTTTCTCTCAAATTAACAATGATGATTGGCAAACTATTAAACTGTTTGCAAAGCCTTTTGAATGCTGAATGAATGAATGAGTTATGAAAGAGAACAGGGTAGGTGAGAGCTGCTAAGGAGGTCCCCTTTGTATGTGACTATTTTATTCATCATACTATTGTAAATTTGGTGGTAACCCTCCAGAGACTTGAATGAATACAAAATTTAACTCATCTGAAGCTTAAAACAATGGAAGATAGGTATTGTTTCTTCTAGGTTTTCCATTCAGGATTTCCTGGTTCCAGTTCTGACATTCTAGTAAATGTATACGTGAGTATTGAATGTCTAGAATAGAACAAAAACTTTTTTATTTAAAAAAAAAACCTTTTTTAAAACTGTTTTTTCTTTCCTTGAATTATTTGGGGGGAAAAAAGCTTAAATTGACTTTAAAGTGATAAACTATAAACTTCATAAACTATAAAACCCTGGTCAAACATATGGTATACTATAAACCACATGCATTTCCTCATGCTTGATCTTTATGTGCCAAACTCTTCTATGATGAAAAAATTACATACCTTTGTGAAAAAAGGAAAACATCCAAGGACATTCACTTACCCTTTTCCCCAGAATTTAAACAATAATAATACTGAAAGCAAAATAGATATAATTATAGACTAATCTTTAAATAAAATTAATTTGAAGTATACATAAATATTTGTGCATGCTAAGACATAATAATAAGAATGACAGTACTTCAGTACTCTGTTTAAGAAGTAGAACATTAAAAAAAGAAGAAGCAGAACATTACCAGTATTAGAGAAGCTCCCAGGGTACCTTTCCCAATCACATTCCCTCATCCTTACAGAGTTAAATGGTATTATGCATTTTGTCCTAATCATTTTCTTTCTTACTTTAATAGTTTGTACACCCTAAATAATACTCTGTATATTATTTGTATTTGGAGGTATATTCAATATACACAGAATGTACAGATCTTGCATGTATGTATAATCTGATGAGTTCTAAAAATGGGATACACATATGTAAACCTGACCTAAAAAAAGTATAAAGAATTCCCATCCACCCAGAAAGTCCCTACATACCAGCTTCACACAATATTCCCACCACCAACCCAGAGGTAAACATTCTTCTGCTTTATTCCACCATCTATTAATTTTGCAAGTTCATATGGATTGAATCATATGGTTTGTATTATTTCACGATTGACTTATTTCACTTAGCACCAAGTTTATCAGAAATATATTCAAAACTTAGAGTGAGAAGTGGTCATAATGAGTGCACGGATGGAAAAATCCTAACAGAGAACTGGAAACTCCAAAGTTTCTAACTTAATGGGAATCTAAATTTTTTTTTAAGATTTTTTTAATTCATTTGACAGAGAGATCACAAGTAGGCAGAGAGGCAGGCAGAGAGAGAGAGAGAAGCAGGCTCCCCACTGAGCAGAGAGCCCGATGTGGGACTTGATCCCAGAACCCTGAGATCATGACCTGAGCCGAAGGCAGAGGTTTAACCCACTGAGCCACCCAGGCGCCCAGGAATCTAAAATTTAAAAGCACAATATATGATATGAAAGGTTCACTGCATGGGTATGAATACATATTGGAAACAGAAGAAAAAAGCTGGTAAATTTAAAGAGAGATCAATAGAAATTGTCTAATCTGAAGAAAAGACAAAAATTATAGGAAACAATGAGAATAAAATACCATGAACAAGTATACAAAATACATTGTGTGGCAGTAGTCAGTGCTGCATCATCCATATAATCAAAGAGAGAGAGGTTAAAGTATTAACAATATTTGAATAAATAGTGGATAAAAGTTTACCAAATTTATCAGCTTTCAAATCAAGATCAGTGTCCTAAGTTAGGTAGATGCAAGGGGAACTACAGCAAGGGGCATCAAAGTCCAATGGCTAATATACAAAAATCAACTCAAAATGGATCAATCTCCCTAAATATTATGGTAAAAATCGCAAAGTTATTAGAAGACATAGAGGTAAATCTTTATGATCTTGAAGTTATGAGAACAAAAGCATGAAAAACAAAATAAGAAAATAGGTAATTCAGCCTGGTTAAAATTGAAAACATTTGTTCATCAGAGAATATTATCAAGAGAGTGAAAAGGCAACCTACATAATGGGAGCAAATATTTGGAAATCACATATCTAATAAGGGCATAGTAAACAGAATATCTGAACTCTCACAGTTCACCAACAAAAAGACAGCCCAAGGGATGCCTGGGTGGCTCAGTTGGTTGGACGACTGCCTCCGGCTCAGGTCGTGATCTTGGAGTCCCGGGATCGAGTCCCGCATTGGGCTCCCAGTTCCATGGGGAGTCTGCTTCTCCCTCTGACCTTCTCCTCGCTCATGCTCTCTCTCACTGTCTCTCTCTCGAATAAATAAATAAAATCTTAAAAAAAAAAAAAAAAGACAGCCCAAATTATAGATGGGCAAAAATTTGAGTAGACATTTCTCCAATGAAAACATACAAATGGCCAACAAGCACATAAATGCTAATGTCATTAGTTAACAGAAAAAAATGCAAATCAATACCATAATGGGGTATGACTTCACACCTTCTATTATCCCTATAAGAAGAAGTAAATAGTAGGTGTTGGAGAGAATGTGGAGCAATCTAACCCATGTTATTCGTGGTGAGAATATAAAATTGTTCAGTCACTGTGGGAAATAATTTGCCAGTTCCTCAAAAAGTTATATAGTTCCCATATGACCCAGTAATTCCACTCCTAGGTTTATACCTCCCACCAAGTTAAACCAGGTACTCAAACAAATACATGAATAAGTGTGTTCACAGCAGCAGAATTCACAGTAGCCAAAAGTAGAAACAGCTTACATGTCCATCACTGGATGAATGGCTATATAATGGATACAGCTACAAAAGGGAATGAAGTGCTGTTACTTGCTACAGTGTACATGCACATTTTGCTAAGTGAAAGAAGCTAGGTCACATATGGTATGATTTCATTTTTTGAAATGTCCAGAATAGGTAAATCCATACAGAAAAAAATGTAGATTGGTGATTGTTAGGGAGGGAGGAATGAGGGAATGACTGTTTAATTGGTATGGCATCTTCTTTTGGGGTGATGAAGGTTTCGGAACTAGGTGAAGACGGTGGTTGCACAGAATGTAGTAACCGCTTCTGAACTGTTCACTTTAAAATGTGTAATTTTGGGCGCCTGGGTGGCTCAGTTGGTTGAGCGATTGCCTTCGGCTCGGGTCATGATCCCGGACTTCCGGGATCGAGTCCCGCATCGGGCTCCCAGCTCCACGGGGAGTCTGCTTCTCCCTCTGACCTTCTCCTCTCTCATGCTCTCTCTCACTCATTCTCCCTCAAATAAATAAATAAAATCTTAAAAAAAAAAAAAATTAAAATGTGTAATTTTTTATTATGAGAACTTTACCTGAATAAAAGAAAAAGTATTATAAAAGAAAAGTCAATAGGTAAAAACCAAACATTGAAACAAAACTTGAACAGAAGCTGGGGATAAAAAACTATGTAGGGAACAAAAATACTAATTATGGTAAATTTTCATAAGAAATAGTGGAGGGCAAATGGAAATACAAATGTATTTTTAAGTGCTGAAAACAAATAAATAGCCAAACAAACCTGTCAACCAGAATTCTATATCCTGCAAGCAAGATCGTCCAAAACCAAGAGTGAAATAAAGCTATATTTAGAAAAATAAAAGATAAGAGAATTACTTGCCAGCACACCTGCTCCATAAGTAATGCTAAAGCAAGTTCTTTGGGTTGAAGGGAACTGTTGTTAGATGACAATTTAAATCAATGGCAATAAATGAATAACCCAGCTAGTGGCAAATATATTAGTAAATATAAAAGATTATCTTTTTTCTTATCTTAATTTCTATTAAGTAAGTAGAATTGTTGTGGCTCCTGGGTGACTTAGTTGGTTATGTGTCTGACTCTTGACTTTGGCTCAGGTTATGGTCTCAAGGTCGTGAGATATCCAGCCCAATGTTCAGCTTCACACTCAGGGAGAGTCTGCTTGAGATTCTCTCACTCTCTCCCTCTGCTCACCACCACCCCCATTCCCCAACATGCTTTTTCTCAAATAAATAAATAAATCTAAAAAACAACAAGTAGAATTGTTTCACTAAGCAAAAGACTAAAAAATAAAATTGTATTGGGGTGCCTGGGTGGCTCATTTAGCTGGTTGAGTGTCTGACTATTGGTTTTGGCTCAGGTCATGATCTGAGGGTCCATGAAATCAAGTCCCATGTGGGGCTTCTCACTCAGTCTGGTGGAGTCTGGTGGAGGTTCTCTCTCCCTCTTCCTCTGCGCTGTCCCCACCACTCTCTCTCTAATAAATAAATAAATCTTATTTATTATAAAAAATTAAGTAAAATTGTATCTTGCAGATTGTAATATGTGTTGATGTACAAAATATGTAAATATAACTCGACTGATGGAGAGACAGGCCAGCTGAATTATACTGTTACATGTTTACTTATATAACCTGAAATAATATAATAATAAATATAAGTAGGCATATCAAAAGAGTCAATAGAAAAATTAAAATGGGAAACTCAGAAGTCATCTACTAAACAAATAAAAAGCATGAAAGTAAAAATATCAATAAACTTTTTTAGTATCAAGACTGTAGACTTGAATTCAATAATACTATTAGTTGCATAAAATATAGATGGTTTAAAGTTAGTGAGTAGAAATTTTAAGACTAGATTAAAATGGTACATGCCCATTTGTCATTTATAAGAAATACTCTATACATATCAAAATATAATGGGCTAGAAAATAAGAGAGTAGAAAAAGATATACCATCCTAACACTAAATATAAGAAAATCCTTTATATTGATATCAGGAAAAGCAAACATTAAAACAAGAATTTAATTACATAAAGAAGACATTTAAAAATGAAAAAAGACTCAATTAATTATGAAGATAGTATATTCACTTAGTATAATATAGTATAAATGTATATTCACTTAATAACAGAATATTAAAGTAATATTTGACCAAACTAAAGGAATAAATAGATAAACACACAGTAAAAGAGAATATAATATACTTCTCTCAGTATGTGAAATAGCAACTAGACAGAAAAAACTAAAAACTCAAAGACCTAAGTAATACCATCATCCAAACTTCACCTAAATTATGTTTATAAACCTCATTCATACTTTTGGAACAATACACCCAACCCCTGGATGCACACTTTTCTCAAGGGCACAAGGAATGTTTAACAACATGGAACATATAATGGTTCATTAAAAATGTGTCAATAAATTCCAAGAGATTGAAGCTTATAAAATATGTTCTTTAGGAAAACAGAGTTAAATTAAAATGTAACACTAATAATATATTTAAAAATTGCCAATAATTTGGAGATTAAACAACACATTCATAAATGACCCACTGGTGGAATAAAAAATTACTAAAACAATTAAAAAGTATTTTAAACCAAATGATTAATGAAATATGAATGTGCTTATAATAATGGTTAGAGAAGAATTTATAGCTTTTAATGTGTATATTGGAAAAGAAAGTTAAAATTAATCACTTAATTTCCAATTTAAGAAACTAGGACAATTCTAGCAAATTAAACCTAAATAGAGTAGGAAAATGATGTAATAAATATGCAAGAAAAAGTCTCTGAAATGGAAAACAAAAATAGAATTTAAAAAGGCAAAAATTGCTTATTTCAAGAAACTAATAGTTGTTTTTTTTTTTTAAACTGGCAAGGCTAATTAGGAAAACAAACACAGAAAACCAAATTTTCAGTATAGGAATTTAGAAGGAGACATCACTTACAACTTTAATAACTAGTAAAAGGACAAGAAGGACTATTATGTACAACTTTATGCAAATATATGGAATCTATAGGCAAAATAGAAAACATTCTGAAAAACTTAAGCTAACAAAATGAACACAAGAAATAATAGTAAACTTGAATATCACTTTATTTACTTAAATAATTGAGTTTGAGTTCATGAACTATTAAAAGAGTTACTAAATATTATGCAATGTATGAGATTTAAACAGGTAGCGAGTGTTTAGGGTATTCTCTTTGAAAGTGAGAATGAAAAAATTAAGATATATTCAGGGAGCAGTAAAAGAAAACAGACTCCATGTGCCTCTCCAAGATAAGCCATTACATCTAAACACGAGAATGACTACAGTTTCTTTCCCCCCATATTTATAGATTGATCTTTCCAGATCACTGCCTCAGAGGATCACAAAAATTAAAACTAAACCTGAAAGCTTGAAGAACTGACATCTAGTGTTGAAATTCTAAATTTTTAGTTTATCTTGGAGGAAGAGGGAGGGCAGTTAATTTGTGAATAAAGTACTTTTCCTTTAAATGGTTTTCTTTAAATGAATTGTAAGGAGGTTAGGAGAAAACCTGCATAAATGACTGATGGGCAAATGCATAAAAAGTGGGTAAACATTGTTATTTGAGGGGCTCCTGGGTGGCTCATTTGGCCGAGGGGCTGTCTCTGGCCCAGGTCCTGATCCCTGAAATCGAGACCGGCACTGGTCTCCTGGCTCAGCAGAAGCCTGCTTCTCCCTCTCTCTCCGCCTTCCCCTCCCCCTGCTTGTTCTCTGTTTCTCTGTCAAATAAATAAATAAAATCTTAAACAACAACAACAAAATATTGTCACTTGACAGATTTAAGAAGATATATGACATTGGCAATCATTGAGAATTAAAACATAAAAGTTGGACTTGGAAAAAGATGAATAAGAAGTTATAGTGTGCAGAAAAATATGATTCTCGCAAAGGATGGATGGTTGGAGAAAGAGCAAATGACATGGATTCAGAGGACATAAATTTACTTACAAATGTGATCTTGACAAGCCATTTTCTTCTCTCTTCTTTGCCTTCTTCACCTCTGAGACCTCTATGGCTTTTACACAGTCTGTGTGGTGAATCAACTTAATAATGAATACAAAATTCTGAAATGGTTTTTAGTTGGATTTAGGTAGGACTCAGATCACAGAGATTAAGATGAAATAATTCATGAATGATATGAAGATGATTGTGGGGATGCTTGGGTGGCTCAGTCGGTTGGGCATCTGCCTTTGGCTCAGGTCATGGTCCTAAGGTCTTGGGATTGGTCTGGCATTGAGCTCTCTGCTCAGTGAGGAGTCTGCTTCTCCCTCTCCCTCTGCACCCCCTGCGCTTGTGATGTCTCTCTCTCTCTCTCTCTAATAAATAATAAAAAAACTTTTTTAAAAAGATGATTGTGGAATTTTGCTGAAGAATTTTAATTTGGGAGGAAAGCAAAGCACAGGATTTGGTGGAGAAAATAGGATCAAGTGAAGTGTTTTAGGTTTTTAAATTTTTGGTTGGTTTTTAAAGTTTGTCTCCTATAAACTAGAGCACAGTATCACATCGGAAGATTTGTGACTGGTAGTTTTGTGAGAGAAACAAGGCTTAGAAGAGTGACTCAGGGGGCGCCTGGGTGGCTCAGTGGGTTAAGCCGCTGCCTTCGGCTCAGGTCATGATC
>NW_019154101.1:47600975-47623760 GCF_002288905.1 Enhydra lutris kenyoni
CAGAGTCCTGGGATCGAGCCCCGCATCGGGCTCTCTGCTCTCTAGGGGAGCCTGCTTCCTCCTCTCTCTCTGCCTGCTTGTGATCTCTCTGTCAAATAAATAAATAAAATCTTAAAAAAAAAAAAAAAAAAGAAGAGTGACTCAGAGAGGATGTTTTCTGAATTGATGATTGTAATCATTGCCAATTAACAGTAAAATTTGTTTCATTATGGATTTTAACAAAAGTATGTAAACGTAAGTAATATACAGTTTCATGTGTATACATGTACTTTGAGAATCTGATAAAGATATCAAAGGTCTTTACTAGATAGTATATGTGTATAATGATATACACATACATATATAAAATTATAGAATTTCAGATATTTACAAATACTCCAAAGTGCATTTAATGAGGGGCTACTGTACCCTTGGTTAAGAGTCCCTGTTCTGTAGTGACTGCTGATTTTTGTATGTTTCTGTGAACACAAAAGTAATTATTACATTATTCCAGTGCAACCAAAATATAAATACTTACATCAGTATTTTTGAAATGAAGATGAATCACACACAAATTTCTCTCCAGGATAATAAAAAAAAAGTCATGTCAAATATGCTTAAAAAGCTGTTTTATTTTAGACTACAGAAGATTAGAAAGACACTTCAGTAGTTTTGAAACTAAATGATTAGGGAGCAGAGCAAGACAGATGTGGAGAGCTCACCTTAGAACTTTAGAGCTATGCTATGGCTTGTATAAGTGGCACAAATGAGGACTGAAGGCACACGTGAGTGAATGAGTGAAAGAAATACAAAGGTTTTCAGAGCCAGCCAAGAAAAATGGCAACAACACAATGACATGGAGGTGGCGAGGGGGTTACTGATTTTTTTATTTTATTTTTTTACGTCCAGGCAGTTCTAAGTCCAGAGACAAGCAGTGACTTTAGAGTAATCCATCTTTTAGCCTCTGATATAAACAGAAAGTATCTGTGCCCTTATGCCTTTTTGCAGCTGAAGACTTTCTTTCTTCTTCTTCTTCTTCTTCTTTTTTTTTTTTTAATAAAACATACCTTCTTCTCAACAAACAAACTCCTACACCCCATGCCACTTTCTCCCAGTGTTACCTTCCTAATCAGACTCAACCACCGAAGGATTTAAAATTTGGCCAGTTGTAAGGGGAAAAAGTCTCTCTTCTATGAAACTGTCTGCAAAGACTGGCTTTTGCCCAAGCCACAAGAACTTTAAACAGTCTGCTAGCTTAGTCGACGTAAACAGGTTCAAGCACAGAGTGGGATAAAAAGCTGCTACCAGGCTTTTAATCTTGCAGGTTTTAGAGACCCTTGATGTTTTATGTCTTCTTCTCTTGAAGATGCTTTATAAGTATATGACAGCAAGGTAAAACATTATTAAATTTATTGGTATGTATATCAGAATAGGAGAAAGTGGAAAAAAAACTAGATAAATTATTCTGAATGTCTTTATTCAGATTCAGATGACTATTTGGATGATCGGACTGCTTAATAGTCAAAATTCTGATTTTGCATTGAATTCATCCCCCAATGGGGCACCTGGATGGCTCAGTGAGTTAAAGCCTCTGTCATGATCCCAGGGTCCTGGGATCCAGCCCCACATCAGGCTCTCCACTCAGCAGGGAGCCTGCTTCCTCCTCTCTCTCTCTGCCTGCCTCTCTGTCTACTTGTGATCTCTATCTGTCAAATAAATAAATAAAATCTTTAAAAAAAAAAAAATTCATCCCCCAAATTTTTCAAAACCCCCTTCTTATTCCTTTTATAACATAGAAGAATGAGACTAGTTCTGGCCCTGGCTTTGACAGTGCCTATGTGATTTCTGAGCCCCTTAATATCTCTGACCATCCATATCTTCATCTATAAAATAGGATACTTGTTGATATATCTGTTGAATGTGTGAATGAAGTACCAGGGACACACAGAGAAGCTGTTCAGTAATTAGTCCTCTTTCTTACTCTTAATAGCTATGCCATTTGAGTTGGCTTTTTATACCTACTGACAACTGGACACCTTACCTTTTAAAATACTTAATGGGATATGTAAAATATAATATGGCTCCATGAGAACTCATACTTGATATGCAATTTTGGAAAGTACTGATCTACATTTATCACATTGGTGAGATTTCTAGCTCAAACATTAAATTCACTAACTACATCTAAAACATTCTGATCATTTTTAAGGTTAGTCTTTACAGAGAACAGGTGTTAAGTGTCTGAATGTTGCATTTTCGGAGGGAGTAAAGATATAAAATAAGTAAAAGGTAAAAATAAGATGCAGAAAAGAAATACAATGTGGCATTTGGAATCATGATTCATTCTGATAACAAAGTGCATCATCCTACAAGAAGGCCTTCTTCATACATTGTTTCAAAACATTCACTTTTTAAGATTAGACTATTTCATTTCTCTTACATATATCCTACCTACCAATTGTCTTTCTCTGGACTCATCTCATCCCATTACTGAGACAAAAATAGAAATCAAACCCACCTCCAAAATTTACTGGTGTTCATTATCATCTCGTTACTCATTTAGCCCTCTCCACTATCAGGCTGACCTTGACAGGTCATGTGAAGGACTCGCCCATTTATTTATTTTTTTTAAGTCTAAAAAATAGAATGAAAAAAATCTCGGAAGTTATATTTATGTATAGATGAAATTTTATAGAAGTAAAGTCTTATACAAATAGTCAACAGGCACATGAAAAAATGTTCCACATCACTGGGCATCAGAGAAATACAAATCAAAACTACAATGAGATACCACCTCACACCAGTCAGAATGGATGAAACTAACAAGACAGGAAACAACAAATGTTAGAGAGGAAGCAGAGAAAGGGGTACCCTCTTACATTGTTGGTGGGAATACAAGCTGGTACAGCCACTCTGGAAAGAGCTGAGATGTCCATTGACAGATGAATGGATAAAGAAGATGTCACACACACACACACACACACACACACACACACACACACACAGGAATATTACTTAGCCATCAGAAAGGATGAATATTTACCATTTACATCGACATGTATAGTACTGGAGAGTAATAAGCTGAGCAAAATAAGTCAATCAGAGAAAGACAATTATCATACAGTTTCACTCATATGTGGAATATAAGAAACAGCACAGAGGATCATAGGGGAAGGGAAGGAAAACTGAGCAGGAAGTCATAGAGAGGGAGAAAAACCAAGAGAGACTCTTAACTATAGGAAACAAATTGAGGGTTTCTGGAGGGGGGGGACTGGGGGATGGGGTAATTGGGTGATGGGCATTAAGGAGGGCACATGATGTGATGAGCACTGGGTAGTATATGCAATTGATGAATTAATGAACACTACGTCCGAAACTAATGATGTACTATATGTTGGCTAACTGAATCTAAATTTAAAAAAGTAATAATACTTTTGGGAAAAAAAAGTAAAGTCTTCTTTGGGATGATACTATAACAAATCATCTCCTACAGAGTTTTTAAAATAAATGATTAGGTGACATTGTTTGTATGTAACATTTGAACATAAATAGACTGAATTGCTTCAAATATATGTCTGGGAAAAACTTATCAGGAAGAAGTACATAAAAATAGAAGTAGGTAAAAAAGAGTTTAGAAGGTGATTTGGTAAATTGTTCTCTGAGAGGATAAAAAGGTCTTTAATCTGGAGACATTCATAACAGTATAATTATGTTATAATCTGTGTGTCCATTTTTCTTTATGTGCTCAGTTTCTGTACTTTTCCACTTTCTAGCTCACTATATTTAAAGACTGCATTCATATTTCGTTTTTATGCGTTAGGTCTGAATATACTGATCACAAAGTAAAATGACATTTATTTCCATAGGTTGCTCCAAGCAGTGGTGAGGGTAGTTAAAAACTGTACTGAAATATTGGTAAGTCTGAACAAGGTCTGTGAATATCTTAAGCAAATATTCTTTATAGATACAGAGATCTGTGAATTTGTGTTATAAACTTTGAACTCCTCAAACCGAGTCACATTAAGTTCATTTGTCAGAGGTTGGAAAAATATGATCTTTTTTAAAACAAGAATCCAACCAGCAGGTATTTACATCAATGGCAAAGAGCTTTGCTTTCTTCTCATTGAGTTACATTTAATTCACCTGGTTCATGGGACAGCTGACAAGATGTGACGGGAACTGGACACAGTCTGTCCCTCCAAAAGTCCAACTTTGTTTCAATTTATAATGGCTCATCTCATTTTCCCCTGCAACATCCTATAATAGTAACAAATCATATAAACTTCTTGGGAACAACCATTGCCATCTTATCAGCTTCTCACATCCGTCCCTCTCACACAGCTGTCCCTTTTCCTCTTTGTGGGCTGCACTTTTTCTGATTGTGTTTTCCCCTGGCAGACCTCAGCGATTTGTAGCAAGAGTGACTGAAGCCTTCAGAAGTGGTGATGAAGACTTGGGAACCACAGTGTTTACCAAAAGGAAAAGAGAAAGTTGGCCACCATACACACTTATCCAATTGTTTTTATGATGTCGTTAGAACAGGGAAAATGATGCTCACGGCCACATTCCTGTGTGTGTGTGTGTGTGTGTGTGTGTGTGTGTGTGTGTGGTGGGTGGGAAAGCTGAGAAGGGAAGAAGGCAGGCAGGGTGCTCCAGTGACCTGGATAAAGTTACTCGATTACAGCACTTCATTTTCCTCTAACTCAATTACAAGTGAAAATAATAATCCAAAATCAGGACAGGGGAATGGAAAAGCTTCATAGTTTCAGATTCTATGAGATAGTGTGAAGCAAGTTCATAACGAAATGGAGTTATCATTAGCTCTAAAAGGGTCATTAACAACGTTATTTATTTTGTTTGAAATATAAGAGAAAAGAACAATTGGGATTCGAAACACGTCTTATGTGAATACTCTTTAATGGTTCTTGTGGCACACACCTTCTTGAGTTGCGCACAATGACTGTTCTGAAATTTGAAGCTATAAAGAAATATTCAACACCCAGAGATGAGATGAATCACTTTCTGCAAACACAACAAATGCCGACATTCAGCATAAAGGTAGTAAGTAGCTCACAGTAATAATCTAAGATTACCCGCAGGGGAGGAAAAAAAACACCCTAAAATAATATTTTTGTTTTTCAAAATGTGGATTTTCTTTCCTTCTCTGAGTCTGCCTTCTCATCACTGAACAGGAGAGGAAAACATCAGTGTCTACAAGAATACCACAAGATTAATTAATGAATTTTATAAAGGGTTTGTGTAAACACTTACAGGTTTTTTTTTTTATAAGGGAAATAATATTGACTTGTGTTGTATCCTACGCCCAATAATGTGAAATGACTTCTCCTTGGTTATGGTGTTAAAGAAATTGGAAAATCCAAAACTTTTCATTGAAAATAAGGCTGTTTTCTAAGGCAAAGTTTGGTTTTGTTTTACAACATGCTTCCTTTGGTGGATGAGCTAATGCAATGATAGTAAGACAAGGAAGTTTAAAAAGTAGTAAAAAGTTCAAATTCAGAAACTGTGACACGGGTTTTAGGCATTCATTAATTTATGATATGCTGGATAGCCTGCCTTTTTTGTAGGAAGGGGTGGCTACATACAGCATAAAACCTGGATTAGAGGTCGAATGTCAGTGTATTTAATAAGCTGAATAACAATTCCTTTAAATAACTCAATATTTAAAATTTATCCATAGCAATGAAAAAAGATTACCTTAACTCCTTGTTTCTTAAGATCTCAAAGTAGTTAACATATAAATTACCTCAAATATTGTGAATATATTCCTGTGAAGTAGAATAGTACTTCTGATATTAGCTTGACTTTTAAAAACTGAAGGATCACAAATTAATGCAAAAGTTCCCTGAAATTAAAACAGATATTTGAAAGAAGTTAACTGGGTAGGATCTTCTTTTGGCAACTGAGGCATACAAAGAAGACAGTTTAATTTTTTCTTTTTCCAAAATGAAGTTTTTCCTGATTTAACCTTTGCTTTCCTTCCTAATTATTAGGCTTTTATCTACAGGGTTAAAGTTAAAAGAACAGTAATTAATTTGTCCCTTTCATTCACTAGTGTCATAAAATAACCTGAAAAGTATTCTGCGCTAATACTGCTGTTTGACTCAGTTAAAACAGCACCAGTTCTTAGATGTTTTTATAGCCAGTTCCTAAGTCCTTCCAAACCAAGTGAATAAATCCTCAATAAATTGTCTGACATTTTCAAGTGCTAAAATAGTTCAAATAGTTTCCTATATCCTGTGCCCCTCCTCATTTTATTTCACATCTGTGTTTGCCACTAATTAATACCATCTCTTTTTTTATTATTCTTCAAATATAGAGGCTTTAGAAAATATTTCCCTCTAAGAAATATCTGTTGTACAGTTATTTTCTTTTATTGCTATGCAGGTTAATTTGGCTGCCCTGTACTGTTTTTTGTTTTGTTTTGTTTGTTTTTCCTCCTGAGCAAGAAAATTTTGAGTTCCTCCTTTCAGAAACTAACATGGAGTGAAGTTGTGTTTATATTTAGGGGAAAGTAACAATTGTCTAATTTATTTAGGTATAAATATGATTTTTTTTTAAATTTGATTATGCCTCCTTTTGAATTTTGTATACATTCTACCCAAAATGCTAAATCAAAAAATCAAGCAATAAAATTTAATTTAAAAATTATTTTTTTTTGTTTTTGACTTTTTATGAGCTTATAATACCACCACCAAACATTTTCCCCCCACTTCTCCCCCCCCACTTTCTTTTCCAATAAAGTACTACAGTAGGTACTGCAAAGAAACAGTTGTTCAGGTTACCAACCTCTCTTTTATTGAGGGTGTGTTTGTATGTGTGTTAAAGGATTTCACACTTATTTTCAGAAAAGCTAAAAAAGGATTATATTGTGAATATGTGTGATGCCATTTATTCTGCTTTTCCTCCTGTTCAACTTATTTTCCATGCCTAAGAAAGTTTGTTTATAACAGGAGCTCCTATAAAGAATCCCTCATCACCCTTATGAAATACATCCCACATATATATCACACACACAAACAATATACATCTTTAAAAAAAAGCCCAGTGTCACTAATAACTGTAGAATCCTAAACACTGGCAGTGGGTGCTACATAGAGGTACTGAAGATAGAGACCCACACTAAGAGATTCAAGATTATGAATCAAAGCTCCAGAAATACAAAAGAAAACAAAGATGGAGGCAAAAAAAAAAAAAAAAAAAGTGAAAGGACAAGCAAATTTGAATAGTTTCCCTTTATATTTACATAGTGTCTGCTTTTCAAATGCCTAGGGGACAAAATAGGGCCCACAAGCATTATCTCTTCCTGCAGTTTCCTTTCTACCCTCAAACATTTTGCAAGCCCAACTGAGCCAACAATTGGACATGAAAGTCATGCAAGAATTGTAATAGTAATAGGAAAAAAGAGTATGTATTTTTGCAAAACATCGCTTTTCATTCCAGCGGGAGAAAATATGCATGGCTGTTTATCTTGGTTTTGCTGCTGCTTTGCACTGTCCAATATGGGCTGGCTGGCTGTCTGCAGGGCTTTCCACAGCCGCTTACAAGAGCTTCACTATTCGTTAGGGCAATAAGGAGATGCTTTTGAGTGTGTTGAGTTAAAAGCTCCATTTAGTCTTTCTTTCACTCAATCTGCTTATGTAACTTAAATATTTTTAGTGCCCAGGAGTTCAAAGCGACTAATGTGTTGTGTTTCAGAATGACAAATAGAACACACTAAAAACAGCATTAGAATGTTTTCCTAAGCAAGTTTCAGGGAAATGTGTGGTGCTCTGAATGGAACTCCACATAGCATTTTGGCCATAGAGCATTTCCTTCCTTGTGCTCAGGCCTGAATGAGTCATTGTGCCCGGCCTTCCCTGCTCTCCAATAGGCCTGGGCCTGACCACGAACAAGCCGTGAGCACAAGTTGAATTCATCTGTGGCTCCCAAGTGACAGAAAGGAAATATTCCTTCTGGTAATTTATTGATGAGCTCAGTCCAGATGTAGATGCCTATTTCACTGAGCACGGCATCTTCGCAGCTTGGCTCTCTTTTTGAATCACAGCCAAGGAATTCCTACCAGGAGTTACCAAGAAAACACCCTCTTTCTTACGGAGGGTTGAGATATGAATAGTCTTGTAGAATTAATCCAATCTGGGGAACATATTAGGAGAAAACTTCTGCTATAGACTGGCTGTTACCAGAAAGCTCTTTGAGATATTGTAATATCTCAATACCGTTCTAGCCTTATTCCGTTTCCAGAGGCATTTGAGTCAAGAAAATCTTATTAGTGGGAAATATCACAGTCTTTACTCACTTGCTGATGTGATCATTTGTGACACAAGGGGTCTTCTGTGGAGAAAAAAAGACATTTTTATTAGTTCACTGATTTCGGCAGATGCTGCCTTAAAAGGAAGGATTGTTTTTTTAAATATTGTATTTCATTCAGGATATTGTAGTGTCTTCGTGAGAAAAAAAGTGTCCCAAAACACAATTTGCAAAGTTGCTTTTTATCACCAGAAATGCAGAGAATACCTGTAGTTAGGTCGATCGTTATATAAATTTCAGACCACGTGGAAAGTCTGCTGAGGAAGACTGTCCATGAGAGAACACTGAAAGGCCTTGGTGTTCATGCTTTAGGCCATTTTCCTTATAAAAGTACCCTAAGATATAGTCATATGTGGAGATTATTTTCCAAAACTTGACTAATTCTCTATGGATTTTAATGCTTAAAGTTCCAGACCCTAACCATGAGTCAAGTTTGATTTAGTCAAACAACTGATACATATTGAGAACATGTAGATTTATCCCACAAGAATATATGTAACCATAAAATTGCTAACCAAATGTTTAGGACCTGTTTTGAAAGCATATTCCTCTTCTCAAAAAATGTATGTTCTGTATGTTTTAATTATTTAATACATTTACCTTTAGTTTTCTTACTCTTTTATTCTGTCTTCTCCCGTCTTCTGCTCCTGTGACTTCCTGCCGCAGACTCCTCTGCACACCAACAACTCAATTTTCACTTTCCATATTTTCCTCCAAATTCATATATAAATTAGCCAAGATAGGGGAGATTTGGTTATTAATTACAAAATGGGATTATTTAATAATCACCTTTTTTCATCACCTATTTTTCTTCATTTTCTCTTCTCCTAGGAATGCACTGTGAAAATCCTTTCAAGTTAGTTTGTATGCTCTGATTTAGTTTTTTAATAAATGCAAAATGTTTTATGGAGTAGCTATGCCTTCAATTGTTATTCCTTTCTGTACCAAATTAGATTCACCTTTTTTTTTCTAATTTATCTTCATCCACTACAAGGTAAGCATACTTGTATGAAGGGTTTCTGCTGTTTTTTAAAAATTATTAATTAATTAATTATTTACTTATTGTTGCTTTTGTTTCCATGTGATTGAATTCCTAGGAATGGATTTTTTGTGTCAAGACCTTAACTTTTTTTTTGTTTTTGTTTTTTGAAGATTTTATTTATTTATTTGACAGACAGAGATCACAAGTAGGCAGAGAGGCAGGCAGAGAGGGAGGAAGGGAAGCAGGCTCCTTGATCCCAGGATCCTGAGATCATGACCTGAGCTGAAGGCAGAGGCTTTAACCCACTGAGCCACCCAGGCGCCCCTTAAGTCGTAGTGATCCGAAGGGGCACGTGCACCCGAATGTTTATAGCAGCAATGTCTACAATAGCCAAACTATGGAAAGAACCTAGATGTCCATCAACAGACGAATGGATAAAGAAGATGTGGTATATATACACAATGGAATACTATGCAGCCATCAAAAGAAATGAAATCTTGCCATTTGCGATGACGTGGATGGAACTAGAGGGTATCATGCTTAGCGAAATAAGTCAATCGGAGAAAGACAACTATCATATGATCTCCCTGATATCAGGGAGAGGAGATGCAACATGGGGGGTTAAGGGGGTAGGAGAAGAGTAAATGAAACAAGATAGGATTGGGAGGGAGACAAACCATAAGTGACTCTTAATCTCACAAAACAAACTGAGGGTTGATGGGGGGAGGGGGTTTGGGAGGGGAGGTGGGGTTATGGACATTGGGGAGGGTATGTGCTATGGTGAGTGCTGTGAAGTGTGTAAACCTGGAGATTCACAGACCTGTACCCCTGGGGAGAAAAATATATTATATGTTTATAAAAAATAAAATTAAAAAAAAAAAAGAGGTATTGTCATAGTGCTTTCCAAAGAAGATCACAACACCTTACATTTCCACCAGCCATATGTGATACTACCTTTTGCGCATAAGCCTCCCCACCCCCCAATCATCATAGATATTATAGCTCTTCCTAAATTCTACCAATTTGATGACTATGAAAGAATAGAGTACAATTTAATTTAATTTTTATCAATTAGCAAAATGAAAATTAAAGTAGCTATTATGGTATTTTTCCTACTTGAATTTAGTTTTTTAGCTTTTGCACTTACTCTTCCATAAATTAACTATACCTATATATTTGCTGCCAGTTTTTATTTGCATTGGCTGTTTAAACATTTCAATACCTAAGAACTTTTTGCATATTCTAGATATAAAATTTTTATTTCATTTGGGTTTGCAAGTTGTTTTTCCAGATGTACTTCATTCTGTTGAAATTATTTATAATATTTTATCATAAAACACCTTAATTTGTAATTAATTATTACATTCTTTTCATTTTTTTTTAAGCCTTTGGGTTTCCAACCTTGGTTAAGAATTTGTCCATATCCTTGATTTATTTGTAACACTTTCCTGTTTAATGTTGCTATGTAAATTCTTTGTCCATCTGAAATAGATTTTTGATTAAGGTGTCCAAGTGACAGGCCTACTCCATAAGATGGTGCAGGGTTTATACTGTACAACATTAGGGGATACTATTCACAAAATAGATGTATTAACTTTATATATTTATCTTGACAATTTCCAGTAGATGGCAACAAGTTTGGGTGAGGCAATTAGAGCTAATAATAGTTTATTATTTTAATAAATTACTTTAAAGATTTTGATTCCATGATCATAAATGAAGTTCCTGCATAGTCTTCTTTATTTATATTACTTTGAGTTTTAAGATGAAAGTTATTGTGGCATTATACAATAAACCAGAGACTTTTCATTATTTTACATGGTGGGAAATTCTTTAAATAGTACTGAATTTTTTTAAATGTTAAAGTGCAGCTGTGATCTTCATCTAATCTGTGCCCTTTTAGATTACAGAATTTTAATCAGTTTTATATTCAAGTCTCCATTTAACGTTGGAAATTTTTAGTAATTATATATCATAGGACATTCCTCTCTATTTCCCAAAGGTTTTCAAATGTGTAACTATGGACTAGTAGTTAATAATCATCTCAAAAATTCTGTAAGGTTTCTTATGGCTATAGCTGTATATCTTTCCTTTATACTAATTTTATATAGTTTTTCTTAGTTTTGTATTCTCCATTTTCCATAATCAAGCTTATGAGGTGTTGATTTTATTGGTCTTCTCAAACTAGCTATTGGACTTATTTATCTTATTAAATTTGTGTGTTTGTGTGTGTGTGTGTGTGTGTGTGTGTGTATAGTTACCAGTTCATTAATTTTAGATTATAACCATAATTAATCTCTGGTCTATTGTTTTTCTTATTTTTAATTTTTTAGTTACTACTTTGTACCTTTAAAATTTTTTCCTTCTATAATAATTAAGGATTCAAAGTTGTACTTTTTTTTTTTTTTTTCTGAATCCTGAGCTGTCTACAGCCACTAGGTTTCAATGTGAATTATTCCTATGTTGTGCATGATTTTCTCTCTTGATTTCCTAATTGACTTAAGGGTCATTTAGTGGTATGTTTCTTAATTTGTATATATGATATACTTTGATCAACACTATTTATTTCTAGTTGTATTGGATCATAACCAGAAAACAAATGCTATAAGACTATTGTTAATGTTTTCATTGTAACCAAGTAGCTAATTAAGTATTTGTAAATGTTCCAGGGTGTAAGAATTTATATACTTTCTTTTTGAAGAGGCAAAGTCTTACACACACAGACATAAACATATATATATATAGAGAGAGAATGATTATTCACTTTCTTATATTCTCCCTCATATCTTGACTGCTAGGTTATCTAATTAGTTGAAGTCTTTCTATATAACTGTATGTTTTAGAAAAAAAAATAAGCTGTATGTTTTGCTTGCTCTTTGTGCATTTATATTCCGGTGTTTACTTTGTGTATTTAGCTGTATATTATGTTACAGAGTTTTACTGTGATACCTTCCACATAGAATCATATTAGTACATAATGATAACCTGTTTCAATTCTCCGTTGTATGGTGTTAATGAGATTGCTGCTGCTACTTCCACATTCCTTGTTTCTCTTTGCTCATATTTTTGTTTTCATCTATTTAGTACATTACCTTTAGTGTTTCTGTAAATAGCACAAATAATTGGTTTTCAATCCAATCTTGCCATCTCTATTAATGATAAAGTCTACTTGCTTTTAGTATGAGGAATATTTGTTAGATTTTAGTTGTTTTATTTTTCTTTTATCATGTTTATATTTCTTTACATTATTACTTATTTGATCATTCTACTTTTTCCATTGTAAATTTAGAACTTTATTTACTCTCCCTTCCTCGGAATTTATAATAAAACATATATTACCCTATTTTATATCAAAATAAGATGCCAACTTTTTGTTTTATCTAATACTAATTCCTCTTGCTGCTTTCCCTCACATCTGAATAAGAAGAAACCATTCAGGTAATCTCCATTTCACACCTTCCTACCCTCTTCTTACTTGTTAGATAGAATTTAAGAACATATTTATTAATATTTTATCAAACTCTAAGACCTAAGTTCTTCTGATATTTTGTCTATTCTATAGTAGCGGTTTTTCACATTACCCATCATGGTAGCAGAAAATCTAATATTCTCCATTTATATGCAATTACATGCTATATAGACTAAATGAGATATGCTGTACATAATCATCTATTTAACTATCAAATAATTATGGAATGCTCATTGTACGTAACTGCACTAGAGAATGGGCTACAGCCATGAACAAGACAAATACCTGTGCCTTCATAGAGTTCTCATGACCTTTCTTCATTTCTTTCTACTCTGTGCTCTTCTCCATCTTGAATTCTCTGCTCTGGCTGATTAATATTACATTACAGAATTTTCTCAAATATTTTCGTTTGATGAAATAAATAGAAAATAATTTTCTTGAATTATTTCAATCAGTTTGCTAAATGATATCTCAGGGCACAGTTTGTTTTTTTTTTGTTGTTGTTTTTTGTTTTTTTTTTTTTGGTGAGAAATCTGTTGGTGTTATTTGAGTATATTCTACCTTCTGATGTTACATGTGAAAAATCAGAGGCCAATCTTGCCTTTATCACTTGTAGATAACTTTAAGACCTACAGAGGCAGCAGAAACAAAAGGACTGGGCAATTAATAGGATAAGAATGTGAAAGACATGAATAAATGACACCCCTATGTGTGGACATATATGGCTGAGGCAAATGAGGTTAGCTTCTGGCATAACTGAATGAGGCAGAAACCACAGCTGGGGCAGCAAGATTTGGTAGCAATTATGTATTCAAATCAGAATTGAAATAACTAAACTACTCACAATATATTATTAAACATAACATCTAGAAGGAAAGCGAATATTGCACGGGCAGAGCACAAAGTAGTGATTCATTATTAAATTTCCATGTATGCATCGCAACTCCATTAGTTTCCTTGGTGGGTAGGTGAGATTTCTGATGGTACTGTACCTCTAGCAGCCACCGCTCCTCCATTTCTGCCAGAGCTTTCCAGACACATCCTTCTCAATTACTTTAAATATATTTTAAATACAGTATTGTTGGATTTTTCTTCATGAATGCACCTCTGAGCACACCATACAAAACCCCTCAAAAGCTATTTGTTCTTTCTAACTTAAGGTTTAAATTCCTTAGTGAGGATTTCAGTACCCTAAATACTGCCCTCTCATTATTTTCTCTACTGTCAATTTAATGTCTATTATGCTTTTTACAAATTGAAATATAGGTATACCTTTCACTTCCAAGACATTACATTTGTTCCTTTGCTCATGCCACTTCCTTTGCTGGGAGTTTCTTTTCCTACCTATTCACAAATCCAACTTGTACTAAGGTAATGCTGCAAGCTTCAGAGTCAGTGACACCTTCTCCATCAAACATGGCTTGATTCTTGAGATGAAAGTTCTCTTTCTCTTCTCTGGAATACTGTTTATTTATGGAGAGCAAAAGAAAAGCCATTCATATTTATTGAATCCCTAATATGTGTTAGAACTGTATTAGGGACATCTCATTAACAAAGCAAATAAAGGATATAATCACTTTCAGATTTTATAGCTGAAGAAATTGAGTCTGATAAAGATGAAATACCCCATCCAAGTTTATCTATCTCATAAACTGGGGAAGTGGCCAACCTGGTCAAAGGGCAGGATCTTACAATTTTGTATTTTAAGCTCCAGAGCCATATATCTGTGCATGATTTGTTAAGCATAGATGAAGTTTAGGAATGGATGTGGTAGGTTTAGAGAAAACATTAATTTGGTTAAATTTATTTTAAAAAAAGATGTACAAAAGATAAAGAAAAATTCTGTACTGAGTAATAAGGAGGATCAACAAAAAGTGAGAATAGGAAGAGGATGGGCAGCCCTATTCTATTCTATTCTCTTTTCTCTTCAGAAGAGTGAGTTTTCCTTATGTTCCATGGAGGACATTAGGAGAAGGAAAGGAAAAGTGAAGGGGGGGAAATCGGAGGGGGAGATGAATCATGACAGACTGTGGATTCTCAGAAACAAACTGAGGGTTTTAGAGGGAAGGGCAGTGGGGGGATGGATTAGCCCAGTGATGGGTATTTAAGGAGAGCATGTACTGCATGGAGCATTGGGTGTTATATGTAAACAATGAATCTTGGAACACTACATCAAAAACTAATGATGTATTGTATGGTGACTAACCTAACACAGTAAAAATAAATAAATAAAATGCAGAACTGGAAAAAAAAAAGTGAGTTTTCCCCTGGGTAGTGATGATTTTAACAATGAAGTTTCAGATTTGGTTGATTTGCATTCCATTGAAATCCTGAATCTGGCATTCAAATTACTACCTGCCCAAATGATGTTCATTACATTACTTCTAACTTTTCGGATATGCCCAACTACCAAACTTTAAGACACCTTTAATGCAGGATCTATACCTGACTTCAATCCTTCATGTCATACAGGAATTTCAAAAATGTTTCAGTCATGGTGTGTGTGGGTAGCTCAGTTGGTTGAACATCTGCCTTCGGCTCAGGTTCTGATCCCAGGGTCCTGGGATGGAGCCCCAAGTTGGGCTCCCTGCTCAGCCAGATGCCTGCTTCTCCCTCTCTACCTGCTCCTGCAATCTTTCATTCTCTCTTTCTCACAAATAAGCAAATAAAAATCTTTAAAAAAATGTTTGAGCTACTGATGCTGTCAGGGATCTTTGGCTGAGCTTAGAAAGAGTGATAATAACTTCCAAGTAACTGTGACCCAAACCTGATGGTCACATAACGTTCTGTAGAAGAACAGGCAGATGCTGTTTTATCATTCCATCAATGTTAGTCAAGAAGAAAAATAGGCAGAAAGCCAGTCTTTCATTTGTGCTCAGAATAACTCTTAGCTTAGTAGTCTGTTAGGGGTGGACAATCTAACTAACTCCCATTAAGCAATTTTGAATGGATTTCAGGTAAAGTCTTCAAAAGCCACATCATCTTATTTCTCTATAATACCTTTCCAATTACAAAAGTTAAAAATGTGTTCTTTCATTTTGTATGTCTATTTGTTTTATAGTACTTAAACATTTATTTATATATTAAAATGTTTTACTATTAATTTATAATTAGCAGATAAAAACATATTACCCAGACCCTTCTGTGAAACATGTCAGCAGTATCTGGAACTATGGTGGAACACACTATCTTTTCAAGTTTATCAAGTGAAATTACAGTCATGATGGTACTGGTTATATATGGCCTTTCCTGATGTCATTCCTCCTCCATTCTTTCCCCCACAGTTGATAAGATGAAGAAGAACAGATAGAAACCCATGCAAGGAAAATGAGAAGATGCCAAATAAATCCTTTTGCCAATTCAGTTACCTATAAAATTGAGAGAAAAAAGAGTTATTTAAGGGAATTTTAAAGATTTGACTGTTAATGAAACTGAGGATCAGAATTTTTTGAACCAATACTACCTTATACTTAAGAACACTCTCTGGCCTAAAGGACAGCAAAGACCCCACGGACTCTGTCAAGGTTTTCATTCAGGGGATAAACTAGTGTCATAGATTAAATTAAAATTAAAATTAAATTTTAAATTTTAATTATAGCTGATTTCTGTTACATCAATGAATTCTTCTGGTACATTATAATTTCAAAGGCACATTAGGAGAAAATAATTTGTAAATGCTTTCTACAAAGAGATTGTCTGCGCTTAACAACAGATTCTTAACCAGTATGTGAGGACTCTTTTACAATGGTAATGCCCCTTTTACATTGTAATTATTGAAAGACTCACTACTTGCATTCATTTTGGAATATTTTTGGAAATATAACAACATACTTTTTTTTTTTTTTTATCATCAGGTTGATATAAGCTTCCTTTCTAATGAATGCTGACAAGGTAAAATGTAATGTGCCAGAAACAATAGACCATAGTTTCAATTCTGAAACCCATTTGCAATTCATTTTGCTCCATATTAACACTAAACGTCACTTTGGTCATATTGAAATTATGCCCCCAAGCAAATAGGACTATTTTTGGTTAATTTTAGGGTAATCATCATTTTCCCAGCATAAATGAACTTAAAAAGAGAGAGCTTAATTTCAAATTGTCAATTTCTTTTGTTAACAAAATCCAACTTCTACTTTCAAGATTTTTTTTTAAGATTTTATTTATTTATTTGACAGACAGTGATCACAAATAGGCAGAGAGGCAGGCAGAGAGAGAAGGGGAGGCAGGCTCCCTGCTGAGCAAAGAGCCAGATGGGATGCGGATGGGGAGCTGGGAGCTCGACCCCAGGACACTGGGATCATGACCTGAGCCGAAGGCAGAGGGTTTAACCCACTAAGCCACCCAGGCACCCCTACTTTCAAGATTTTTTAAAATTATTTTTGCAGTATAGTAAAGGCAAGGGTGCAAGTAAATCTTGCTGAGATATGTAATGTGCACATCGCATAGCTGTGTCATATTTAATATGGTTTGGTAATACACTGCTTTTTTTTTTTTAATACACAATATACCTTATTGTAGCACCATGGATCAGGACCTGGCATAAAAAGGATATTTCCTTGGTTATCACCTAAGGAAATTTAGTTACTAGAGGACCAAAGGACCTTGTTAATAAGACCTGTAAGGCAAACAACCTGGACTCTGAGGATAGGGATATTAGCAGTCTTTACTATGAGTATATAATGGTTTCTCAGTTTCTCCTTTACTTCCGAAACATTGGCCTATGGGACCCAATTAAAGTTAGTAACTGACCCTTCTCTACTCAATATTTCTTTTTTCCAAAATACCTGTTCTTAATGTATTTTTTCTATTGTATTTGGAAAGTTCTATTGAAGATAGTAATATTCTATATTTACTTAATGATAATGGACATAATGTCATATTTCAAGAAATCTTTTTAATTTCTGTACGTGATTGTTTTTCAGCTTTTATTATATAGCTAAATGAATTATGACAAGTTATGACAGTTGACAAACAGCAGTAGAACTTTTAGGGTTGAGAGAACCCTTTTCGCCATTGTCTGAGTGTTTCTTCATGCTTTCCTTATTGTTACAAGCACTGATTTACAGATATTTTTGCAGTAATATTTTTCAAGCACTTGCCATTTTTGTTACACTTAGTTAATAATAATGTGTTAAAATGCACTGATATGATCAAATGAGAAACAGCAATTGAGTGGACACTTCCGAGTTGTCAAACTCCCATCAAGGTATCATTTTGTATACATATACACAAATTTTAAGTGGATCAAATAACCTATCATCCAAACTGTGCCATTTTTTTAAGAGAAAGGGAACAGGAGCAAACCATGATCACTCTGGGCAAACTGAGAGGAACTATAACTCAACATATGTGACTGTGATGTTTGAAATACATTGGGAAGTGTAATTATTTGTTGTCTGTGATAAAAGTAAATGGAAGTGGAAATTCTACAATGTATTCTTGCAGTGCAATGACTAGTCTTGCATACTCTCCAGGTTTTGGGTTTTTGTTTTGTTTTGTTTTGTTTGTTTGTTTGTTTGTTTTAACCCTAGTTGGGAGACAACAGATACAGATGACTTCTTGAATAAGTTTTGCTGTAGTTGAAGGAAATAGCTTGAAGAAGGAAAGAGATGTTAAACATTTGTTAAAATGCATGGATGTGTGGGAGGATTTTATTTCAGCATAGCAATGGAGTGATGTGAAGACAGAGGGACTTGAACACTTGGATTCCATCCCCTGATCAGCCAGTAACTCACAGGAAGATGTTCATGACTTCAATTAACCCTGATGATCTGTTTGCTTATCTGTAAAATAAGAGTTCAACTGGTGTTCTTCAGATTTACTTCATTGATTTTTGCATATAGTAATTACTTTTAATACTGCAACTTTTTAAAAGTTCCAACAACTTAGAAATATAATAATCCTTACTTGCTATTTGGTAAACTCAGTACTTGCTAAAACTTGACAAAACTTAAGCTGTGTCAAAAATATTAAAGACAATATAAAGGGAAACTTGTAAAAGTTTTTCATACTCTTCTATCAACCTTCTGAGAATTTATATATTATTTAGTGTTTTCTCCATTACTATTCTTTTACATTCCTCCTGTGCATATGTTTTTGCTCACAAATTCCTGTCTATTATGGGTGAAAATGTCTCTGACTTCTACATCACTGAGCATTATTTTTATTTTTGTGTTCCTTTTTGTTATATGAACTATTATAAATTAGTTCTCTAAATGGGAAATGATCCAAATTCAGAATTTTTTTAAATACTCAAGTTTTTATTACATCTTAAAAGTATCATTTGATTAAGCTCTAGTTTATTTGGTAGAATCCTCACAACTAAATCATATGTTAGAGACACAGAAAATTATGATAGCTTGCATTTTCAAAGACATGTTCTTCTGTTGTAAAGTTCTATTAAAATGTCCAATAAATAAATGCTATAATTGTTCCTATTATGTTTCTATGTAATGCCACAAAAATACACTATAAAAATGAAAAATTCAGTTAAAAGTTACCTGGTCCTCAAAATGTGATATAATTAATCTGATTAAGTTTGTTTTTTTAAATTTTTTTGACATTTATTTGACTGAGAGATCAAGAGAGCACAAGCAGGGGGAAGAGTAGAGGGAGAGGGAGAAGCAATCTCCCTGCTGAGCAGGGAGCCTAATGCAAGGCTTGATCCCAGGACCCTGGGATCATGATCTAAGCCAAAGGCAGATGCTTAACCATCTGAGCCATCCAGGCACCCCTGCTTAGTTTCTTTAACAAACTGAATTCATTTATTTTTTGTGTTGATATCATGTAGAAAACTAAGCATAAATGCTGGACATGTTTCCTTGCAGAGTAAGATATGCAAGTAATGATTTCACATCATTCATTTTGTAAAAGTGACACTCACTTTCACTCAGAAATTAAATAGTAAAAACAGGTTGTCATGATTCATAGCAATAAAGAAAGGTTTACACCAACTTCATTGTATGTTCCTGGAGACTAATTTGGACATCCATTTTCAGGAGAGATGGGGTGAAAAGGAGCAAAGTGGAGAATCTCTACATTCCATGTTATTTGAAGCTTTCCCCCCAAAATACAGCTTTCAGGAGATGTCATTTTAAAAGCAGGTATAATTATAATAAACATTTAAATTTGCTATATTGTTCACAAAGCATTGTGCAAATCAGATTTCTATATGTATAATTCTCTAATGGCAAATCATGATTAATATATACACCATTAATTAAAATTTTGCTTTTAGTTATGGAAGTACATACTAACACTATTATACTTACATGTATTATGCACTCATTTGTGAAATATACACTATTGTTCCTTTTATGCCATTTTCTCATAAAATCATCACGACAACCTCATGAGGAAAGTGTTATTAAAATTATGCTAAGTGAAATAAGTCCAACAGAGAAAGATAAATACCATATGACTGACTTCATGTATATGTAAAATTTAAAAAACAAAACAAATGAACAAACAAAAGCAGAAACAGACTCATAAATACAGATGATAAACTGATAGTTGCCAGAAGGGTAGGGGTGGGGGAATGGGCAAAATAGGTGACAAGTAGTGGGAAGTACAGTCTCCCAGTTATGGAATGAATAAATCACGGGATGAAAGGTACAGCATAGGAAATACAGTCAATGGTATTATAAGAGCGTTGTACGGTGACAGATGGTAGCCACACTCACGGTGAACATAGTATAATGGATAGAGTTGTAAAATCCCTAAGTTATACACCTGAAGCTAATGTAACACTGTGTGTCAAATATACTTCATTAAAAAAACTAAAAAAAAAAAAAAAGGCAACCATTTTACATTTAAGGAAACTGAGGCTTTGAGAAGTTAAATAACTTGCCAAAATTGATAGCCAGACAATAGCAGAACCAAAACTCAATTCCACATCAGTCCGTATTCAAACTACATGCATTTATCACCATCCTCTATTCCGAGATCAATCACATTTTATAGTATTAGAGATTCTAATTAAATATCACTCTCTATTTGAAATGGAGAATGAAGAAATAATACTATTAAGGCATTGATTGTAACTGTTTCATTTACCACCAGTACCTAGTTATATTCTTGGCACAAAACTTTTATATAGTAACAGCTAATGATTATGGAGATCTTTCCACATGTGAGAGAGGGTGCCATACACTATATGATTCAATCTTTGCCAAACCCTGTATGGAATAAATTATTATTATCTTTATTTTAAAAAAGAGGAAACCAAATTTTAGGGTGATTAAAGGTCTTGCACCAGCCAGTAAGAAGTGGAGCCAAGACAGGAGCACAGATGTGCTTTTAAATAATATTTCATAGTGAGCACTCAGGAAATTATTTAATTTGAAGTGTTTGTTTTGATCACTAAAAGAAATACTGCTTATACTATTTCAATAAATAAGTAAATACAATAGATGTGTTTTATTTCACAAATACAATGTAATAATTTAATTCAGTGATGATATATTGACAACTACAATATCTGGACAAGAAACAGAGCTGAAGGTAAATCCTACTGAAAAATAATCAGAACTCATCGAGGGACTCAGAAGAAATAAGGACAAAAAAATCTCTGAGGAAAACAACTGTTCTATAACCCAGTGTTTTATTTAATTACATTATAGACACAAACCCTTAGTGCTAGAGTAAAAAACTTCAATTGTTAGTAAAATAAATGCCTTAACTTACAAATTTATTACTTGATTTTGTTTAGTTGGTAAATTCTAGTAGACAGGGATTTAAAAAGGAGCCTAAGTGGGTGAAAATAAGAATTATAGCTGTAACGGTAGACAGCCAGGCATGAGAAAAAAATACCAATATAATGGTTATCTGTGAATATATCCCTAACAAACTTTCTTACATATCTGAACTGCACCTGAAATGTTATACTTGCTATTGAGCAAATCAACTAGTTTTTGATAAAGACTATTAGCAACAGCTGAAAGAATATTTAGTACACATGATCTGTTTAAGATAGAATGTAAATGAGCACCTCATTTAGGAAGAGTTCCACCCCAAATTAATGATCCAATTTTCAGTAAGTTGAAAATAACCTTTGGTTTTCTAAAATTATTCATTTTTCAAAATAGCTTATTGGTTGGTCTTACCAGATTAATTACTGCCATCACACATGTTAGAAAGTATATTTTTTAGGGGCACTTGGGTGGCTCGGTCAGTAAAGCATCAGACTCTTGATTTCAACTCAGGTCATGATCTCAGGGTCACAATCTTGGGGTGCAGAAGTAGAGCCCCACATGGGGCTCCACCCTCCGCCAGGAGTCTGCTTGAGATTCTCTCTTTCTCTCTGTCCCTCCCCTCACTCCTGCTCTCTCTCTCTCTCAAATAAATAAATAAACCTTTAAAAACCATAAATATATTGTTTATATGTCAAAGTCCAGTCTGGAGCTTATTTATTTGTTTAAATAAAGGTAAAAGGAAAAGCAGAAAAATAGCTACCAAATTAACAGAAGATATGAAAAAATAATTGAACATCTTGTAACAGTTATGTTAATAAAGTAAATTTAAAAGTAGTTGAATAAACTTACAGTTAAATGTGGCAGGCTGAAGGCATACATTCATGTTTTCTCCATTATTAAGGTCATTTAAATGAGAAAAAGTTATAATTGTACAAGGACAAAGAGGAAAAGGGGGCAGATAATAAAGGAAAAAAGACATCACTAATTTGGGAGCAGTGAAAAGCTGGTGAGGTTCTGAACCCAACTGAGAAAACAGAATTCCAAATGACTGTGGAAAGGGACACTAACAAGCAACAAGCCTATTTATGCTGCAGAACCACACAGATTTAAAAATTGGAGAGCCTTATTTCCTCAGAAAAGTGAAGTATATGAGATGAAAAGAGATTAATGGAAATCCCACGGAAGAGAGAATTATCAAATCACACCATTACGAAATATCCAGAGAGTCAGAAAAAATGGGTGAACAGATCTTATACAGAAATCAGTCACTAAATATCCAGAGAGTCAGAAAAAATGGGTGAACAGATCTTATACAGAAATCAGGCACTAAA
>NW_019154101.1:47623770-47971942 GCF_002288905.1 Enhydra lutris kenyoni
ATGGCATTATGATTCTCAACACCAAATGCCCTCAGAATTTAGAGTAAACCTGGTTTCCAACCTAGATTCTCTTACCAGCCAAACAATTAATCAAGCATAAAAGGGCTATTTTCATATGAGGACAGTCTACAAAAGCTTTCCTCTTCTGTGCCTTTTCCTGATAACATGTTCCACCAAAATAATAGAACAAAACAAGAAAGAGAAAAATATAGGATATCCAACATACAGGAACTGGAAACAAAAAAGATGAATAATTCTTAGGATAATAGTGAAAGAAAATTCCAGGATCTCATAGCTATGAAGCAAATCAAATCTGAGCAAAAGGTTAGAGAACTCTCTGAAATGAAACTGATCGATTATCTGAGAAATTCCACAATCCCAATTGTATAGGAGGTTACCAAAGTAAATAGTATGGTTCTAATTAAAAATATAGCTAAGCAAATTAAAATAAGTAGGTATCAAATCCATGAAGAACACACAAAAATGTAAAAAAGATAAAACCTCACAAGACTGTGCATGGTCAATAGAACACAGTATTTACGTAATGCAAAAATTGATAGATAATGTTTAAATTTATGGGTCAAAAATACCATTGTACCCATTTTATGAGTAGAAATTCTAGAATAAACAGCTACAAGATTTAAAACTGTTTACTTCAAAGGAACTGGTTTTAGGAATAAAGAAAGTGACATTGAACAGCTGTTTTTCATTATGAATCTGAAGTACTCTTTCACTTTCAAATTACATGTTCTACTTTCATAATTTTTCAAGTATTGAAAAGATAATTAAATCAGAGAAAAACTTTTATAGATGCAAAAAGTTGAGTTTTTAGCTTATATAAAAACTGGTTTTTATATAATATTACAGTTTAAATTTTTCACTATTTGATCAAATCCACACTTAATTACAGATTTATATATATAAATATATATATGTCATATATATATGTCACCCCCTATTTTGTATATATAAGTATATATATGACATATATAGAGAGATATATATGTCACCCCCTATTTTAAACTAAAACATGATTTCATACTGATGTTTCTAACTTTTACTCCATAACCATATGGGTCATTCTAGCCTTCTCTCTTTGCTTGTCTAAAATCTCCCAACATCACTGAGAAAACTTAGCTCCCATCATCCCTCATTCATTTACCTCAAATGTTCAATTCCAATATACATATACAGTGGTTTCAGAAATGGTTACCATGTTTCTCCACAGGGAGGTACTTTATCAACTAGAGTGAAATGTTCATGTAGAGATCTTTTTGTCTTTAGTCATAGTCTCTACTCATTGCCAATGTTACTTAGGTCAATACTTTCCCCCCCACATCTCCTTCAATAAGGTTATTTTTTTATTGACCTCCTACTTGCTTATTTTTTTAAATTTTGCATATGTTTTGGTCCGCTTCATTCCATAAAGTTCTATAGGTTTTGACACATGCCTAGTGTTGTGAACTAGTACAGTATCATTCAGAATAATTTCACAATTTAAAAAAGAGCCATTCTGCTTTACTTACTCAACACTACTGCCACTGAACCCCTTAGCAACCACTGATCTATTTGTCATCTACAATTTTACCCAAAATGTCATGCAAATTGAATCATATTCATAGTAGCCTTTCCTGACTGGCTTCTTTCATTTGGCAACATTCATTAAGATTCATCCATATTGTTGCCTGGCATGATAACTCATCCTTTTTATTATTGAATAGCATTTTATTGCATTAATGTATCATGGGTTATTTCTGTATTCACTTACTGAAGGGCAACTTCACTGTTTCCAGTTTGGGGAGATTTTGAATAGAGATGCTATAAACTTTTGTGCAAGATTTGGGGTGAAGAGAAATTTTCATGTAAGTTAAGTAAATACCTAGAAGCATGATTACTAGATCATAAGATAAGATTATGCTTAGTTTTTTATAAGAAACTTCCAACTGTCTTCCTAGGTGGCTATACCATTTTGCACTCCTACTAGCATCAATTGAGAGGTGCTGCCCCTTAACAAGGTCAACAGTCAGTATTATCAGGTTTTTGATTTTAGACATTGGAATGGGTGTGGAGTCATATCTTGTTGCTTTAATTTCCATTCTCTACTGACAAATGATGAGAAATGTATCATATAATTATTTGTCACCTGTATATTTTTTCTAGATGAAGTTTCCGTTCATATCCCTTACCTATGTTCTTTACTTTTTTGTCATATTTTACAAAATTCTTGTATGTTTTGAATGTAAGTCCTTTCAGATACATATTTTGCAAATGTTTTTTCCCTCTCTGTGGCTTGACTATTCATTCTCCAATTAATATCTTTCACAGAGCAGAAGTTTTTAATTTTTTTAAGTCCAACATGTGTCTTTTTTCTTTTATAGATTGTCTCTTGTGTAGTATCTAAAAACTCATCACCAAAAACCTAAGTAATATAGATTTTTATTCATGTTTTCTTCTAGAGGTCTTATAGTTTTGTATTTTGCACTTAGATCTATAATTTTGGGTTAATTTTTGTGTAGAATATATAGTCTACATTTAGATTCAATTTTCACATACAAATTTCCAACATGCTAGAACCGTTTGTTGCAAACATGATCCTCTCTCCATTGACTTGTCTCTGTGTTTTTGTTAAAAAAAAAAAAGTCAACAATATTTGCATGGACATATTACTGAGCTCCCAATTCTGTTCACAGATCTGTATGTCTATTTTTCTTTCCCTCAATATCATACCATCTTGCTTACTGTAGATATTCCAGTTGCCTATTTATCCTGGTGAGAGTTTTAATAGTTGTGTCTGTCAAAGAATTGGTTTATTTTCATCTCATTTATCAAATTTGTAAGTATTATGTTATAGATAATATTCCTTTAATATCTTTTTAATGTTCATAGACTCAACAGAAATGGTCCCTCTATCATTTCTGATATGGGTAATTTGTGTCCTCCCTCTCCCTTTTTTTTCCTGGATTAGTGTGGTTAAAGACTTATCAATATTATTAATCTTTCCAGAGAACTAACTTATAGTTTTGTTTATTTTTATCTACTGAATCTTGGTTTTGGTTTACCTGTCTTCTGCTTTAATTTTTATTATTTCTTTTTCTCTTACTTTAGGCTTAATTTTCTCTTTCTCCTCTGTCTTCTAAGATAGAAACTTCAGTTTTTGATTTTAGAGCTTTATTATTTTCTAAATATATGCATCAATACTATAAATTTCCTTCTAAGAACTGATTTCACAGCATCCCAACATTTCATTTTTTTAACTGATAATATTTCTCAAATTTCTCTTGTAATTTCTTCTTTCTGATCTATGCATTATTTGGAAATTTTTTTAATGCCCAAATATTTGGAGATTTTCCAGCTATCCTCTCATTGTAGATTTTTAGTTTGATTCTCTTGAGATCTTTGAAGATATTTTTATTTCTAATTTTTTTAAAAAAGTTTTTAAGGTGTATTTTATGTCCAAGAATGTGGTCTTTCTTAGTGAATATTTCATGAGAACTTGAAAATGATTTGTATTCCACTGTTGTTGGATGGAGTATTATAGAAATGTCAACTAGATCAGGTTATTTGATGGTTCCGGTCACTGGTGTCTTTATTTGATTTTCACTGTACTGTACCTGTCAATTACTAACAGACAAGTTTTGGAGGCTCCAACTATAAGTGGATTTGTCTATTTCTCATTGCAATTCTATCAGATTTTGCCTCACATGGGTTAATCATGTAAAATACTTAAAAATCATCAAAATATTAAAAAAAAAAACCTTGGTCTATTAGCATCTCATAAAGAGTGTGTGAGTGCTCTGCTACTATGGTTGGAAATTGCATTTTTAATTCACATTTTTGTTACTTTAAATCCATAATGGGAAGATATAATTTCTTTTTTTTTTTTTTAAGATTTTATTTATTTATTTGACAGACAGAGATCACAAGTAGGCAGAGAGGCAGGCAGAGAGAGAGGAGGAAGCAGGCTCCCTGCTGAGCAGAGAGCCCAATGCGGGGCTTGATCCCAGGACCCTGAGATTATGACCTGGGCTGAAGGCAGAGGCTTAACCCACTGAGCCACCCAGGTGCCCCGGAAGATATAATTTCTTAAAGTTATCTTATTGATAAGAAAATCCAAAATATAGTTTATATGTTTTCTTTATTATAAAATCTTTACATCCTTAAATATATTCAAAATTCAGAATTTTCTGCTAGAAATGGTTATTCCAAATCAAATTTTAAAAAAATGAACAAACATGATAGTAGACCTTTGGAGTGGGAGTTTTGAGATGCCACAAAGATATTTACAGACAAATTGCTTTCAGAAGGAAAATGAGTCCATATAGACATTGTGGAAGAACAGATTCATACCTTTTATATTCAGATATAATGAATGGGAAATGTAAAATGACATAGGAGAAGAAAAGGATAATTAAAGTATTCAAAATTAAGAGGTAAATGCCAATCTGACATTTTCTTTTCCATTCTTTTCCCTTTCTTAGGTTTGTAAAGATGTTTTTATCAAACTTCTGTCTTTTTATCATCTGCATAGGCAAGAGTTCACCAGTCCAAATGCAAATTTATCCCATGATCTCCTCCATGGCCTGAAACTGTAACCTTCAAATATCACTAATCTTCTAAAGAATAAGATAATAGAAAAATAGAATATCACCAGAAAGGATACGTTGAGAAAAATATCATTTACAAGTGAGCATTTTCAAATGAAATGTCATTAGTACCAAAATGAGCCCCAACTTTTGAGGATGAGTGATTTATAGCCAAGAAGAAGAAGAAGGAGGAGGAGGAGGAGGAGGAGGAGGAGAGGGGGGAAGGGGAGGGGAAAGGGGAGGGGGAGAAATCTTTAATAAAACTCCTAGTAAATTGGTTGTTTGGACATTTGCAAAATAAAATGTAAGTCCGAGCTGTCTGATAAAACTATTAAAAACATGCTTTTTCTCTTTTGACTGAAATGAATAGATTGCAACCAGAATGCAATTTGTTATGTTAGCCTTCTCCAATATTGGTTCTGTTTTGCATCTTAATCCCTTATACCTAAGGAAGTAGGATTGCATTTTTATGAAGCAGAATTAATAACAAAACAGTCTTAAAGATATTTCACATGAAAAATCCTTTTAATATTGTTCGCATTATAAATGTATAATTATAATAGCACTAAGTCAAATCTATGCTGAGAGTTACAATTCTGAAAAGCTCCCACTGAATAAAAATATAATCACTTATCTAAGAGTAGTTTCCTAAACTAAACTAAGAGTTGATTCTAATTTTTTTCTTATATTTTCAAGATTGTATTTAAGTTCCAGTTAGTTAACATACAGTGTAATACTAGTTCCAGGAGTAGAATTTCATGATTCTTCACTTACATATAATACCCAGCACTCATCACAACAAGTGCCTTCATAATACCTATCATCCATTTATCTCCCACCCACCTCCCCTCCAGCAATGCTCAGTTTGTTCTCCATAGTTAAGAGTCTTGCAAATTTTTGTATGTTTGTTTGTTTTGATGGCCTAGACATTCTAAAGTAGGTTTGTTTGAAGGCTGAATTATTCCAGAAGATAATTTACTATCATGTTCATGCTGTAGGGTTAGGAGAAAGAAGAAAGATCTTTGATGAATAGACTTTCTCATTGCCTCTTTTTAATGTGGTGTTCCTGAAAAAATCATTGTTGGAAAACATGCATGGAGTTGTCCAAACCTGCTTCTAGATATTGCAAAATGAAAAGAAGATCCTCATTTCATGAACTTTCCTATTAGATCAACTATAAAAAACAAGCAAACAAACAAACAAAACCACACCTTAAATTGGAGGAGGAGGTAGAGGAACAAACCCTGGAAGTCAATTTGAGAATCTGGAAGGCCAGATGAAAGTTGACCTGAGTGAAAGGTCATGCAGTCAGTGATCTCTGGCAGATGTTCTATTTTCAAAAGTGACTTGTGATTTTGAGTTATGTTCTAACAACTATCTTTCCTGTAATGTCATCCATCAATCCATCTTGAATTTTTTTAATTCTGTCATTCATGGATTTTTCTATAAACTCTCTTAAAAACCTGGGTACAGAAGAAACATTCCTCCACTTGTTATGGCCATGTACGACAAGCATGCAGCTAACATCACAGTCAATGGTAAAAAGGTTTAAGTTTTTCCTCTAAGATCAGGAACAAGACAAGAATACCCATGCTCACTATTCCTATTCAATATAGTACTAGAAGTCCTAGCCAGAGCCATTAAGCAAGAAAAGAAATAAAAAGTATCCAAATGGGAAAGGAAGAAGTAAAGTTTTCTCTGCCTGCAAAAGACATGATCTTTTATATAGGAAACCTTATATATAGAGATTCCCAAAATCTATTAGAATAATAAATACAAAATTCAGTAAAGTTGCAGAATATAAAATCAACATACAAAAATCAGTTGCATTTCTTTATACTAACAACAAACTATCCAAAAAGAAATTAGAAGACAATATCACTTAAAATAACACCCAAAACAGTAAAATACATAGGAATAAATTTAACCAGTGGGTAAAAGATCCATGCACTGAAAACTGTAAGATATTGATGAAAGAAATGGAAGAAAACACAAAGAAAGATCCATGTTTGTGAATTGAAAGAATTAATATTTTTATAATGTCCATACTACCCAAAACAATCTATTGATTCAGTGCAATCCCCATCAAAATTACAATGGCATTTTTCATAGAAGTAGAATAAACAATCCTAAAATTCATATGGAATGACAAAAGACACTGAATACCCAAAGCAATCTGGAGAAAGAAGAGCAAAGCTGGAGACATTACACTTTCTGATGTCAAACTATATTATAAATCAAAACAGTATGGTACTGACATTGAAACTGGCAGGTGGACCAATGGAAGAGAATAGAGACCCCAGAAATAAACTCATGCTTATACAGTCAATTAATATTTGACAAAAGAGCCAATAATACTGAAAGGAGAAATTATAATCTTTTAAATCATGTTGAGAAAACTGGATATTTACATTCAAAAGAAAAAAAAACTGGACCCCATCTTCTTATCTTTAGCAAAAATTAACTCAAAATGGATTAAATACTTAAATGTAAATTCTGAAATCCTAAAACTCCTAGAAGAAAATAAATATAAGAAAATTGGTCTTTGCAAAATTTTTTTGAATATGACAATAAAAGCACAAGTAACAAAAATAAAATAAGCAAATGGAATAGCATCGAATTAGAGGCTTCCAAGCAGCAAAAGAAACAATCAACAGAGTAAATAAGCAGCCTATAGAATGGGAGAACATATTTGCAAATCATATATAAGATAAGGAGTTAATGTCCAAAATACATAAGGAACTCATACAACTCAATATCCAAACCAAACCAAACCAAACCAAACCAACCAAACAGAAAAACCCCCAAACTCCAAATAATCCAATTGAAAATGAGCAGAGGAGCTGAATAGACATTTTTCCAATAAGGACATACAAATGGTCAATAGGTACATGAAATGATGCTCATCAGTAATCACAGGGAAATGCAAATCAAAACCACAATGAGGTACCATCTCACATCTGTTGCAATGGCTATTATGAGGAAGACAAGAGAGAACACTCTCTACATCCTCACCAGAACTTGTTATCTCTTATATCTAAATGAAGTAAAATCACAATCTCAAAGAGGAATCTATAACACCACATAAATTGCACACAGTATTTACAATAGCCAAGAAGTGGAAATAAACTAAATGTCTAAGTATCCATTTGTAGGTGAAAAAAGAAAAAGTGATATATATGTATAATAGATATATATCTAATATCATATATAGATATGAGAATTTATTCAGCTATAAAAAAGAATTCCTGCCATCTGTAACTACATGGATGGAGCTTGAGGATCTTATGCCCAGTGACATAAATCAGACAGACAAATACCATAAGATCTCACTTGTATTTGGAATCTAAAAAGAAGCCAGAATCATAGAAACAGTAGAATGATGGTTTCTAGAGGCTGTGGTGATGGAAGAGGGAGGAAATGGGGAGATTCTGATCAAAGGGTACAAACTTTCTGTTATAAGGTAAGTTCCTTCTGGGTATTTAATATTCAATATGGTGACTATAGTTAACAATACTGTATTATATACTTGAAAGTTGCTAAGACAATATATCTTAAATGTCTCACCATTCTCACACCAAAAAAGTGATTATGTGAAGTGATGGCTGTGTTAACTAACTTTATTGTGGTAGTCATTTTATTATATATATATGTATTGAATCCTTATGTTATACTCTAACTTTTTACAATGTTATATTAATTGTATCTCAATAAAGCAAGAAAAAAAATCTATTTAACTTTTGAGGTACAGAGTTGGATCTGTTTAATTTTTAACTGCTTTCCCCTGGACTTGTTTACCCTGATGACTATAAGGCTGACCTTCCAAGAACAACTTTCTAAGCCATTACATTTTCTTTTAACATGATTGGTCATTTTAACTTTGCTATATTTTATTTCAATTAGTGTAGTAAATTCTATAGGAAATTTTTTTAAAATTTCTGTATAGTTTGTTGGTAGTTGAGTAAAATATCTGCTCAAAACCAAAAAATCACTAAAACACCAAATGATTGGTGTTCATGATATCATCTCTCTTTGAAAACTGCAGTGATCATAAATGAGAATCATGATTTTTCAGAATGCACAGCTGGAACCTTGTATAGCCTCTCTAGTAGAAATCAAAGCAAAGCTTCAGGGTAGTCCATAGCCCCTTCATTACATAAAAGTAAAAACCTGACTTGCATTTAAATAGATGCCTTGGTCAGGTCAAAACACAAGACATCATGGTAAACTCCTTCAGCATTCCACTTAGAGTTCTGATTGCACTTGCTAACCAAGACAGCTCACCAGAGAAGCAGGTCAAAGGTGGAGAAGAGATATGTTAAATTTGGGTAGGATCATGTTATTGCCCAATGACCTGTCAACTCTTATAGTTTTCATTTCTTTTAAAAAAAGATTTATTTATTTGAGAGAGAGAGAGAGAGAGCATGAGGGAGCCTAATGGGGAGGGGCAAAGGGAGAGGGATAGCATCTTAAGCAGACTCTATGCTGCCCATGGAGCCCACATGGGACTTAATCCCACAACCCTGAAATCACAACCTAAGCTGAAATCAGGAGTCAGGTGCTTAACCGACTGTGCCACTCAGGTGCCCCTCTAGTTTTCATTTTTTAATAAGCATAATTTAGATATAAAATATACCCATTAAGTGTTTATGAAATTTCAAGTTTTAGAAAAAGTATAGTCTTGTAATCAACACAAAAAGAAATAAAGTATTATTAGCCCTGAAATTCTCCCATTGTCCATAGTAATCAACCCCTCCCCTAAAGCCCAACCTAAGACAAACACTAATCTATTTTCTGTACTTACACAGTTTGCCTTTCTAAAATGTCATATAAAAGGAATCAAATAGTGTATAGGATACAGTACTTTATCAGATACATAGTTTGAAAACATTCTCCCACTTTGTAGCTTGTCTTCAGCCTCTTAATGTCTTTTGAAAAGAATTCTTCATTTCAATGAAACTGTTGCATCATTTTTTTTTCTTTATGAATTATTCTTTGGGGTTGTATCTAAGAAATATTTGTTTAACTCAGATCATAATGCTTTCTCTTCAGTTTTATAGTTTAAGATTTTATATTTAGCTCCATAATCAATTTTGAGTTAATTTTCACATATGATGCAAATTATAGTCAAGGCTTATTTCTTCCAGATGGGTAACCAGTTGTTCCAACACCATTTTTGGAAAAAACTATCTTTCACCAATGACTTGCTTTTAGAAACTTTGTCAAAAATCAAATGACCACACATATGTTGGTCTATTTCTGGACTTTTACGTTTGTTCCTTTGATTTTTATGTCTCTCCTTTCACCAATACCACACAATCTTGATTACTGTAGCTTTACAGTAAGTCTTAAAAATCAGGGTTGTAAGCCTTCAAGTTCATTCTATTTTTCCAGAATGTGTTGGTAATTCTAGCTCCTTTTTCTTCCCCTATAAATACCAGAATCACCTTTTTCAGGTTTTACTTAAAAATTTTCAGATTTTCATTGAGTTTGCATTGTATCTATAGTTCAGTTAAGGGATAACTGGCATCTTAAATTAGTGATTCTTCCAATCCTTGAACATGAGATATATCTCCTTTCAATTAGCTCTTCTTCATCTTTTATCAGTGTTTTGCAGTTTTCAGCATATAGATCTCAAACATATATTGTTACATTTTTATCTAGGTATTTTATGTTCTCTGGTGTTTTATAAATTGCACTGTTTTTATTTTAACTTCCAATTATTTATTGACATGTGAAGAAATACTGTTGACTTTTGTATACTAGTCTTGCATCCTGTGACCCCAATAAGGAAATATGGAATTTTGTCTCAAGTCTCTTTGAGACAAAAAAGCTTCACTAGAGAATCCTGCCCATCTTCTACCCACAGACTCCCAGGATTTTCTTAACCAAGAAAAGCAGCTTTTATTCCTTTCTAGAGAAGTTCTGGATTGCCTGAATACTCTGCAAAGCACTTAAAGTATAATGCTTGCCCTCTTCAAGATCATCTTTGCAACCCCCATTACCTCCAGGTCAGGTCATATCTCAGCACAGCCCAAGTGTTAGAAATACAGTTCTGTTTCCATGAAGAAATAGATTACATATTTAAGGGCTTTCATAACTAACATGCTCAGTTCCTAGTGAGTCCAGTGGTTCAGCAAATCTATCCTATATTCATTTTCCTCATCCCAAGTGCATATATTTGTAACTGGTAGAAAACTAAGGTTTGTTCTTTTACCTGTATTCTGAAATCCTCTTCCCAACCTTCAGTTTAGACAACATAAAATTGCAGGAGGAATTATTAAAATCTTAAAGAATGCAGAGAAGATGATCCTTACCATTTCTCACTTAAATTAACCAACAGGTCTTCTGCAAAAGCTAGCTGATCAAGATGATTAATGGTAGACCATCGCGAGTCTATATTATGCTAGCCCTAATTGCAGTCACCATACTAATAAGGTGTCTTTACTGGGATGATCCACACAGCTTTGACACTTTGTTTGCAATTATTGATTTGGGAAATGGGTCCCAGAATATATCAATAAAGAAAATCAAAAGCAGTTCAGTTTCACATGGGAATGACAGAAACATACCTTTGTCACCTTAACACAAGACCATGTAAAATCTTCTGTTTGTCAAAATAAAGTCTGTAGGAATCTTAAAATGTTTTGACATTCTGCAGAATGTTGTAATGGTCCACTACTGTGTATATGATGACACTGTGTATATATGATGGTAGAGTGATAAATGGTGAAATAGGTATACGATAAAGTATAATAGCTTTCCCCCTGTGACAATGTGTTTCAAAATAAATTCAGACATTTAAATGCAACCTAAAGAATAATACACATTCAGCCTAGCTGGAGTCTACACATTTCTCAAATCTTTAGAAATCCTTTATATTTCTTTTAACTTGGAAATCAAATACATTAAAAGTTTTAAAGGGAAATCCTTCTTAAAACGTAATGGCTTCATGACTAAAGAGTACATTTAACTTTCCCACACTCAAACCAAATTTCTTTTTTTTCTTTTCTACTGGAAAGTGACTAAATACACTAAGAGTAACATAAAATATTCCTTTTGTCAAAATCCCTAGGATTTGTATTTTCAGGTTCACTATATTAAAAAAAAATTGAAAAAGATGTATTAATTTATATTTTTGCATGAATAAATGTTTATCACGGATTGTAATGATCCTCCCATTTGTGAACTTTGAATATCATGTAAATTGTAAGGCTTGCGTCACAAATATGACCTTTCTGTCATCTGGCAGGAGAAGCCTGATTATTTTTAGCAGTTTCAAATATCAAGAGCTTCATGGTTTTCTTTTTCAAATCCAAGTAACAATAACATACCATTAAAAGAAAAAAAAAAAAAACTAACTCATATGTATATGACTAATAGCAATTACGATGCTCCACTATATCTTTCAATCTATTAAAGCTTTTTAAAAAATCTATCTTAAACAAAGACAAACAAGTTACTGGAATTTTTATTTGACATTCTGCCAGGCAGAACAGGTGGTCTATTTTAAGTTCCTTCCTTCAATTTCATGCCAACTCAGTGAAAATTCCTTCTCTTACATAACCGAAAGGTCTGAAATCAAAGGCTTTTAAGGACTTATTTAAGGTAATGAGCTTTATTGGTGGCTTCTTGCCCTTTGTCTACTTTCTCCAGTAGTACTTGCCCCTTTCTGGAATCCCTGGAAATCACTATTTACCGTTGGATAGCAAGGGAGAGAAGCGTAAGATCAAGGTTTCGCAGATCTCAACCTACTAGCCAGATTTCTCACAATTAATATCTGAATGAGAATGACAATTTGCTATGTGTTTTACAGATTGTTTTTAACTTAGAAAAAAAAATGAATTCCAAGGTGTTGGGAATAGCCAGCAATCCCTGTACTGATGGATGAAAGATTACTCCAAATTTAGCTGCCAAAAACAGGAGAAGGCAAGGGGGTCAGCTCTCAGAGATTAAGACCCTTTACTCTACTTTGCTCCTGCCTTTATTGGTCTTTCAAGATAATCACAGATCCTTATCACTGTTTCTCAAGCACATGATGTGTGACAAGGGGTCTTGCAGGAACTAGGAGGATCTGTTTACAGGAAAGATACAATAGCTAACCTGCAAGTTCTACGAATTCTGCTAAACATAGCCTAGGGGGACAATGCATACATCCCTTAGATCACAGGCTGGCAGTTTGGGCTAAGCTCCAGGGAAGACAACTCCTGTGGCATTCCTACAGCAGAGAGGTCATGCAGGCCTTGGAATTCCATAGGCATATGCCCTTTTCTGAAAGCTTCCCTGACTCCTGCCCATGGAGTGGTCTCCATTTTAGCAAGCCGGGTATTATGGATGATTTCATGCTCTACATTAACCCCAATGCCATAGAAAATGTATCTGCTCTATTTCAACTAATTAAGATGCCATCTTTTTTTTAGATGATTATTATTTTATGTCACACCAAGACCACCAAATAAATGACACAATATTAAGCCATCATGTATTGTTTGGCTCATTTTGAATTAAAAGATGTTAAAATGAGGAAAAAAATAGATCTCTCTGTGATGATTTGTCATTGTTAATAAAGATCAGAAAGATTAGCTGGAGTAACACATGTATTAAAGAATAATTGTATTTAAAATTTTCTTTTTAGATTTTTGCGAAGTTCAAGTATATGAATTAACCCTTGATTTTTAAAAGCCTCTAAAAGCAATAAGCTCCAGTAATTTGTTGACTCAATTAATCAACTGATAAATAAACAATATACATTGGACAGACACCAGTTTGACACCATTAATCTCTGAACGAATCATGTTTCTCAGGCAACTTTATATCAATGCTGCTTTAAGAATCAAGCCATTTCACATCAAAAGCCCCCTTTAAAAAAAATTTTTTTTTTGCCAATAACTTTTCATCATGCCCATGAGAAGTCTTTTCACGACTTCACCCAGTTGAGTAAAGCTTTAGCTGACCTTTTGAGCACTGCTTGGCTTTGTTTAATCTTTGCTCAAAGGCTGTCAATACTCAAAAGCTAAGGTAAAGTTCCTGGGGCAATTTATTTTTGCCTAATCTTTTCTATGTTTCTTTTGCTTACAAAATTATAGAGCCTTGTGTTCTAATATCCCCCTTTTGTAACACAGAACATAAAAACAAAAGCTCAAATACTGAAAGATGCTAAAATTTGCATTGTGAATGATTTACCAGTTAATAACAGACCAGAACTGGAACACAAATCCCCGAAGTCTGACTGTGTATTTTTGATTTGTATTTCCCTGGTGATCAGTGATTTTGCACATCTTTTCATGTGTGTGCTGGCCATCTGTATGTCTTCTTTGCAAAAATGTCTATTCACGTCTTCTACCCATTTTTTAATTGGATTATTTGGTTTTTGGGTTTTGAGTTGTATAAATTCTTTATATATTTGGACATTAATCCTTTATCTGATATGTCATTTGCAAGGATCTTCTCCCATTCTGTGGAAAGCCTTTTTGTTTTGTTGATGGTTTCCTTCACTGTGCAGAAGCTTATTATATTGATGAAGTCCCAATAGTTCAATTTTGCTTTTGTTTCCCTTGACTTAGGAGGTGTATCTAGAAATAAGTTGCTATGGCTGATATCAAAGAGGTAACTGCCTGCATTGTCCTCTAGGATTCTTACAGTTTTACCCTAAATTTTTTTTTTAATTTTTTTAAAGATTTTATTTATTTATTTGACAGAGATCACAAGCAGGCAGAAAGGCAGGCAGAGAGAGGAGGAAGCAGGCTTCCCACTGAGCAGAGAGCCTGATGTGGGGCTCGATCCCAGGACCCTGAGATCATGACCCGAGCTGAAGGCAGGGGCTTCAACCCACTGAGCCACCCAGGTGCCCCTACCCCAAAATTTTTATTTCTAATTTTTTTTTCTAGTATATAGACTATGATTGATTTTCATATACTGACTCTATACTTTGTAACTTTGTTAAATTCACTAAAGCCAGTAATTTTTTAGCAAATACCTTAAAATTTTCTTTGTACATGATTACACAATCCATGAATAAATAAGTACTGTTGAATAACATATTGATGAAGAAAAGTGATTAGAGTAGATAGTCTTGCCTTGTTTCCATTGTTAGAGGGAAAGCAGTCTGTCTCTCATTATTACATATGATGCTATCTATAGGTTTTTCATAGCTACTGCTTATTAGTTTGAGAAAATAAATTTGTCTTTCTACCTGGGTAAGAGTTTTTTTTTTTTTTCCCCCTTGTTTTGCTCAGATAATTCTTACTTGGTCAGGTATGATGTGAGACACATACTTGTGTGTGTACATTTATATTTATATGTTATACTTACATAAACACATATTTATATACACACAACCTATTAGGTTTTTTTCATGATGTAGTTTTATATTCTTATAATATCTTTTTCTAGTTTTGGTGTTTGGGTAATCCTGATCTTATAAATATTTATAGCAAGAATTTATTCCAAGAATGTTATGTGTTTTTTGTCCTTTTCTTTTAATCATACTTCTAATGTATTGGTTCTAAGCTGTTTTGATAACTAAAGCTTTATGCTATGTTTTCATATACTGTAAAATAAGCTCTTAAGAACATATACAATGTAGATCTAAGAACTGGAAATTATTTTCTCCGGCTATGTATCTTATACCTTACAATTATTAAATGTTATTTTATCCCTAATATAGACAACTGATTTTGTAAAGTATGTGAAGGTCTCCAAATGTTTCAATCTTAAAGTTCAGCCTGTCTAAATTCTACAAAATGCACATAGAATTATGATGCACTTTGATGATTAATGACACAGCTTCTCTTTGTAAATGTCATTGTTATAATCACCTTATAAAATTGAGAAAAATAGACAATAATGAGTTACCATCAATCAGTTAATCAACCTGCTGAATACCTACCACCAAGCTTAAATGTTATAAATGCCAAGATCTTCTTTCCCATAATTTTGGGGAAAAGAAAGATAGATAAAATATCTGGCACTATTAAAATATGATCAGATTTATTAAAATATTAAAATCAGATCAGATCAAAACATAAGTAGAGTGTTTTTTCTTTGTGGTTGATGGGAAGAATGAACAAATTCCTACAAAGCAACAATCTGCCTAAACAGCATTTCTGGGAATGACATTTTATTTTATTTTATTTTAAAGACTTATTTTATGTATTTATTGGAGAGATGGAGAGTGAGAGGAGGGGAAGGGGCAGAGGGAAATGATCCCAAGCAGACTCCACAATGAGCACATAACTTGTATCGGGGTTGAATCCCAGGACCTTGAGATCATGAGCTATCCGACATCAAGAGTCAGATGCTTAACTGACTGAGCCACCCAGGCACTCCTGAGAATGACATTTTAAGAATCAAGTGTTTTCATTTTCTGAATAAACTCCGTTATGAAAATCTATGATGTCAAGTGCTAAAGTCAAGTAAATGAAGTTTTAGGCAAACTCAAATATTCTATATCAAGCAATGTCTTCCAACAATTTGTTGCTAATTTCCTTACACTTCAGCAATGGAAAAGTTGGATTAAAAGTAAATGAAATAATGGTGATTCAAATATGTAAAAAACACACCCCATTTTATTGGCAGCAAATATCCCAAATTCAGTTCTAACCTTTTGAAAATCTATTTTACATTTTTCTCTTGCAAAAACAAGAAAATAAGGCAAGATTTGGTCCAATCTTGCATTGAGTGACAAAAAGCCTGGACAATATAAGGCAGCAAATCTCAAAAGTGTGGTCTGGACACCCCTGATGGTTCACAAAATCCTCTAAGGATTCAAGAGCTCTTCATCATCATCATAGTGTAGTATTTATCATTTTCATTCTCATTCCTCACACAAGGATAGTTTTTTCAAGGTTTCATGGTATGCAATATTTCAGTGAGTCGAATGCAGAACAGGTTTGAGAATGCAGCTTTCTTAGATTAAATGTAAAAATGCAAAAATGTAAAACAAGGAGGCTAGAATGATCCATGTAATAATGGATTAGTTGGAGTCATCAGTATGAAGATATTTTTAGCTTAATGTATCAATATGGATGGTTACATATAGAAACATTTATGGATATGTGTATATATACATGGGTTAGTTTACACACATAGAATTCTTTGCTATGTAAACTGAGGCGGCCTGGAAGCAATCAAAGCAACAAGCATATTAGTTTCTAATACCATTCTCCAACAGAAGGAACCAAGGCTTATTGTGGAACTGGAAGGTTCTAGAACTGGGGCAAAAAATACATAGAATGATCACAGAGCACCTTGGTTCCAAAAAGTGATAAAGTGCTAAAAAAAGAAAAAAAAAGGGGGGATTTGTCAAAGTGATACAGGATCCAACTGAAAGAATCCCCAATAGCTAAACCTGAAACATATGTGCAATATTAAAAAAATTAAGTAGTAATGGATTATAACCAATGCACAAATAAATATCCATGAGTCTATATTGATATAAATTATTAAATAATAAATAAGTGGGAGAGAAGACACAAATGTCGCATGTAAAAATATTCAAATAATTTTTGTAGATACTCTACCCTTAGGTAGGTTGAGCATAATTTCCCACTCCTTAAGTTCTTACTCCTGCAGTGTGGAAGGCAGGAAAGAGAGTTATATTACCGTGGACACTACCTCAGCCAGGTGATGAAGATTAATATGAATTGTGATGGCATGTTGATAGAATGCACCCTGAAATGCTATGATGAAATGGCACGTTGCCTCTGTGGTCTTCCTTCCCAAAATGCATAGCTCTAATCATGAGGAAAGCATCCAAAATATTCAAATTAAAGAATAAAATACCTAACCAGTATTCCTCAAAACAAGGTCATCAAAAGATCATCAAAGGTCAAGGTCATCAAAACAAAGGAAGTCTGAGAAACTGTCACAGGAGTCTAAAGGAACCTAAAAAGACATGACAACTAGATGTAATGTGGTATCCTGGATGATCCTGAGACAGGAAAAGGATATTAAGTAAAAATTAAGGAAATCTGAACAAAATGTGGACTTGGGTTAGTAACCATGTATTGATCTTGGTTCATTAATTATAAAAAAGTACCATACAAATGTAGGCGAATTGAATGCAAAGCATATTGACACTCTCTGTATTATGTTTTCAATTTTTCTGTATATCTAAAACTGTGTTAAAATAAAGGATTTATTTTTTTTTTTTAGTTTATATAAAAAACAACCCACTCCTATAGCCTGAATATTTGGGTCCACCTCAAATCCCCAATGTGATGGTATTTGGAGGTGGGTCCTTAGGATGTGATTATGAAGGTGGAACCCTCAAGAATGGGATGAAAGTCCTTACAAAAGAGACTCCAGAGAGACCCACCCACCCTTTTGCCAGGTGAAGTCAGAGTGAGAAGACAACGATCTAGAAATAAGAAGCAGGCCCTCATCAGACACTGGGTCTGCCAGAGTCTTGATTTTGTACTTCTTAACCTCTGGAACTGCCAGAAATAAGTGTTTGTCATTTGAGCTACCCAATTCAAGGTTTGTTTGTTTGTTTGTTTGTTTGAAGAGCAGCCAGAACGAACTGAAAGGAAAATTGGTACTGAGAAGTGGTTTGCAGTGGTAGCAAACGCTTAAAGATGTGGTAGCAGCTATGGACATGGGTAATGGAATTGGAGGCTGAAGGAGCTTTGAGGTGCGTGCAGGAAAAGTTCAGATTGCCATGAAGGGAATCTTAAAGGTGATTCTATTTAAGGCTCAGAATAAAAAGAGGAGAACTGTAGAGAAGAAAGAGAAGAGGAAAAAACTGGAGGAGAGGCAATCCTTAGAAAGTAGCAAGAGCTTGGTTAAACTTGGTTAGGTTTCAGTATTTGGTAGAAGGTAGAACTTAAAAGAGATGACAATGAATCTTTAGCTACAGCTATTTCTATTTTTTTTTTTTTTTTTTTTTGGTCAGAGAGAGTGAGCACAGGCAGACAGAGTGGCAGGCAGAGGCAGAGGGAGAAGCAGGCTTCCTGCTGAGCAAGGAGCCCGATGTGGGACTTGATCCTAGGATGCTGGGATCATGACCTGAGCCGAAGGCAGCCGCTTAATCAACTGAGCCACCCAGGCGTCCCTAGCTACAGCTATTTCTAAACAAAATATTGAAGTATGGCTTGGCTCCTCTGGACTGCCTATAATAAAATGCAAAAAGAGGAAAATGATTTAAAGATGGAGTTGTTAAGTAAACAGGAATTGGAACTTAAAGATTTAGAAAATTCTTAGTCTATGTCTATAACCCCCAAAATGAGAATACTAACCATATGGCCAAGTGACTATTTGATAAGGAGACTATTACCGCTCAGCCATCTTAGTAGAAGCCAGGAGCTCTTCTCTCTGCAGTGCCATCTCTGCAGGCTTGCAGAATGCAAGGACTCGGGGCCCAGAGCAATCTCAAAGGGTGATGTTACCTCTTCAGGTCATGTAGGCCAGGATGTTCCTTTCCAGTTCCTCAGGGATGGGGCTGCCTCAAAGAGCTTCGATGTGGGCTATGCCCAGTGGAACCACCTGTGGGACAGGACTCGGGCCCAGGGTCACTACACAGACATCCCTGTGAACCTGTGAGGTGACATTGCTACCCCAGTGAGCTAGAAGACAGAACATGGAGCCAAAGAGGATTATTCTCAATGCTTAAGGTCTAAGGGAATTTACCCTGCTAAGTTTTAGTCTTAGCTGGGACCTGTCACTCCTTTCTTCTCTCCAATTTTTCCCTTGTAGAATGGAAATGTCTAAGCCGCGCTTGTCCTACTAGTGTACTTTGAAAGTGTGTAACTTGTTTGGTTTTATAGGCTCGCAGCTGGAAAGGAATTTGCCTCAGGATGAATCATCCCAAGTCTCACCTGTATCTAATTTAGATGATAATTAAAGGAAACTTTGGACTTAGACTTTTGAGTTGATGCTGGAATATGTTAAGATATTGGTGACTGTTGTGATGGAATGAATATCTTTGCATGTAAGAAAACATGAATTTGGGGGCCAGGGCTAGAATGTTTGTGTCTTTCCAAAATTCTTATGTTGTAATCTGATCCCTAGTGTGATAGTATTTGGAGGTGAGTCTTTGTGAGCTAATTACGTCATGAAGACAGAGCCCTCTTTTTTTTTTTTTAAGATTTTATTTACTTATTTGACAGAGAGAGATCACAAGCAGGCAGAGAGGCAGGCAGAGAGAGAGGAAGGGAAGCAGGCTTCCTGCTGAGTAGAGAGCCTGATGTGGGACTCCATCCCAGGACCCTGAGATCATGACCTGAGCCGAAGGCAGAGGCTTAACCCACTGAGCCACCCAGGCACCCCAAGACAGAGCCCTCTTAAATGGGATTAGAACCCTTATTAAAGGGACCCTAGAGAGCTTTCTCCTCCTCACTGCCTGGTGTGGGCACAGTAAGAAGATGGTAGTCCATGAACCAGAAGATAGACCCTCATCAGACACTGAGTCTGCCAGCACCTTGATCGTGGACTTCCATCATCCAGAACTGTGAGAAATAAATGTTTGTTTCTCATGAGATACCCAATCTATGGTATTCTGTTACAGCAGCCAGAACAGACTAAGATAGTCATTGTTTCCCTTATTTTTTTTAGAAAAAGTTATTTTTCATAAACTGCATTATTTATATTAACATGTAATTAGCTTATTACTGTTACTTTTAGTGAGTTGATATGTAAATTTTAACAAACTTTTTTTTTTTTTAAGATTTTTTAATTTATTTATTTGACAGAGATCACAAGTAGGCAGAGAGGCAGGCAGAGAGAGGAAGGGAAGCAGGCTCCCTGCTGAGCAGAGAGCCTGATGTGGGACTCGATCCCAGGACCCTGGGATCATGACCTGAGCCGAAGGCAGAGGCTTTAACCCACTGAGCCAACCCAGGTGCCCGTTAACAAACTTTTAAAAAATGTATTGCATGCTTTGCCCTCCTGGGTCAGCAGATTATGATTCATGTCTAATACATTTGTTTTATTTACCTATTTATCTCCAGTAATTAAAACAAAATGCTTAACGTTTAGTAAAACCTCAAGATACACATTTTGATAGAGTTATTGAAAGCACAGTACCCCTTGAGAAGTCTGATTTAGCTTGATATTATATAGAAAAACTCACTTCTAAAAAGCAATAACGTTTTAGGCAGTGATTACAAGGTAGGGGAAAAAAATCAGTTCAATCTGAAACACAGGTGTTTTGCCAAGAAAGAGTTGATGCTTGGTCTAGAGAAGAATAGCCTGATTTGAAAATCTTAAACTTGAATACCATTTTAGTCTACATGAAGATTGATAAGTTATGGAAATAAACCTTAAAAAAAAAAAAAAACAAATTTGATACGAACAAATGAAAACATGAGGATACAAAAGAAAAAAGGAAACTTCATAGTCTTGGCTTTAAGATCCAGAGATTTGTGGAAGCTGGGAGGACTTTGAACAGAGATGTTTTTAAAAGCCTACAAGTCATTTAGCTTACAAGTCAGTGGAGGCCTAGGGAAACTTGAGGAAGCTGGGGGTGAGACAAGAAAGGAAAGCAAGAGAAATATTGTCAGTACAGCAGGGAAGGAGGCCTTGTTCTTGTAGGTAGGTAGTTTAGCAACATTTTCTGCAGTGAAGTGTAAAGAAGGAAACTAACTAACTCAATAATCTAGCTAAGGAGAACTCCCAGCAGAAGACTGAAAACCACATCAGGCTTCATTTTGCTACTTATGTTTAAAGTGCAAGAGAGATGAACTAAATAATCAACTGTCAATATAAAGAGACTAGAAGCTTTTGAGTTCAAAAGCAAAACTGTTTCTCATTCTCAGCCACTGTATATGACAATCATCCTCAAATTAAGACATATTTTCAGAGAAAGATAAAAATCCAGAGACTATGAAATTCTCTGTTAAGATATCAGAAATTGCTAAGGCAATACCTAACAGGCTTCCAGACATTTAAAAGCCCCTCTAAGAAGCCTCAATATGTCTTATTGAGATTTTTAAGAATCCTAAGCATGTCGTTAGACAGCAATTTCACAGGGAGAATAAGATACCAAAGAGATTTGTGGATGTGACGTTTTCTAATGGAGAGACTTATAAGTTGATACAAAAGAAACAAATTTTAAAATAAGTATTCCAATTTGGACTGGGTGGTATAGAGAAAATACAAAATTCCCATTGGAATGAAACATTGTGAAAAACTCAGCTACAGAGAAAACTTAACTTTGCATTGGAGGAGGAAGGATGACTCAGGGTGGCAACAAGAACCAAGTGCAGAGCTGAAGACCACGGAGAACAATCCTTAGGAAGTAGGACTGAGCCATTTTCAAAAAGGTGGCAACATATTATGAGCTGGATTTCAGAATGGCTATGCCCAATGTCTGCTGTGAACATATCATTTTTTTTTTCTGTTTTTGGAATGGACATGACTGAAGCAGTCATTTGCGATTTTTGCATCATTGTAAAAAGGGTGTTTGAAGGGTAAATAAATTGTCTCATTGGATTATAGATTTTTTTAGATTAAGAAGAACACAATCCAAGGAGCTATACCTGAGAATTATCACCTGTAACGAATTCTGATTTATATAATGACACATTCAACTTTTAGTTGATGCAATAATGAGATAAGACTTTGAGATTCTTGAGAGAGAGATAACTGTTGTTTTATTTGTTTATTTGTTTGCATATGGGGGTGTGTGAAATGTGTGGACAAAGAGCAGAGTGTGTATTTTCCAAAGGTAGACAACACTTTACATCCCATATGTTCTTACAATTTAACATTGACACTGCTCCCATCAAATGATGGGATTCAAGCAACCACATAGGTGGGACTAACCAGGAAATACTTTCAGTATGCTTGTGTATTTTATGACATATTTTAAAAAAATCTCCAGGAATTATTGAAGTCAGTGATTTACCAAAAACTCCATTTTGTGGAGCTAATGAATTCTTCAAAGGCATAACTAGAAAAGCAATTTCATTGATTTTACATTGTTAAGTTACAGTGGGTTAGTTAATCAACATGACTTTAGGAGAAGTAGACTTCAAATGCACTTGGTCCTTGTAGGAAGGGCTTTTGTCAAATCCTTGAGGTCATATGTAGAATGAGTATAAATATAATATTGGAATAACTGGGAAGGAGCAGCTGGAGAACATGAATTTTTGAGTTGGAATTAGCTAGAATCATTGGAATCCATTCTACTTGTCTGGATCATACAAATATATAGCACTTCTAGAATTATTTCCAGCTTTTGAGAGGTTTAAAGATAAATGCCACATCTTTGGCAATAAATTATGCATCTTTTTTTCTACAGGCAAAAAATGAAAAAATGGTACAATTATCTGAGTCTAGTCATTCAGAAATGCTTATTCAGGTTTGTTCTAATAAGTAGAAAATCATGTATTTGAAGTAACATACAACTTGTTGTAGTGGTTTGACATTTATTTTCTTCAAAGTAAATAAAAAGACACTGGAGGAAATAAAATACCTTCTTCATTAAAGAATCACAGTTCTGAAAGGTTATCATTTTCCCGTTTCAGGTAAATCTAGATCTCTTAATCATATTAATTCAAGGTTCCAATTGTTTTGAAAAGTTTATTTTTTTTTATTCAATACTATACCTTTACAACACAGGAAATGGCAAAATTGAAGAGAGCTTTAAAGAAAATGACACTTTCATCATTCCACAAACAATATAAGAAACACTCTGCTTGCTAAGTTAACCAAACAAACATAGCCCCTATCCTAATTAGATCTTAGGGTATAAGTTAGATGTTAATAAAATAACCACAAGAAACAAAGATAAAATTTAAGTATAGTAACAGCTTAGGAGAAAAGGTACATTGCAACTCTTGGCAGGGTCGGTGGGTGGGGGGCACTCAAGGAAGATCTTGCTGAGGAAAAGAAACAACCTGACATATACAAGATGACTGCTCATCTTGTAGTCATCTTGTATTAGAGGAATGCAAGATGTTGCAGACAGGGTCAACAGAGATGGTTCAAAAACAATCTGGAGAGCACCGCCTGGCAAAGTCCAGTGGCAAGAGGTAGCACTGGATATTCTCGGACTTGAAAGAAACCCAGTGGGGCTGGTGTGCAAGCAGCAAGAGGAGAATATTGCAGGCGCGGCAGGGTTCAGGCCAAGGGATTATTGACTATGATAAAAAATTCGGTCTCGATGCAAAGGGCAAGGGAATGTCATAGAAAGGTGTAGTTATGATTAGATTTCAGCTTCTTCAGCTCATGTTGGCTACCTACTATAGAAATGATGGGATAGGGCAGGAAAGGATGCAAAAACATTAAGGATAATGTGTGTCTTTGTAAAAGGTCATAAGAGAAGTTGCTAAGAAATGTCGTGGAGATGGAGAAAATAATATTTGGGGAAAATTTAGCAAACATAAGACCCTAGTAATATGAAGGGCACGTGAAGAGTAGGTGGTAAGACAGAGCTCTGGTTATCTAGCTGGGATATTTGAGTGATTCCTGAGATAGGGATTCATGGAGAAAGAACTAAATTTGCATGAGGATAGCTTCAACAACATAGCAAGAGACCCACTAGCCCAGAAAATGATGATGGCTTTAATTGGAAGGAATATTCACTTGGGTACTAATTTCATATTTGCCCGCTCATAATCAAATATGTTCATGAAATAATGAGTTGTGTTTCCCCGTCTTAGAACTGCATGATTGCATGGACTCAGACAATTCATGTCCATATCTAACCCTGTGAATACTATTCTATATGATTATTTATCATGCATAGGTCCTGTTTTTCCAATTAAATTGAAAACTTTTGGTTGCTAAAGTAAAGACCATGCCAAACATAATTTTATAAATTTTAGCAACTACTATAGTGCCTTCTGATGGTATACTGAACATGCACAGGGTTTTTTTTTCTGTCTCATCCTTAAAACTCTTCTGTCTGTATTCTCCAACCTAGAGTCTTCCCCTCTTTCAGTGCTCTTTATCCTTTGACTGTTTTTACTGTCTTCAAAGGACTTTTTAACTGGGAAGCCTGGGTGACTCAGCCAGTTAAGCATCTGCCTTTGGCTCAGGTCATGATCTCAGGGTCATGGGATGGAGCCCAGCATTGCGTTCCCTGCTCAGCAGGGAGCCTGTTTCTCTCTCTCCCTCTGACTGCTCTCTATCTCTCTTTCAAATAAATAAAATCTTTAAAAAAATGACTTTCAACTATCTCAAATTATATTTACTGATTGCATTTACTTATTGGTTATTATGCCTAAAGGATTATAAATGCCAGCCTCCACCACAAGACTGTAATTTCCATGAGATCAGGAACTTTGTCTTATTTATCAGTATATCCTCAAATCCTCATTGAATATTTGCTGAATGAATAAATGAGTGAATATAGTTTTCTCAATAATTACTTCACGAATGAATAATAATGCATATTTATAGCTTTATGTGTGTTCGTGTGAATTGAAACTAAACTTTTTGTTTTTAAATCCACCTGTGAAGGGGCACCTGGGTGGCTCAGTCAGTTAAGCATCTGACTCTTGGTTTCGGCTCAGGTCATAATCTTGGGGTCCTGGGATTGAGTTCTCCATCAGGCTCAGCAATCAGTGGGGAGTCTGCTTGAGATGCTCTCTATCCCTCTCTCTCCACTCCTCCCCCCACTACTGTATGCTTGCTCTCTCAAAAATAAATAAATCTGTAAAAAATAAAAAAATAAAATCCACCAAGTAAAAATATTCCAATATATCCAAAAAAAAAAAGTGCCCCCTTCATCTCTTTTTTTAAATTTTTTTTTATTTATTTTCAGCGTAACAGTATCCATTGTTTTTGCACCACACCCAGTGCTCCATGCAATACGTGCCCTCCTGAATACCCACCACATGGTTCCCCCAACCTCCCACCCCCCGCCCCTTCAAAACCCTCAGATTGTTTTTCAGAGTCCATAGTCTCTCATGGTTCACCTCCCCTTCCAATTTCCCTCAACTCCCTTCTCCTCTCCATCTCCCCTTGACCTCCATGCTATTTGTTATGCTCCACAAATAAGTCAAACCATATGATAATTGACTCTCTCTGCTTGACTTATTTCACTCAGCACAATCTCTTCCAGTCCCGTCCATGTTGCTACAAAAGTTGGGTATTCATCCTTTCTGATGGAGGCATAATACTCCATAGCATATATGGACCACATCTTCCTTATCCATTCGTCCATTGAAGGGCATCTTAGTTCTTTCCACAGTTTGGCGACCGTGGCCATTGCTGCTATAAACATTGGGGTACAGATGGCCCTTCTTTTCACTACATCTGTATCTTTGGGGTAAATACCCAGTAGTGCAATGGCAGGGTCATAGGGAAGCTCTATTTTTAATTTCTTGAGGAATCTCCACACTGTTTTCCAAAGTGGCTGCACCAACTTGCATTCCCACCAACAGTATAAGAGGGTTCCCCTTTCTCCACATCCTCTCCAACACACGTTGTTTCCTGTCTTGCTAATTTTGGCCATTCTAACAGGTATAAGGTTGTATCTCAATGTGGTTTTAATTTGAATCTCCCTAATGGCTAGTGATGATGAACATTTTTTCACGTGTCTGATAGCCATTTGTATGTCTTCATTGGAGAAGTGTCTGTTCATATCTTCTGCCCATTTTTTTTTTAATATTTATCTATTTAACAGAGAAAGATCACAAGTAGGCAGAGAGACAGGCAGAGAGAGAGAGAGAGAGAGAGAGAAAGGAGGAGAGTGAAAGCAGGCTCCCCGCTGAGCAGAGAGCCCAACATGGGGCTCGATCCCAGGACCCCGAGATCATGACCTGAGCTGAAGGCAGAGGCTTAAACCACTGAGCCACCCAGGTGCCCCTTCTGCCCATTTTTTGATATGATTATCTGTTTTGTGTGTGTTGAGTTTGAGAAGTTCTTTATAGATCCTGGATATCAACCTTTTGTCTGTACTGTCATTTGTGAATATCTTCTCCTATTCTGTGGGTTGCCTCTTTGTTTTCTTGACTGTTTTCTTTGCTGTGCCGAAGCTTTCGATCTTGATGAAATCCCAAAAGTTCATTTTCGCTTTTGTTTCCTTTGCCTTTGGAGACATATCTTGAAAGAAGTTACTGTGGCTGATATCAAAGAGGTTACTGCCTATGTTCTCCTCTAGGATTCTGATGGATTCCTGTCTCACGTTGAGGTCTTTTATCCATTTCGAGTTTATCTTTGTGCATGGTGTAAGAGAATGGTTGAGTTTCATTCTTCTACATATAGCTGTCCAATTTTCCCAGCACCGTTTATGGAAGAGACTGTCTTTTTTCCACTGTATATTTTTTCCTGCTTTGTTGCAGATTATTTGCCCATAGAATTGAGGGTCCATATCTGGGCTCTCTACTCTGTTCCACTGGTCTATGTGTCTGTTTTTCGGCCAGTACTATGCTGCCTTGGTGATCACAGCTTTGTAGTAAAGCTTGAAATCAGGCAACGTGATGCCCCCTGTTTTGTTTCTCTTTTTCAACATTTCCTTACCAATTTGGCATCTCTTCTGGTTCCATACAAATTTTAGAATTGTTTGTTCCAGCTCTTTGAAAAATCCCAGTGGAATTTTGATCGGAATGGCATTAAAAGTATAGATTGCTCTAGGCAGTATAGACATTTTAACAATGTTTATTCTTCCGATCCAAGATTATGGAATGGTCTTCCATCTTTTTGTGTCTTCTTCAATTTCTTTCATGAGTGTTCTGTAGTTCCTTGAGTACAGATCCTTTACCTCTTTGGTTAGGTTTATTCCCAGGTATCTTATGGTTCTTGGTGCTATAGTAAACTAACACCAAGGAAGTAGAAACAATCATCAGAAGTTATTATCAACAGTTATATGCCAATAAGTTAAGCAACCTAGATGAAATGGATGCATTCCTGGAAAACTATAAACTCCCAAAATTGAACCAGGAAGAAATTGACAACCTGAATAGACCAATATCTAGTAACGAGCTTGAAGCAGTGATCAAAAACCTCCCAAAAAATAAGAGCCCAGGACCTGACGGATTCCCTGGGGAATTCTACCAAACTTTCAAGGAATAAATAACACCTATTCTCCTGAAGCTGTTTCAAAAAATTGAAGCAGAAGGAAAACTTCCAGACTCTTTTTATGAAGCCACCATTACCCTGATCCCCAAACCAGGCAAAGACCCCACTAAAAAGGAGAATTTCACACCAATATCACTGATGAATATGGATGCTAAGATTCTCAACAAGATCCTAGCAAACAGGATCCAACAGCACATTAAAAAGATTATTCACCATGACCAGTTGGGATTCATCCCTGGGTTACAAGGATGGTTCAACATTCGCAAATCAATCAATGTGATAGAACAAATCAATAAGAGAAGAGAAAAGAGCTACATGGTCCTCTCAATTGATGCAGAAAAAGCATTTGACAAAATCCAGCATCCGTTCCTGATTAAAATGCTTCAAAGTATAGGGATAGAGGGAACATTCCTGAACTTCATAAAATCTACCTATGAAAGACCCACAGCAAATATCATCCTCAATGGGAAAAAGCTCGCAGCCTTCCCATTGAGATCAGGAACACGACAAGGATGCCCACTCTCACGACTCTTGTTCAACATAGTACTAGAAGTCCTAGCAACTGCAATCAGACAACAAAGAGAAATAAAAGGTGTCAAAATTGGCAATGAAGAAGTCAAACTCTCTCTCCTTGCAGATGACATGATTCTTTATATGGAAAACCCAAAAGACTGCACCCCCAAACTACTAGAACTCATACAGCAATTCAGTAACGTGGCAGGATACAAAGTCAATGTACAGAAATCAGTGGCTTTCTTATACACTAACAATGAAAATACAGAAAGGGAAATTAGAGAATCAATTCCCCCTTCACCTCTAATCACCAATGATAATTCTTTAAGAACAGAAGTTAGAGGAAGAGAAATAGGAGTGGAGAGACTGTCAAAGAGGACTTGGATGCCCCAAAGATGCTAACAGCTCTGCCTTTACTTTGGTGGGCAATTCCTTCAGATTGAATATAAAAAGAAGGCTTATAACAGTAAAAATTACCATGGACAGCATACTGTGATATTCTTCATCTATGAGAGTGTTCCTCAATCCTTGTACCTACAGGTATGTTTCATTCTCATTTGAACTGCAATTGCCTGTATTTCTCCAAGTGCCCTTTTGGCACAAATTTCTATATTTTAAGATTATATCTCTTTATGATCATGCAACAAATTCTTACTCAATTATAAATAAATGAATGGTGAATTGATTTTTCCCAGTAAACAAGGCATTGACTTGTTTGTAAGACATTTTTTTTTTAAAGAAAGGAATTTGGTAAAGAATGACTCATTAGAGTGGGTTTTGTTTTAAAATCAGTCTTTTCTCCAATGATTTTATTCTTTCCTGTATATTTTCAAATTTGTTTGTTTTCATAGATAATAACTACCAGAAGACTAAAAATGTGAAAATAATTTATGGTTTTCTAAAATTTCTTGATATTCACACTAACATGCACCATTATACTTTGCAGAGGAGTTAATATCTCTCAACAAACAGCAAATCAATGGATTTTGCACTTAGTGATACATCTGTCCTCAAGCAACTCCACAACCTTAGTGCTTTTTGGTGTGTGAAAATGAAAAAAAAATAGTAATCCTAGGGTATTATTTTTACAGTTTGAATAAACGCAATTTTGATGTGTAATAAGTCTAACTCATACAGACTGTTGACAGATATGTCTGCTCAGTATTCTTGCTTCTCATGGCAACAACATCTCCTTCTGTTTGGAAATTATTTTTCCCTGTGTCTGTTTCAGCCCTAGTTTTCTGACCCAATGTTTGGCTATTATGAGCCAACTTGGGCTTATCAGTGCCCTTTCTTGGGATATTTCTAAATAAAGCTGAGAGGTAGTTTTTTTCTACCATGGACCATGTCTCAGTCATATGGAGGTGCCAGACTGAAGGACAAAGCTGAAACGCAAGGGCAAATAAAAATGACAGACCAAGAAAGAGCCTGATGGCATTCAAACTTCTCGTTTCTACTTCCCCAAGACCAGGAACTCTTTGTTCTTGTAATGGTTTGGTGAACTGAATCAAATTACTTTATTATTTGCATTACTTTAAATTGTTATTTCTATTGTTCCAATCAAAGTACAGTTAAATCAAATGTGACAGGATATTCATCTTGGTCATTCTTGGCTCTAGCAATAGCAAATATAACCAAAGCTATGAATAGACCATTGGCTGAATATTCCTATTGAGAATGCATTTCCCCAGCCAAGTATGAGTAGCCACTATACATGACTGCAAAGTGAGAATGTGGGCATTTTCTCTTTTATGTCCACCTGGCATTAAAAAAAAAAAATCATAAAAGCTGAGAGTAGGTACATTTTCATGTGGGACAAAAATGGATTAAAAGAAGAAGTTAATATAATAAGGAAAAAAATAGTACTTTTCTGGAAATATTAAATGGGCATATTTTAATCACGGAATCTAAAAAATAGTGGTGTAAGTTAGGAGTGTTAGCTTGTCCTCATAAATTGTCTACACGAATTTCTCACTTGGTTTAAATGTCATGGTGTTTTAGATGACTTCCTCCTGTGGTATTTTGAGTGCGGAAGATAGCAAAGGTCATGACCATTTGTGGTCAATAAACAGTTTTGTTCCACCCTCTCCCAGAGCAAGAAGATTTAGGCTGGTTATTAATTCAGGTGGCCTGGCTAAAATCCATCTTCAGTAATTATGTTTCTATCTACGTAAAATTGATAATGCAGTTTCAGCAAGAGAACTTATTCATGGTTGTCATCAGTTTAAAAAAAAAAAAGAACAGAAACGCAATATCAACAAACACTGTATTATGCTCTAAAAAGAACAAAGGCTTCATTTTGCTCCGATGTGAATGTTCTTGAAGACTAAAATAACTAAGCAGATAACATTTACTATATGTCACCAGCTAGTGCACTTTAAGCAACAAGAAATCTCTTAGACCTTTAAACATTCTGTTAAGTAATTTATATGAAAATGTCTTAGAAAGTGTACTCAAATCTCACTCTTATCCATTTACCTTTCTGCTCCCAATCCCTGCTCAACTTTCACTGTTCTCTGAAGCCTTTGGTGCCCCACCTCCCATCTGCTAAGTCAGATTAGGCCCCTTTTTTTACTGTCTTGGAACACTTCAATTATAGTGCATGCTGTGCTATATCTGGTTTTTGATGAACTCTTAGGTCATGGTATTAGGAACCCATGTATTACCTTTCCTTGTATTCCCCAATTCAGCACCATGCTTTAGGTATACTCTACTCAAGTATGCAATAACGGTTTGTTGAACACATGAATATAAAATTAACATTTTCTGCGCATTTAAATGGAAACTAAAATAATCCTCTTGAAGAACAAATCTAGTACTACACAATAATATGTAAAGGGATTGAGACTTTGAATCCAGGAAGAAAAGATGAAAACAGAGTATTTGGAGAGTTATGGTGCCCAGTGTCCTAAAAAGTTACCATAGTGCTATTTGTCAAGTGCTGAGCCTGGGGTGTGTTGCAGGTGGAACCACCACTTGGAGTTGCTGTGCATGCTTTCGTCACATCCATAGAGAAGGCTTGAACTTAGGAGAGTTTGTATCTTCTGCGAAAAAGGAATGGACAGAATATCAAGGCCTGGTCAAATGGACTGGGGTTACAGATGGGGCTCTTGTCCCATGAGGGACAGGAAATGAGGTGACTAATGAGGAGACAACAGAATGAGGTCACATCAGTACATAGCCTTGGTGTCCTAAGTAACACCAGGAACAGAGATTCTAAGGGTTACCCTCATAGCAGTTCATCCAAACCACTCTCATACTGACAGACATTTAGGCTGCCTCCAGTACTTTATTGCTGCAATGAGAAACTGATGTATAAATGTGTTTATTTTTGCTATAAATTCCCAGAGAATTTCTGGGTCAAAGTGCTAATGAATTTGTAATTTTGATAGTTATTGTCAGATTATTGTCCATATGCTTTGTACTTACTCACATTCTCATGAACAAAGTCAAATCTAAAACGAAGCCTTAGGAGTTGGCATGAGAACTGAATGTTACTGAACAACTTACTCTGTTACTGTAAACAAGCTTGCCTAGAACCAAACTGATGGACGCTGAAACTCTCCAGATTTTGTTGAACATATCTGTTTGTATGGGCAGCTGCTGTGTTTATTTCAGAGTAGTTAGATTTATTTATGATTGCCATGGAAACGACATGAAGATACATTTTCCACCAAACACAACTAGCAACTCTGTGGATGTCTGTATATTCAATTTATCCATGGTTACCCTGGGGATTGCTCAGAATATGAATGTCCCTACCATTTCTTCAAGTGAACAATTGTAAACGAACATCTTGGTGAATTTGTTTCCCTGCCAACAAGAGAAGGTGCTTCCCATGGTCACATCGCACTACTACTGGAATAGACTCAGAAACAAATTTCTATCTAAAATAAGTGCAATAATTCAGAACCCTTCATATTGTAATATTGTAGGTGGAGAAATAGTTTGTTCCAGATTAAGTTCTAATATTTACTGAAGATTTCAACACTTCAAATATGTTGATATAAAAACTTTAGTATTCCATTTTTCTGTTTTTAAATTTGTTTTTGTTTTTAAATATATTAATTAAGTTGTTCTCCAAATACCACACAATCACATGAGCTCATTACAATGAATAAGCCAGTGCAAATCGTCATCACCATAATTATCATCTAATACACTAATTCCATCCAGCAAAGATTGAATTATAGTAAAAAAAAGTTTATCAAATTAATCTCTGGTTAAAGTATAACGGATTCATTTTGCTGCAACATTTGTTTCATGACTAATCCCTCCTCCTCCACTGGTGCTCTACAAAGAGAAAATGTTAAATTGTAAAGTAGAGTAGGTTGTATTGTGGAGAGCTGAAATAATAAAATTCTAGACTCTGGAACTTTGGAATACTTTTATTTATTTATTTATATTTATTTATTATTATGAAATGTAGGAAGACTTTTTTTGTTATTATTTTTCTTTTTATTTCTTTTCAGCATAACAGTATTCATTGTTTTTGCACCTTACCCAGTGCTCCATGCAATACGTGCCCTCTCTAATACCCACCATCTGGTTCCCCCAACCTCCCACCCCCCGCCCCTTCAAAACCCTCAGATTGTTTTTCAGAGTCCATAGTCTCTCATGGTTCACCTCCCCTTCCAATTTCCCTCAACTCCCTTCTCCTCTCCATCTCCCCTTGACCTCCATGCTATTTGTTATGCTCCACAAATAAGTCAAACCATATGATAATTGACTCTCTCTGCTTGACTTATTCCACTCAGCATAATCTCTTCCAGTCCTGTCCATGTTGCTACAAAAGTTGGGTATTCATCCTTTCTGATGGAGGCATAATACTCCATAGCATATATGGACCACATCTTCCTTATCCATTCATCCATTGAAGGGCATCTTAGTTCTTTCCACAGTTTGGCGACCGTGGCCATTGCTGCTATAAACATTGGGGTACAGATGGCCCTTCTTTTCACTACATCTGTATCTTTGGGGTAAATACCCAGTAGTGCAATGGCAGGGTCATAGGGAAGCTCTATTTTTAATTTCTTGAGGAATCTCCACACTGTTTTCCAAAGTGGCTGCACCAACTTGCATTCCCACCAACAGTATAAGAGGGTTCCCCTTTCTCCACATCCTCTCCAACACACGTTGTTTCCTGTCTTGCTAATTTTGGCCATTCTAACAGGTATAAGGTGGTATCTCAATGTGGTTTTAATTTGAATCTCCCTAATGGCTAGTGATGATGAACATTTTTTCACGTGTCTGATAGCCATTTGTATGTCTTCATTGGAGAAGTGTCTGTTCATATCTTCTGCCCATTTTTTTTTTAATATTTATCTATTTAACAGAGAAAGATCACAAGTAGGCAGAGAGACAGGCAGAGAGAGAGAGAGAGAGAGAGAGAAAGGAGGAGAGTGAAAGCAGGCTCCCCGCTGAGCAGAGAGCCCAACATGGGGCTCGATCCCAGGACCCCGAGATCATGACCTGAGCTGAAGGCAGAGGCTTAAACCACTGAGCCACCCAGGTGCCCCTTCTGCCCATTTTTTGATATGATTATCTGTTTTGTGTGTGTTGAGTTTGAGAAGTTCTTTATAGATCCTGGATATCAACCTTTTGTCTGTACTGTCATTTGTGAATATCTTCTCCTATTCTGTGGGTTGCCTCTTTGTTTTCTTGACTGTTTTCTTTGCTGTGCCGAAGCTTTCGATCTTGATGAAATCCCAAAAGTTCATTTTCGCTTTTGTTTCCTTTGCCTTTGGAGACATATCTTGAAAGAAGTTACTGTGGCTGATATCAAAGAGGTTACTGCCTATGTTCTCCTCTAGGATTCTGATGGATTCCTGTCTCACGTTGAGGTCTTTTATCCATTTCGAGTTTATCTTTGTGCATGGTGTAAGAGAATGGTTGAGTTTCATTCTTCTACATATAGCTGTCCAATTTTCCCAGCACCGTTTATGGAAGAGACTGTCTTTTTTCCACTGTATATTTTTTCCTGCTTTGTTGCAGATTATTTGCCCATAGAATTGAGGGTCCATATCTGGGCTCTCTACTCTGTTCCACTGGTCTATGTGTCTGTTTTTCGGCCAGTACTATGCTGCCTTGGTGATCACAGCTTTGTAGTAAAGCTTGAAATCAGGCAACGTGATGCCCCCTGTTTTGTTTCTCTTTTTCAACATTTCCTTACCAATTTGGCATCTCTTCTGGTTCCATACAAATTTTAGAATTGTTTGTTCCAGCTCTTTGAAAAATCCCAGTGGAATTTTGATCGGAATGGCATTAAAAGTATAGATTGCTCTAGGCAGTATAGACATTTTAACAATGTTTATTCTTCCGATCCAAGATTATGGAATGGTCTTCCATCTTTTTGTGTCTTCTTCAATTTCTTTCATGAGTGTTCTGTAGTTCCTTGAGTACAGATCCTTTACCTCTTTGGTTAGGTTTATTCCCAGGTATCTTATGGTTCTTGGTGCTATAGTAAATGGAACCCATGCTCTAATTTCCCTTTCTGTATTTTCATTGTTAGTGTATAAGAAAGCCACTGATTTCTGTACATTGACTTTGTATCCTTCCACGTTGCTGAGTTGCTATATGAGTTCTAGTAGTTTGGGGGTGGAGACTTTTGGGTTTTCCATATAAAGAATCATGCCATGAAATGTAGGAAGACTTTAAAAACGAATTGATCTTCCTTTCATTTGAAAGTTAAGTTGACTAGGATCACCCTATTAGCAGGAACAGAGTTGGTCTAAATTCAAGGACACAAAACTGATATCTACTCAACAGATTTTAACAGCAAATATAGACTTGACAAGTCTTGGGTACCAAGAGTATAAAGATATATAAACAGTTTTTGTTCTCAAAAAATTCACAATATTGTAAAGAAAAAGTCAGATTTTTAGATTTTCTCGTCCCTTTCCTCCTCTTTAGGTCAATCCAGGTACTTTATTTTTTAATTATCCAAATCAGGGGTAGAATTTGGGTTTAGGTGTATCAGCAAATACAACTTGGATATAGGTAAATTAACAAAAGCGTGCAAAGTAACTGGAAGGAAGAATCAGAATGAATTTATGAATATAGTTGAGAAAGAAAGATCCCAGAAAAGAGGAGAGTAGATACATTTGATTACACAGATTTTGACATGAGAAGCTATATATCTTTTCTTTGTGGCACAAGGAAAGAAAAGCTGACAATATTTCTGGCAGGGTATGAACTGGCTAAAGAAAAATGTTATGACCCTAACCTGAAATGAGGAAACAAAAAGTGGAATAAAGAGCAGTGCAAATTATTTCAATCAGAGTTGAACTAGAAAAAGAACTCTCAATAAGCACCCATTCAATAATCATTTATTTGATACCTAATCTGTGCATTTAAATTTGGGAATATGGTGTTGTAGAAAGAATCAGAGAAGTCACATTCCATTTTACAAGTGCATATGGAATGGCCAGCTATGTGACAAGCACTCTGGTAGGTGCTAGGGATATGGAGTTAAACAAGGTTTGCCCAGTTTCTGTCCCAGGAACTTTATCAGAGCATACAGGCAAAAACCAAAACAAAACAAAACAAAACAAAAAAACAGGTAATTCTACAATGCAATATGTGCTTTGAGAAGAGGCCAGTTTTCTGTGGGTCACGGAGGAAAACTTATTCCTCACAGAAGAATAGCTTATAAAGCTTCAGAGGTAAAGGGATAAATTACACACCTTAGAAATGAAAAATTTAAAAAGTTGATTATAGACTACACAGAGAAGGTAATGTGAGAGGAAGCTGCCTGAACCACATCATTCAGGACTTTGTAAACTCTGAAAAAGACTTGGGATTATATCAGAGGTCAGTGGGGAGACATTTAAAGGTTTAAGTTGGGGGAGAGTTGGGAGTAGATGTGCTTTTTAGAATCACTCTGGGTTCAGTGAAAGAAGGACAATACTTCCTTCTTCCTTGAAGAAGGACAATACTAGATGCATAAAAACCAGCCAAGGGCTTTATTTAAAATTCTGGCAGGAAATTATAATGACTTGTACTAGTGAATGGTTATAGAGATGAAGAGCAATTTCTCACCTGGATAATTGGTTAGAGTGTGATACAATTCCCTGAGGGCAAAGAATGGAAATCAACTTTGCTCGAGCAAATATTAAGTTTTGGAGACACTGAACTGACGTTTTCTTGGTCTCTCAGATAGAGAGATCTAGAAGTAAAATACACAGGTTTTATGTAGGTTGAGGATTTGGGAATAGTCTCTATTTAAATACTTATTAGAGCCCCAAAAGAAGAGATCACTTAAGCAAAGAACATGGAGTGGAGAGAAAGAAAGGAACCAGGATAGCATTTCAAGAATGTTTATGTTTAGGTTACTGAGAGAGGAAGAAAAGACTGAGTAGAATACCAAAGAATGATGATACAGGTGAGATTTGGGGAATAAGAGAAGGTAGAAATGTGGCTCTCAGTGGAGGAGAAAATTGACATTAGCTGGAGGAGGAATGTGAGAATGAAAATTAAGAGATATTTTTAAAAGATGATTATCCTTACACACTCAAGTGAGGGATCCATTACAACAAAGACCCTGGAGATATAAGAAGGAGGAGTGGTGGTGGTAGAGTTGGTCATTGATGGTATTAACTTACCCAAACAGATGGAGAAGTTGGGAGCCAGAGCACAGGGAAGTTCAATTTGTGCAAGAGAAATCATGCTACCCTCCTTGCTAAATTCCCAAAGGGAAGTAAAAAAATGTAGATTGGTAGAGGTAACTTGTGGTTGTAACTGCAAGAAGTTGAGAGAATTTTAATCTTATGTCTTCTACAGTCCCTTTTTATTAAGTGGAAAGGGGCTATGAGTAAAGTGGAAGTGGTAGGCTCATAGGTTGGGGAAGCTTGGGACATCTGAAATTGTCACTAGGAAAAACTGAGAAAGACTTGACTAAGAAAATATAAATTATTGCTGACCAGCACTAAGGGCCCAGTCAAAGTTAGAGGCCAACTATTTTCAGGGGCTCAGATATGCTTAGCAGAGTGAATTCCTCAGCAGCATTCAGAATCATAGGATAATCAGATGAATGTAGATTTGTAATTTTGCCAGGCAAATATCACAGATGTACTATGAGGTAAGTTAGTGAAGCAAATATCTTGACCTTAGTGTGTTTAAAGTGATGGACTATTAAATCTAAGTTCTTTACAGATGGAAATTAATCAAAGAAGACATTCAAAACTTTAGGGAGAAAAGTAGGAGCTAGAGACCCTGTGAGGAGAAAAAACAGGTACAGAGAAAGAGATGGGGGGTGCCTGGGTGGCTCAGTCAGTTAAAGGTCTGACTCTAAACTCAAGTCATGACCTTGGGATCCTGGGATCAAACTGTACATTGGGCTCCAAACACAATGGGGAATCTGCTTGAGATTCTCTTTCTCCTCTCCCTCTACCCCTTCCCTCACTTGTGTGCATGCTCTCTCTCGCTCGCTCTCTCTCTGTCTCTCAAATAAATAAATTAAAAAAAAAAAAAGAAAGAGATGTAGTGAACAGGCAAAAAGGCTATGAGATCTGTTGATTTAAAAAACAAACCAAACCAAACCAAAACAAACAAAAAACTCTATGTAAATGGTGGCATATTACACAGTTAAGAATATTTGACTTTATATCCAAAGATATTATAGAGATTGTCATGAGAGATACAAATAGATCAGAAATATAAATAAATGTACTTACATAGAAAAATTTACTTAATAATGGTTTTCTTTCTAATTTTCTTTAAAAGTTCAGAGGATCATAGGGAAAGAGAGGAAAACATAAAAGAAGATGAAACCAGAGAGGGAGACAAACCATAAGAGACTCTTAATCATAGGAAAGAAACTGAGGGTTGCTTGATGGGTTGGAGGGGTGGAATGGAGTAACTGGTTGATGGACATTAAGGAGGGCATGTGATGTAATGAGCCCTGGGTATTATATAAGACTGATGATTCACAGAACTGTACCTCTAAAACCAATAATACATTATATATTAGTTAATTGAATTTAAATTCAAAAACAACTACAAAAAGTTTGAGGTTTCCTGCTGAAAAATTGTATTACAAGCTCTCCATAATCCTTTGAAAAATTTCCCAAGTTTTAAAATCATCTTTATATTTTACTTAAAGGTCATACTTACAAAAAGGTGTTATGGCAGGGGGTAGAAGGAAAATCTTCTGCTTATCCGAGCAAGAAGACTTCATTGAGTCATTTCTCAACATGTGGATCCTTTCATGAATGCAAAAAGAGAATCAGAACACTAACAAGAATTTTGGCACCTTACAAGCACTTGAAAAGTGTGGTAACACCTAACCAACTGCTTTTACTTTTTTAATATATATTGCACAAAATCCAACTTGTTTGTAATGAGTTTCTGTATGGTGGAAGATTGCTATTGCTACTGACATCCATCAGTATCTGCTCCTTTGACACTAATAGGAAAAGGATCAGGACATTAAATATAGGATAATTTATTTATCTATTTTACCACCGGTGGCATTCAGTGTGTTTCAGGTGGGGAGCTGTTAAACTACAGTGTGGTTATGGACATTATTTTATATGTCTTCATTATGCATACAGGCAAGATTTTCCCTGGGGTAAATTTTTAAGAGGGATGATACTCCATTTTGGGATATAAACATGATCAGCTTTCTAGTTAAAGTCAGTTTTCCCAAATAGTTGCATGAGTTGCATCTCAACAATGAAGGCTCCTATTGCTCCTTACTCTTGGGAATCCAGGGTTTTAATTCAAGACATGGATCTGAACTTCCATCCTGCTAGAGCTGAAGGTGTTGCATCCTGTCACTTATTTGTAGTTGACAATTTAAAACACAGCTTTTTGTCTCTAGGGTTGGCTGGTGTCTCAAACAAAAACAGATTATATGGTTTACTACTTTGCTGTCATGCTTTCTTGTACTTTTTGGCCTCCTCTTGTTTCTATTACCTTACTGAGAGCCCAGGTAGGCTTTATAAAAGTTTTCAGTGTTGCTTGTTTGTTTTTAATACAGAATTTTAGATGTTCGGGATGAGCAAATAAATAATGATCAACATAAGTACAAAGGATCGTGAGAGACTATTATGAATAACTGTATGCCTATAGATTGGACAACCTAGAATAAATGAATATATTCCTAGAAAAATACAACTCACCAAAACTGAATCATGAAGCAATAGAAAATTTAAACAAACCAAAGTGAGTAAGGAGATTGAATCAGTAATCAAAAACCTCCCAACAAGGAAAAGCCCAGGACCAGATGGTTTCACGGATGAATCTTATTAAACATTTGAAGGAGAATTCATGCCAATTCTCAAACTCTTCCCAAACAATCAAAGAGGAAGGAACACTCCCATACTCCTTTTACAAAGCCAGGATTTTTCTGATGCCAAAGGCAGATAAAGACAATACAAGAAACAACACACGTGTGCACGCGCACACACACACACCCCACAAATAACTATAGGCTAATATCCATGATTAATATAGATCGAAAAATTCTCAACCAAATACTTGCAAGCCAAATTCAACAGCATATTAAAAGGATCATACACCAAGATTAAGTGGGATTCATCATGGGAATGCAAGGATGGTTCAACATATCTAAATCAATAGATGGGATTCATAACATTAATAGAATAAAAAAATAAAAATTATATGATCATCTCAATACATGCAGAAAAGGCATTTGATAAAATTTGATATCCATTCATGATAAAACCTCTCAACAAACTGAGTATAGAAGGAACATACCACAACATAATAAAGGCTGTAAATGACAAGCTCTTACATCTAACACCATACTCAAAGGTGAAATGTTGAAAGCTTTTCCTCTAAGATCAAGAACAAAACAATGGTGCCCACAACCACCACTCTTATATAACATAATATTTGAAGCCCTAGTCAGAGCAATCAAGCAAGTAAAAGAAATAAAGTCACCTGAATTGTGAGGGAAGAAGTAAAACTGTCCTATTTGGAGATAAAATGATTTTATACAGAGAAAATCCTAGACTCCACCAAAACAATGTTAGATTAAATCAACATATTCTGTAAAGTTCTAAGATACAAAACCAATATACAAAAATCAATAGAGTTTCTATGTATTAATGAATTACCTGGAAAAGACATTTTTTAAAAATGTTTACTTATTTTGGAGAAAGAGAGAACATGAGTGGGAGGGGAACAGGGAGAGGAAGAGGAAATCCCAAGCAGACTCTGCACTGAGCATGGAAACCTTGAAGTGCTTGATCTCACGACCATGAGATCACAACCTGAGCCTAAACCAAGAGTGGGATGCATAACCAACTGTGCCACCCAGGTGCCCCAGAAAAGAAATTTTAAAAATCATTTATCATAGCAACAAAAACAAAATCTTAATAAATTTAATCAAGGAGATGAAAGATCTGTATACTGAAAACTATAAAATATTCATGAAAGAAATTGAAGAAGTTGCAAATAAATGGAAAGATATCCTATGATCATGGAACAGAATTAACATTGTAAAATGTCTATGCCACCCAAAGTCATCTATATATTCAGTGCAATTGCTATCAAAATTCCAATGTCGTTTTTTACAGAAATTGAGAAAAACAATCCTAAAGTTCATTTGGATCTTCAAAAGACCCTGCATAAACAAAACAATTCTGAGAATGAGCAAGTCTGAAGGCGTAACACTTGCTGATTTCAAACTATATTACAAAGCTATAGTAATCAAAACAGTACGGTATTGGCATAAAAGTAAGTCAGACAGAAAAAGACAAAATACTGAATGATCTCTCTTCCTGTGGAATATAAATAAACCAAATTCTTAGAACAGACGGGTGGATGCCAGGGGCAGGCATAGGAGGTAGGGGAAATGGGTGAAAGTGGTCAAAAGGTATAAACTTCCAGTTACAAGATAAACTGGGGATTTGACATACAGTATGACTACTTTAGTTAACAATAATGCATTATATATTTGAAAGTTGCTAAGAGAGCAGATCTTAAAAGTTCTCATCACAAGGAAAAAACTATAATTATGTAACATGATAGATATTAATTCAAATTTTTCTCATAATAATTTTATAATATATATCTTTAAAGTCATTATGTTATATACCTTAAACTTATACAATGTTATATGTCAATTATATTTCAATAAACTAGAACAAAATAAAAATCTTCCAGGTAACTTTCATTTCAGTCTAGATTGAGAACCATATTCAATGTCTGTGACTACTTTGTCCAACTTCATTATTCTCCAATTCATCTGGCATTATCCTTTATTTACCTCTATCTAAAATATTTTATATTTATTCATTAGTGTATTTATTTTCTATTTCTGCTCCTTGTAATGCATGATACATGAGAGAGAGTTCTTAACCCATTATTCATTTATTTTATCCCTAGAGCCTGGAGCAATAAACAGCATAGTAGGTACTCAGTGAATATTTGTTGAATGAAGGAATGGGGAAATATATGTTAATCAATATTTCATGCATAAATAAGTGAATAAATGAATTTCCCTTTTGTCACTGAACAACTAACTCATGCTATTTCCTCTGTAAGCCTTCTGGATCTTGCTATTTAAAATTAATCTCTTTCCATCCTATTATTCTTCAGCACTATTTTTTTTATTATTATGCCTCAAGAGGTGATTCAATTAGTACTATGTCTTTCAAAATATCTATCTATTGTGTGTCAACTTTACACACAATATTTTACACACAACTTTACATGACTTTACACTTGTACTACTTTACAAAGCAGTCAACATGTTGTTTTGAATTTAATTGTATATTACATTCAACTTAACTGGTACCTCACAAAATGAATTTGGAAGTTCAAATTAAATATTAATGTAGTTCTAAAACTTACAGAAAATGCTAAAGATAACACAGGGTCAAAAATATCCTCATGTTAAATGTGACTAGACTACAATACAAGAACCAGGGAAATCTAACATATTTAACATACCTTAAGAAAAAGACATTGAAAAAGAGAAGATTTCCATTGTTACATAACATGGATTCATGAACTTCTTGAACTTCATGGATTTATGATACTTCTCTAGGAACTGTAGGACTCTGGAAAATATTAGAGTTGGATGATAATAGCAGATGTGACTTTTACAAACTGAATGACCATGAGAAAAATCAATCTTTACTTAACCCAGTCTCCTAAGTGGTTTGTCTTATGAGATTTTTGAAGAATAACATAAATTAATGTATGTGTGTGAAAATACTTGTAACTGCTAAGATGTTGAGTTGAAAGTATTAATGAAACTGTGAGATAAAAAACAAAGATGTATTTTATATCTTCAAATATATGTTGATGATTCTTTTAGACTGGGCCTTATTTCAAGGATATATTCAAGATATATATAGAATTTATTATAATGTCGTTGTATAAAAATAATGCATGCTACACATGATACCAAACAAGATTAGATAATACACAAGTTTATTCACTCAATCCTGTGATATAGTTAACATTATACTTATAACATTATACACTATAATTGTGGATCACATTTTATAGAAGACACTGAAATTTAGAAAACTGCAATGACTTAACTAAAGACATTCAGTTAGGATTGTATTCTGGATCTGCCTGGTAAATCTGCAGTGCCACAGGCAAAACCCAAAGGAGGGCTCAGTAGTGAAATTTTAAAACAGAGCTCACTAGTAGTTGATGGTACTGTTTCAAAAAGAGCACTTTCAACTGATATATGATTTACAGAGATACTTTAACAAGATGAACAAGAACTCATTATAAATATTGATAGAATCAACTTATACAAATTATATTCAGTACTGTCCTATACAGGACTATCATGGCAGAAACCAAACTTGGACAGTTATGATTCACTAAGGGTTTGTTATAAATTTCTCTTTGGATCCTTTTAATATCATTCTTTTAGGACAAAATGGAAAGAGAAGCAATGGTATAGTTGAACGATCTTGCTGCCCTACAAGTAAGCCCACTGTTCTCTACCACTATGCTTTACAGTTACCTAATCTGGTTTGTCAGAGAGATTGTCGAGCCGAAGAGTCGAAGATCTTCGAGCCGAAGAGATGGGCCAGTATACTGCTTCTTCCAGCCTGGGTGCACCTGGTTGGAAGCTGCAGCTCCTGGAGGAGCTCCAGCCTGGTCTCCACATGTGCCATATTAACAAGATAACTTTCTGTGGGAGCTATGATGTGACAAAAGGTTGTGCGCATTGAGCTAGACTTTATGTCATTCTTTCTTTTTTTTTTTTTTTTGAGTATGGACATTTTAATTTTATTTTAAATTTTAAATTAAATTAAATTTTTTTTAATTTTATTTTTTATAAACATATAATATATTTTTATCCCCAGGGGTACAGGTCTGTGAATTGCCAGGTATACACACTTCACAGCACTCACCATAGCACATACCCTCCCCAATGTCCATAACCCCACCCGCCCTCTCCCAACCCCTCTCCCCCCATCAACCCTCAGTTTGTTTTGTGAGATTAAGAGTCACTTATGGTTTGTCTCCCTCCCAATCCCATCATAGACCTTATGTCATTCTTAACTTACTTAGAAGGCTGAGCAAATTTCACAAATTAAACACAGGTTCCTGGGGATATTGATTCAGTAGGTCTGAGGTTGGATAACACGTATTTTAAAAGAGCTCCCCAGATGATTCTGATTATCTTTCGAGTTTAGAAACATTAGACTAAATAACCCTTCCAAATTATGAAATTGAATTATCCTAAGCCTGTTTCAATTCTTTTATGGGTTTATATCACATGGGGACATCACGTTTTAGAAATAGTTCATTTGAAGCTGACAAGGTTGTTAAGAAGATGTGATCCGGGTGATTCTTCCTTAGTTAGCACCCGCAGAAGAGTATTCTTGCTAGCCATGTGGGAATGTGACTATTGGGGAGGGCATTGTATTTGGCATTGTATGCATTTCAAGAAGGATGAAGCAGTGAGGGGCTTCCCCAAAGTCTAATTTAATGCCTTTCCTTCAAAGAGATATATTAGCAAGAAGGATGATGGAAGAAGCAAAAGATAAATACAAATAAAAAATAAGAGTTGCTGGCTATTTTTACTTGGAAACCTCAGAAAAAAACATTCCTGTTATGGTATTTTTTTTTTTCGTGTCAAAACACGAAGACAGAATTTATCATATTTTACTAACAAATGAGTCCTTCTTAGAGTTCCAGTCTTTACTAAAAGAGAAAAATATAACTCTGAAAAAATATCAGTTTCTTATACTATTTGGAAACTTGGATTGATTTCTGAGATCAAGAAAATTTGTGTCAGTGTTGAAGAGGTAGATTTAGTTCTGACACATGAAATGTACAATGGCAAGCAGGCTGAATGAAAGCCATCTTGGCAAAAGAATTAGTGTTGCAAGATTAAACACCAAAGCTCTTAGGGATGCCTTCTTCTTCTCCTTCTCCTTCTTCTTCTTTTTGGAATAACTTCCTTTTGTCCAAATGGGTACTCCTAATGAAACATTGCCAAACAAGGTTATCTAAGGCAACATAGTATTGGAATGAGGTTGCAAGTAATCTTAAAGGGCTATCTTTTATCAAAACTTCAAGTTATCAGATTCAAGTGAACCTAATTCAGTTAGACTAAGTACAAGTCAAAATATAACACTGATGAGAGATAATTAATTCCCTAGGGCAAGTACTTCAGAAGATGTCAAAGTGTTTGTATTTGACTTCTATAAAAAGAAGGCAATAATTCTTGGTGTTTTCAATGCCTATGTTAATTATTAATCATAATGTCACAGTTTAACATAATGTTACTAATTAATTACTCAATGTTTAATGCAACATTAACAGAAACAACTTACTTCATTGTGCATATTCTGCCTATTGTATTTATGAAAACATATTATTAATGAGCTGAGAATCCTATATGTCATAACTGCAGCAATGGTCAAGATATTAGCCCTTTAGCAATGTTTGATTTTATTGGATTAGTAGAAATAATAATGCAAATAAATAACCTTGAAGATCATGCTTTCCACAATAACAGCAAGTAAAAGCATATAAAAAAATACTGAAAAATGTCTTGTTAGGAAGCAAAAGCACACACATAATGAATTTCAAATTTCAGATTATATTAAGCCTTGGTATGAAGAAAGGAGGTGGGGATTCAAAAAATTAGTCGAAGTACAATGTATGACACTAAAATGAGATATTTCACTATGTAACCAATATTTTTAATTTTTACTATTTAAAGAATATAAAAACTGAAATGTGTAGACAATCTGGTAGGTGCTGTGCAACAAACTTAGAATCTAGATAATATTTAACTTCTTAACAAACGCACTTTTGTCAATTAGACATCACCTTAACTAGGTAATCGATTTAATATCGCATCACCAATGATGGGTTAGGTTGACATCATGTGCTTCCTGAATTAATGCACTGAGAAAGATGGCAATACCACTTTGGTAGGTCCCTGCCAAAAAGATTTAACCTGATGGTAATCAGGAGGAAAAACTCAGACAAATCCAAACAGCAAAACAATCTAGAATCATGAAGGTCATGAAGGTCTTTAAAAAAAAAAAAAAAGAGAATTCAACTAGAAGCAAGAGGACTAAAGAGAAATGATAACTAAAGCAATTTTGATCCTTGATTGGATCCTGAATTGGAAGGAAAAAGAAATAGATATAAGATACAACTAGAATAAAAGTGATATTTGAATATAGATGGTGAATGGATAATAGTATTTATTAATTTTTATTGTATAAGTATAATAACTATATTATGGTAATGTAGGAGAATTTGGGAAGGGGGAGAAGAATACACAATAAAGTATTTAGAGGTGCATTTTCATGATGTCTAAAACTTTTTCTCAATGTCAGAAAATATTATATATGTATATATACTTTTGAATATATATGTGTGTGCATATATACACATATATGCATATATCTCATATATGTTTATATATGTATGTAGAGAGGGAGAGGGTAAAGGGAGAAGGACAAAAAGAAGGGAGGAAGAGAAGAAGGAAGGAAGAAAATGCAATGAAATATTAAGAATTGATGACCCTATGTAAAATGTGTGTGTATGTTTATTGCATACCTGTTAAATTTTTACTGTAAGTTAAAATTTTTCAAAAAAAATTTTAGGGCAAAGTAAACTATTTTCTAGTTTACTTAATTCATACATGCAACAACAAACTTTTTTAAATTAAAATACGTTTCATTAAAAATAACCAACATACAATACTGTATTATTTCAGTTTCTTTTGCACAATACAGTCATTTGATACTTATACACATTATGAAGTGGTCACCATAATAAGTTGCCATCTGTCACTACACAAATTTGTTACAATATTATTGATGATATTCCCTATGCTGTATACATCCTGTGTTTTATTTATTTTATAATTGGAAGATTGTACTTCTTAATTCCTGCCACTATTTTGCCCATCCTCCCCATCCTTTCCCTCTGGCTACCATCAGTTTGTTCTCTGTATCTATGAGTCTCTTTCTGTTTTGTTTGGTTTGTCTGTTTGTTTGTTCTGTTTTGTTTTTTTTTTTTAGATTCCACCTTCTAAGTGAAGTCAGATGGTATTTGTCTTTCTCTGTCTGACTTATTTGACTTAGCGTAATACCCTCTAAGTCTACCCATGTTCTCTCAAATGGCTGGGGAGCTTATATATATTTTTATATATATATAATTTTTATATATATATATATAATTTATATAATATATATTATTTATATAAATATATATATTTAAATATATATATATTTCACATACAAACCAGCAATTGCACTTCTAGATATTTAACTGAAGAAAAGGAAAACACTAATTTGAGAAGACACATGCACCCCTATGTTCATCAGCATTATTTACATTAACCAAGATATGGAAGCAACGATAGACCTTTATATCATAAAAGATTTGATAGTGAGAACAGGACCTGAGCTGCAAGAAGAGCAGGGGGTTTGAAGAGGATTGTAACATAGTATAACTTGAGAGTCCAAGTTCAAGTTCCAGGTGAGCATTGGCCAGCCAGGAGGTTATGGCTACTATTTTATCTTTCTGACCATCTGCTTGCTCACGTCTAACATGGTGGAATTGGACCAAGATGAGTTCAGAAATCACATATAATTCAGATTTAGTGATTCTCAGGCAGACTGACAGGAAAAAGACAATTCTATGAATGACTTGAACGTAATCAGCAAGCTATGTAAGTTACTAGAAAATGCTATAACTCAGGAAATGGGCAGGACAGTCTGGTGCTTAATCAGCTGGGAAACTGTGACGTTTCTAATCTCTATTATGATTCCTCAAAGAAAAGCAAAAACTGGAGTTGGAACATCACTAGTCTCATTAAGTTATCACTATTAGCATCTGGTAGAGTACCTGGTGCTGCTGGGATTTCTGTAGAAATCTGAGAACAGAAAAACTAACAAATTACATAATAATTGACATATTCAACCATCCACATATGGCTTGGGAAAGCACATCAGTTGGACATTTGCACAAACTGCTATTTGAAAGCCATTGAGGCAGTTTTTTTTTTTTTTAATTCTTTTTGGGAAAGATTTTTTAACATAGAATGAACTACATTTGTCAGATTACATATATGAATCACTAGCCGAGGATTCTGAATTGAAAAGTATGACAATTTTCCTTATATCCATTTCTTTCTGTTTTTCAAATCCACTTCTGGAAACTTTGAAAAAACTAATTGTTTTAATACATTCTGAAATGCTGTAATTACCATAAGTAAATGTGGATATGAGATCTAGAAAAAGGGGAGATACTGAGTGACTTGAAATCTACCAAAAAGGATAATTTTAATACTGTGTTGTTTTTGTTTCTTTTTTTTCCATATGAAAGGAGTCTTAATGTATGTAGTAAAATCCAAGCTTCCTTTTGGTACTTGAGTCTCTGCCAGTCTAGCCTTATTTTTTAATACTGCATGTTAAGCATATACATTATTTGTCTTGCCCAAAGTCATTCACGTGACACTCTGAGCTTATTATACTGTTAGCATTTCCTAATCAAACACTGTTACCTCATACTCATGACTTTGGAGAACTCCCTTATCTTCATCTTTATATGAGGTTATAATTATACCATCTCCATGAAACTTTCCCCTAGAAGGCAGTATAGTGCAGTGTTTAAGAGGACCTTTTAAAGTCAGAAAAATCTGAGTATGTGAGCTTTCGGTTGGAAAAGTATTATTTAACCCCACTGAGCCTCATTTTAAAAGGTTTTTCATTTTAAAAAATGATGTAACAATAGTGCTTATGACACTATTATTTTATTATTTTATATTATTTAATTAATAAAATTAAATGAAAATTAAATGAAATAATGTGTATAAAATGTTTAACTCAGAGACTGCCCCAAAACAAAATAATTCTCAGTTCTCTGTCCACAATTTCTCTCCTACCATTATTTTTACTACTGTTTGTGATTCCATTTTTTTTTGCCATCTTATGGGACTTATCACATTCTGTCTATCACTCAATAAGCTAAACATTCTGTCCCCATCATTAGATTGGGGACACCAATAATATTTCTCATCTCTGTTTATCTATAGAAAAAAACAAACAAACAGTGGTTTATATAACACAGATGCTTAACAAATATTCACTTAAATGGACTGAATTATTGAATTTTTTTTAACATGAACACTTTATCTTTTCTCTTGCTGTTAACATTGAATCTACTAAATCTATTATATTAACACTGAATATTTAAAAGAGAATATCCAAGTTACTGTACATTGACATAAAAGCAAATTAACTTTTGAGATTCTTTAAAAATATGCCTTCAGTATTGCATGTCTTATTTCAAGTCATAGGAAATTACAGTTTTGTTAACTCTGTGTCACAATAACTAGACCCTGAAGAGCTGTCTTTAAATTTCCTTTGAGATTTCCAGTCTTTCCTCCACTCACCTCACATTCTATCAAAATATTAGGGGGGGAAAGCCTATTAGGAAAGCCCTGCCTGCCTATCATTTACTGATTTAATAATTTACCTTAGGAGATTCTGATGAGTCGTATTAATTTTGTGAAGCATCTTGTGTAATCATTGAAAATAAAACTCCAGTGTTCCAGAATGGACCCAGTTAAAAATGGCAATGACAAAAGACATCAAAAGATGTCTGCTCAAGAGAGAGGAGAAGGGAGTTGAGGGAAATTGGAAGGGGAGGTGAACCATGAGAGACTATGGACTCTGAAAAACAATCTGAGGGTTTTGAAGGGGTGGGGGGTAGGAGGTTGGGGGAACCAGGTGGTGGGTATTAGAGAGGGCACAGATTGCATGGAGCACTGGGTGTGGTGCAAAAATAATGAATACTGTTACGCTGAAAAGAAATAAAAAATTTAAAAAAATAATTAATTTTAAAAAAAGAAGATACAATTAATTTTTTTCTAACAAGATCACTCTTAAATATTAGAGTTTTCATAAATAGAAAGTTTTAAAATAGTAAATATGATGAAGGAGTTACCCCTTTCCTTCTATGAACTGCGTTTTGGGTTTTTTGTTTGTTTGTCAAAAAGTTTGTGAAATGCACAATCCAGCCTTTGTACACATTTTCAGTTACATACTGTAGTACCTTGCTTTCCTTCCCTCGATGGGCCCTCTACAGTCAGCCAAGATCACCTACTCATTTTATTTTCTCTAAACATATTCCTTCTCTCTTTTTGTTCAAGCTAAACTCCCTCATCTGACAATTATTTCCTTTATTCTAGGCTTTTCTTCTCACCAATATATGTCCTTCAAGACCTGGCTAAGGCCCAAATGATCTCTCAGTATTCCCAGTTTCTATTGCACTTCTTTCTACATTTTGCACCTTGTATATTATTTGGTATTAAAATTTACTTGTTCATTTCAATTTGCTGTTTCTGCTGTAAGTGTAAGTATGTGCAGATCAATACTTTTTTTTTCTTCACAACTCCTAACTGAGGACTGTGAGCAGTCAGTATGAAATATATTTCTAGTATAAGCATATAGAAAAGTGTGTGAACATGGGGCTAGAGGAGCACTCTGTGGATTCTGGTCTAGTTTAGAATAGAATTATAGATACAGGTTAAGAGTCTTATAGAAACAGAACAATGCAGAAAACTGAGGATGCATTTGCTGACTTTACCTTCTGTTTATATGTTTCTGATGATGATTATTGTTTTTTAAAGGTAAGAGTCTGAGAAGATAAGGCACAATATAAATATTATCAAAATCATGACTTGTAGCTTTATGTGGAGGGAAATAAAGAATAGTTTCATTTACAAAACAAGGGAAATAAGTTTGAGATCAAAGGTAATGTTAGGTGGCAAAAAAGTTCTGCATTTATTGGATGAATCTTCCTCCAGAGTTTGGATATTTTTTAACAAAAATAATTTTTGTCATTGTTAAATATTTAATAATCAAACTAAAAGGGAAACACATTCAGAGCTCATTTTGTACAACTATTTGATTCTACCTAATAATTTATGTTATGTCTTTTGAATTTTTTAGAATTCTGTTTTAGTTGCCATAATTTATTTAATAATTTATTTTCTATAAGGAAAAGATATATTTTTAAAAATCTCCACCCAAAATGCTTAACAAAGGAGATATAAAACCTTGCAGTATTTTGCATTATAATTTCACTTTTTATAATTAGTTACAAGATACGTATTTTGTAACTAGAACTTGTTTTGCTAATAAATGAGGGTAATGGATACATAATACAACTTACTTATTTGAAGTTACTATATTTGGATTATATTAATTTGAATACTTTTACATTATTGTCATGATAAAATACTTCCAGCAGTGGCCAGAAACTTGAAAGGTTTGTACTTTTGAAAGAAGAGAACTGTCCTGGGTGAATTCCACATTTACAGAACTTTTCTCCTGAATATAGTCCACAGTCCATGTACTACAGTTTGGCTTGAACTCAAAAAGAGAGCCATGACTTTCTGGCTCAGTCTGTCCGAGAATGAATTTTAGAGCTTCCAATAAAACCTGAAATAGAGGGGGAATAACCAGGAAAGAAGATAGCCATAGAGTGAGAGACCTCAACATTGCAACTCAACTCCCATGAATGCTTTGACAGAAATGAAAGTGTGGTTGCATGTATGGAGGGAACTTTGAGGAACCTAGTGAATAGCAAAAGTTAAAGGGTCACAAGGCAGAATAAAATTAGAGTTTAGACTTTGAGGCCTGCATTGTTAGCCTTGATAAACAACTGTGACTTCCTATTTAAGCCCCAGAATGACTTAGTTCCAAACAAGTTGGAACTAAGGGATTCATCTTAAAAGTAAGAAGAAAACCAACAGATCTATCCTTCACAAGTTTAATGTAATCAGGCAGCAATTTCTCTGTTTCTAGAACAAAAATCTACACTCTTCATAAGAAGAAAATCAAAGACGGAGGCATCAAAATTCAAGACTTCAAGGTATATTACAAAGCTGTAATCATCAAGATAGTATGGTTCTAGCACAAAATTTACACGTAGACCAGTGGAACAGGATAGAAAACAAAGAAATAGACCCAGAACTACATGGTCAACAAATCTTCAACAAAGCAGGAAAGAATATCCAATGGTAAAAAGGCGGTCTCTTCAACAAATAGTATTAGGAAAACTGGAGAGTAACATGCAGAAGAATGAAACTGGATCACTTTCTTACACCATACACAAAAATAAATTCAAAATGGATCAAAGACCTAAATGTGAGACAGGAAACCATTAAAATCCTAGAGGAGAACACAGGCAGCAACCTTTTTGACCTTGGCCATAACTACTTCTTACTACACACGTCTCCAGAGGCAAGGGAAACAAAAGCAAAAGTGAGCTATTGAGACTTCATCAGGATAAAAATCTTCTGAGCATGGAAGGAAACAATCAGCAAAACTAAAAGACAACCTTCAGAATGGGAGAAGATATTTGCAAATAACCTATCGGAGAAAAGGGCTAGTATCCAAAAATCTATTAAAAAACTTAGTAAACTTACCCCCAAAATAAATAATCCAGTTAATAGACAGAAGATATGAACAGACATTTCTCCAAAGAAGACATAAATGGTCAACAGACATATGAAAAAATGTTCAACATCACTCATCATCAGGGAAATACAAATCAAAACTACAATGAGACACTACCTCACACCTGTCAAAATGGCTAAAATTAACAACTCAGGAAAAAAACAGATGTTGCTGAGGATGCAGAGAAAAGGGAACCCTTTTACACTCTTGGTGGGAATGAAACTGGTGTAGCCACTCTGGAGAGCAGTATAGAGGTCCCTCAAAAAGTTAAAAATAGAATTACCCTATGACCTAGCAATTTCACTACTAGGCATTTATCTATAGGATACAAAAATACTGATTTGAAAGGACAAATACATTCTGATGTGTATAGCAGCATTATCAACAATAGCCAAATTATGAAAGAACCCAAATGATAAAATGGATAAAGATGTGAGAGATGTGTGTGTGTGTGTATGTATATGTGTATGTGTATGTGTATGTATATATATATGTATATATGTATATATATACATATATATATATGTGTGTGTATATATATACATATATACATATATATATATATATATCTCAGCCATCAAAAAGAATGAAATCTTGCTATCTACAATGACATGGATGGAGCTAGAATGTATTATACTAAGCCAAATAAATTAGTCAAAGACAAGTACCAAGCTGCTGGGTTTGCTCAGTTGGTTAACCGTCAGACTCTTGATTTCTACTGAGATCGTGAGCCTTGAATCAAGCTCCACATTGGGCTCCATGGTCAGTGGGGGTATGCTTGAGATCCTCTCTCTCCATCTCTCTCTGCCCCTACCCTCTACTCTCTCTCTCTCTCTCTCTAATAAATAAATCTTTAAAAGAAAAAAGACAAATAACATATGATTTCTCTCATATGTGGAATTTGAGAAACAAAACAGATGAATGGAGGGGAAATTAAAAAAAAAAAAACACACACACACACACACACACACAAAACAGAGAGGGAAGCAACCCATAAGAGAGACTCTTAACTGTAGAGAACAAACAGGGTTGATGGAGGGTGGTGGGTGGGGAAGGGTTTAAATAGGTGATGAACATTAAGAAGGGCACTTGTGATGAACACTGGGGGTTATATGTAAGTGATGAATCACTAAATTCTACTCCTGAAACTAATTACACTATATGTTAACTAAAATTTGAATAAAGACTTGAAATATAAAAAAACTATAATGTATCATATCATGATCTAGTGGGATTTAGCTACCTTAATTGGAAGGTTTTTAAAATATTAGCAATTTAGCATATAACAAAATAAAGGAAAGTATTATATGATCATCTAAATAGATACACAGAAAGCATTTGATAAAATTAAACTTTAATTTACAATTAAAAATAATGCTCTTTGCAAGCTAGGGTTAGAAAGAAACGTTCTCAATATGAAATCACCCATGAATAGCTTTGCGCAGTGGCAGTATCGTAGCCAATGAGGTTTATCCGAGGCGCGATTATTGCTAATTGAAATCACCCATGAAAAACTGCAGCCAACATGAAATTAAATAAAGAAATATAAGAACAAAGCAAAAATTTCTTTTCTACACACTTCCACTTAAAATTTACTAGTAAATCAAATAAAATAAGAAAAGAGAATGATGTAAATATTGCAATTAAATAAATAAAATTGTATTTAAACTGAATGTATGAAAAATACACTCTAGAATCAACCAATTTGGCAGTTACTAAGTAAAGGTAAATGTACAAAAACAATTATATTTGTAGATGACAGCAACAAACAATTAGAAAATCAAAATGAAAATTCATTTAAAATTTTCATTTACAATAGCATCAGGAACCTAAAATGTTTAGGGATAAATTTAACAGAAGATGTGCAAGTTCTCTATTCTAAAAATTTAAGAAAAAGAGAGAAAAATTAAGGAAGACTTAAATAAATTAAGAAATATGTCATGTTAATGACTTAGAAGAAGCCTTCTGATTCTGGTATCAATTCTCTCCAAATTGATCTTAAGGCCAATCAATCCAATTTAAATCCCAAACATTTTTTTTTTTTAACAAATTGACAAAGTGATTCCAAAATGTATGTAGAAATGCAAAAGATCTATAATAGTTAAAGCGATACTGAAAAAGGAGTACAGAGAATTCTGGTTACCTTATTTAAAGATTTATTATGCTATAGTAACTATGGCATTTTTGTAAATATAGACAAACATCTCTGTGACTAATTTTTCCCATAACTGGAAGCCTTACTCTTACTCCCCATCATCCATTTTGCCCAACCTTTTCCTCTGTCAGCTATCAGTTTTTTCTCTGTATTTATAAGTCTGGTTCTGATTTTTGTTTGTTTATTCATTTGCTTTGTTTTTTAGATTCCATGTATGAGTGAAATCATATTTCACATATTGGTCACATATCAGTGTGACTTATTTCACTTGGTTTTATACACTCTAGGTTCAGCTATGTTTTCATAAATGGTAAGATCTCAGCAAAGGGAATCTAGTTAATGATATTGTAATAGAACTGTATGGTTACAGATGTTAGCTATATTAGTGGTGAGTACAGCACAACATATAGAGAAATTGGTACATCCGAAACTAATGAAACATTGTGTGCCAACTATACTAAAAAAGATTTAAAGAAATGTATAGACAAATAGATGAAGAAAACCAATTAAACTGTTCAAGTAATTCAAAACATCTATGAGTAGTTAATGTTTGACAAAGGCCCCAAGGCTATTCAAGGAGGAAAATAACTCTTTTCAATGAATTGTGCTGTAACAACATGAAAATTTTTGAAAAAAATATGAACCTTAATAATCAAAAAACTATTTTGGAGCAGGTGATAGGCTTAAGTGTAAAAAAAGCCAGAAACAAAGTTTTTAGAATAAGATGTAGGGTAACACCTTCACAGCTTCAATGTAAACAAGGAATTCTTGAAGAAGATACAACAGCATAAACCATGAAAGACAAAATGATGATTGACAATCATAATGATTAAATTTTTTTGTTCACCATAGGACACTGATGAGAAAATAAAAATTAATCCACAGACTGGAAGAAAATATTCACCCTACGCATATCAAATAAGAATTTATGTCCAGTATAAATAAATAAAATCTTAAAAGAATTTATGTCCAGAATATATAATGAATGTCTACTAAAAAGAAATACATCTAATTAATGATCAAAATAACAGATTTTCAGAAGTGCATAAAAAATGATATATAGTTCATATGTATACAAAAAGATACAGAAATGACTATTTAGTCCTCATCATTATTACTCCTCATGTAAAAATCTTCATCATTATTAATTGTAGGAAAATATAATTACAACTTCCCTGAAGACCCCTTAAAATGGCTAAATTTAAATGACCTGAAAACATCAAACATTGGCAAGGATTTACAGAATCTGAAACATTCATACATGGCTGATGTAAGTACAAGATAGTTACCAGAACTTTGGAAAACAGGGAGTTTCTTTTAAAATTAAATGTGTGCCCATCGTATGACTCAACAATTCTGCTCCAAGTTTGTTCCCAAGAGAAATAAAAGATCTGTATGTAAATATTATAGCAGCTTTATTAGTAAACAGTCAAAAGCTTAAAACAAATATATGTGTTGAATTACTAAATATTATATCTGAAACTAATATTACTTGTATGCCAACTAACTGGAATTTAAATAGAAACTTAAAAAAAAAAAGAATAAAGACAGTCTTACTGTACTCAAAAAAAAAAAAAACAAGTCACATATTCATCATTCAGGAAATGGCTTAACAAGTTGCAATATAATCATACAATACAATTCTAATCAACAATTAAAAAGAATAAACATTTAATTGCACCAAACATATGAAAGAATATCAAAATTTTATGTTAAGCAAAAGAAGCCAGACTCTAAAAGTATCCACTACATAATCTCCTTTACAGGGTTCAAAATAGGTGAAACTAATCTACAGTAATTTCATTTTAACTATGGTTGCCCAATGAGACAAAGTTACAATTTACTGGAAAGGGTCATAAGAGAACTTTCTGGCGTAATGGAAATATTCTGTCTTGATTGCACTGGTGCTTATATGACATATCCACTTTTAAAAACTCATCAACTTATGTACTTAAAACACTCATGATCTATATAATTTGAGAAGTTTACCAACCACATAAATTTGCTATCATAAAAGGACACATGTTTAATATACGAATTCAACAAGTTTTAAGTGCTAGAATTTTAAATTGGCTTTGCGGACATAACTTTTCAGTTTCCATCCCTCACATTTATAAGGTTTATGACTTAATAGACATACAAAAAGTGCCAAATCTAGCAGAAGAAAAAAATATGAAAATAATTTCAATTTACAATGTACTTATTATAATAGTCAAGTTTTGGCACAAAGGAAGGGATAATCAACTTTCATGACTGAATCAGTGAAGGCTTTCCTAAAGTAAAGGATTCCTAAACTGGGACCTGAAGTTTATGTAACAGGATTTTGTTAGTTTTATTTTTATAAGTAAAAAATAAAGTGGAATGCACAAACACATACATCCTTGCTCTGTCAGTTGAAAGAGCCTGGAAGCAAGGACATCCCAGTAGCAATAGGCATGCTAAGTTCCCAGATCTTGGTTTCTAAACTCATTCTCCAATAAAAGGAATCAGGGCTCCTGGGAGAATGTCTGATTCTAGTATTGGGAGCAGGAAATAGACAAGATGAACCTGGAACATCTTGTGAGAAGTGCCAAAATAAACAAACAAATAACCAATAATAACAAAATAAAATGATGGGAAAATGCCCAAAAGACAGAGGGACCAGCTGACAGCTCAGGTAATGAAAATGATACTTTACTTTACTTCTCTAGACTTCTTTCCAAAGCTATATAATTCCAGCCTCATAATGAAAATACACCAGAAAAATCCCAATGGAGCAACATTTTACAAAATACCCTCACTCAAAACTGTCAAGGCCATCGAAAACAAGGAAAGTTTGAGAAACTCTAACTGCAAAAAGTAGTGTGGTATCTTGGATGAGATCTTAGAGTAAAAAGAGAACACTAATAAAAACTAAGAAAATCTGAATAAAAGACAGATTTCAGTTAATAATGTATCTAAATCAGCTTGTTAGTTGTAACAAAAGTGTCATACTTATGTTAGATATTAAGAATAGGAGAAATTAGATTTGAAGTGTATAGAAACCCTATTATTTACTCATTTTTTTCTGTAAATCTCAATCTGTTCTCAAAATGATTTCTTAAAAAATGAATGCATAAAGGCATAGATATATGAAATTTTAAGTTGTTCCATATGTCTGGAAGGTGTATTATGTCAAAGAGAGTGACAGGAAATGAAGTTAGAAGAATAACCATGGTGTTATTCCATCCCTTGTTGCTTCTATATGCCATGCTAAGGAATCTGGATTTGATTCTCTTTAAGAATTTAATTGGACAATAATATCACAGAAACAGAAATAAGGAAGTTTGTAATATTTAACCTCAAGTTGACCTTCATAATAAATCTGTGCCCTGATGCTGCCTTTCTACTAAATAATAACTGTGTAAAATTGTTTAGTCCAACTGGAAGGGTATAAAGGCTGTTGAATTAGGTCCCAGCTCTAAGATGAAAGAATGAGGATGCATTCAGTATTCAACACACAGTGATTATTGTTTTTTTTTTTTTCTTTTATGTCTTGTTTTGTTGCCGATGATATTCCAGGCAAACTGTTAAGCTTTTAAGATATAACAACCAATTTAGAGCTCATGCTCTGTTATTACCTTTTAGTAAAAGTAAAAGTTAAAGATTATGAGTTGAACTCATAATCCTTGTCTAATAATTATCAAAAGTATCTGGCATTTAGTTAAATATCTATTATGTGCTAGGCCTTCATACCTATTTTTTTTTTTACTTATTTTAACAATCTCCTGAAGATTATTTCTATTTTTTAAGACAATGAGACTCAGACTCAAAGTGGTTGAGTTGTTCAAAATCAAAATGTGAGTCAGAAGAGCTCTGAAAAGAGAATCAAGAAATCAGTAAAGGTAATTTCTCTGCAGGCACACCTTGATGTGTTCCCAAGTCAACTGAGTAGATAAGTGATGTCCTTGTACTTCAGCCAACTCAGTGCCCATTCTGCACAAAAACTGAACCAAAGAGTGGCTGTGAATTTTTTGTAGGCTTTAGCATGATACCAGAAAGCTACAGGCAAAGTTCTAGTTTGGAAATTCCCACTTGGGAGAGCCCTTGATTTTAATATCTTCTTTTAAAATAATGTCTCCTTGACCTGAGAGTGAGAACCTTATCTGGACTCCCATTGATCAGAATGATGGCCGGACCAACATTAAAAGCCAGGTAGGTCATCTTAACTGGAAGATACAGTCATATTGACTTTATTGGTGTGGATTTGGAGGCAGAGGCTCTGTACAATGCAAGTGAGAAAAACCAGTCCGGTGAGCTCAGCGTGGGAGAACTATTTTTGGATAAGGTAAAATAAATTTCACTGCCATTGGCCACACCACCAAGAGAGCGTTTCTGAGAACTGACAGAAATTTGAGGTTGTTGACATGCTTTGCTGGGAGGTATACAATTTTAAGGTCATCCCCTGCCTCCCATGTGAAATCTTCGGTAACGTACGTGTACATCACATGGAATTGATGGCATGAGACTGGATTCTTAGAGTAAACTTGGAAGGTGTTTTGAGCTCTTATGTATTTACACAGAAAAAGAACATGGAGGCAAGAGCAGTTGGGCAGCTGGAATTCCTGATTAAAATAAAAAATGATCTTATGCTGAGATTTATCCCAGGCAACAATTGAAACATCATGGAACAGTTCACAGAACTGGTACTTCTGATATAAAATATTCTGTAACATAAGTCAGTTGGCTTTCATGGTTTCCCAGAATAATATTTTCTCCATGCACACCGAAAACGGACCTTTACAGCAATATTTCCAGATTTCACATTTTATTTTTAAATTTGGATCTTGTGAAGCACTTGCATCTTAATTTCCTGTGATATTTTTCTTGACACTTGAAACTGAAAGTATTTTAGACTTATTTTAAATATATTTTTCTGAATATGAAATCAACTTTAAGAGTAAATTAAACACATATATGAGTTGGACCACACTAAATTTTTATCATACCTAAGTAGTCTTCTTCTGTATATGCTCTAGAATGTTACAATTCTAGGTGAATTTATGTTGAAGCATCTTTTTTTTTTTTAAGATTTTATTTATTTGTTTGACAGACAGATTAAAAGTAGGCAGAGGGGCAGGCAGAGAGAGAGGAAGAAGCAGGCTCCGTGCTGAGCAGAGACCCTTATGCGGAGCTCGATCCCAGGACCCTGGGATCATGACCTGAGCCGAAGGCAGAGGCTTTAACCCACTGAGCCACCCAGGCACCCCTTGAAGCATCTTTTGTTGTGATTTATGGAATCTTTTCCTTAATTCTTTGGTTCAATAAGGTATGCTTATAGATCGAACACCAAGTTACCCTTGAACTACTGAAATGAGCACTATTTAAAATATTATTAACTTGCTATACTATATAATAATATTTTATTTGAAAAATTCCTTTTTATTTATAATGGGGCTGGTATATAATTTTATTTTTGTACATGTGCTAGATACAAAATTTTTCTATTCAAATTTTACAAGCTTCATAAAGTAAATGCAGAGTGTGTAAGTCAGTATAGATGAGTTGATAATCTGCAGAAACAAACAAAACTTTGGTGGATCAAAGTAACAAATCTGAATCTGAAAATAGTGGCCCAATATTTTACTACATTTTAGTATTACCTATGCTTTTGAAGAGGTGTGTGTGTGTGTGTGTGTGTGTGTGTGTGGGAGACTCAAATTCTTAATTTGTTTTGGGAGCTTTCTGTTTCATGGCCTCTCGGATAGTTTGCCTTATTTTATAGAGAAATATATATATATTTTTCTAAGATACAACCTCAGGGGTCTCTCTGTATAGGAAGCTTAGATTGCCTATCTAAGCAAAAATTAAGCTACTATGTGAAATTTTCTGTCAGAAAATGTGAATTTTGCTTCTTCTACACCTGAGGCCTTCAGCCCATGGATCTCCTTTCAGTTGGCAAAGGGAATGTGGCTACATGATGGAGGCAGCTCATGACAACGTCTAGCAGATGATTCCTGATGCCAGACTGGCTGGTAGCAATTCAGGCACCATCACCTACTTACTTTGAGACTTTCAGCAAGTTTTAATGAGAGGGGACCTAATTCAATCAATAATTTAGGAGAAGAGTAAAAATTTCCCACTTTATGTTTTAGGTTTCACAAGCCAGAAACATATCTTTTCATAAAATCTTTAAGTCTGTAGTGAAATTCATGCTTCTCTGTGTTTTAAGCTCTAACTCCAGCAAAGAAATGTCTTCTAATATGTTAAAGAAGTCACAGCTTGGGTTTACACAAAAGGCATCAGAAAAAAAAAAATCAAATTAGCTATAGTTTTCTTATGAATTTATTGATTCAAAGAATATGTATTTGGAGCCTATATATATACTGGGTTTTAATCCAATGCCCCTAAAGGCTTACAACATTAAAAACATTTAATTTAATATCTATTTCATAATGGCCCATAAATGCACCACTCTGTATTCAGTTGCAAGAAAAATAAGGGTCTCTCCGGATAAAAAGCACAGTATAATTAATTGAGTTCCATTTTTATTTTGTTTCTAGAAAATTTGGAACTAAATCAGTACATACAAGAATTAACCTGTTCACATTGCAAAGTGACATCCACAACTTTGCTTCTAATAATCGACTTTATTTTAGTTGTATTTTTAATTTTCTCATTTTATATTTTCTTAAATTTTGTATTCTAGAATAAAAGGGCTCAGTAAGATAAATCAATCACAGAATTCAGCTAAAAGGTGTAGTGGTATCAAAGTGAATATATAAGAATGACATTGTACAACTGATAAAATTGCTGAGAGATGTTCAATGTCTTCTTTTTTCCTTACCTGTCTGTGTTCCAGGTTTTTTAAAATAAAGTCATTTTATAGTCTCCTCAATAGTGGTATGATGGCAAATGCACAAGGACCAGCTTTGGAGGGACTATAGAGCCCTGCTTTGTGGCATTTACTGGTTTCAAGCTATGAACATGAAGTCACTGAATACAGTCTTGGAAAGAAAAGCTCAATAGCATATAACAGTTTATAGTATTTCCACCAATAAATACAAATAGTCTCAAGAGCATTGATAATAGCAAAATGTAGTAAAATAATTAGGAAATGATGAATTTTTAGAATGTATTGTCTTGTTTTAATGTAACTATTTGCTAGTTCATATAATTTAACATTTAATCATTGGTGTCTCTAACTGGCGTGCAAAATTTCTGAAAATTTAAGTCTTCACTGTGACTGTCCTAATGCATAAAAGCCCATAAATACCAACCTAAGTGTTTTAAAGACCTTCTAAATAACTATGTTTACACTTTTGCAAGCGTTGTTCCAAATTTCCAAAATTGCCTTTCAGTTCACTTGCAGAGTGCCTACATCAGTTGTTAATTAGAATGAAACCTAATGATTTATCACTCTCTACGTATGAACCCCAAAGATCTTCTCTGCTCTCTCAAGTAATTTAGAGAAGGTAAATGAGCTATGGATAATTATCAGCTTGTCGTCTTGTATCCATTATGAACAAACTGCAGTTAATGGAGTCTTTGCTTTGCACTCAGGCCAGGGAAAACAATAAAAGATAAGTGCTAACAATAAAAGAAAATCCACCTTTAAAGGATGATAAATATAATAATACATTCCCATTGACTTCTTTCAGGGAACACTACAGTTGGAAAAAAGGAAGAAGGCAAGATATTTTCAGTATGAGGGCGATGCTTCACTGTCAGCGACTGAACTTGGAGAAGGAGAGTGAAGCGGGAGTTCACTCTTGGCAATGTTCTGCCACTTTGCCACTTTTCCTTCAGGTTGGCTCCATACAATTCAAATCCTCAGAATAAGGAAGAGGGAGCCTGTTGGAGATGGGTGCCAGGCAGGGAAGCTGGTGGAATCATGTTAAGGAAAGAAAGCTTCTTGTTCAACATGATTAGAGACCTCCTTTGAAGCGCGACTAGATTAATAGCTTTTTAAGGACGTGGTGACAAGTGTTATCACGTGAAACTTTCAAAACCAGAGTTACAGTGTTAGAAAATATGCTGTAGGGAACTGTTCAGATTTAGCAGGGGAAATACTAGGTGACCTAATAGGCCATTTCCTCCTCTGGATTCGATGGTGCTATAATTTATGTATTTGGCTCAATTAGAGGAGAAGGTCACATAAGGTTTTTAAATCCTGTATTTTTTCCTAGGTTCCCATAATGTCTGCTTCTAAACACTAAATATTCTCAGGGATAAAATTTTCAGCACTACGAAATGTCTACTATTTGCTTAGGGTTTGAGGCCTCCTTACAGCTTACCATTATTTTTATTGACACTTTAAATGAGGGGAGTACAGCTATAAGATTTACAGCTTCTAACGACAGTGCTTCAAAACTGTTGTTAAGTTGTACAGGAAAAGTATCACTTTTTTGTTTGAATGTTTTATTTTTTTTATTTTTAAAAAGATTTTATTTATTTATTTGACAGAGAGAGATCACAAGCAGGCAAAAAGGCAGACAGAGAGAGAGGAGGAAGCAGGCTCCCTGCTGAGCAGAGAGCCCAATGCGGGGCTCGATCCCAGGACCCTGAGACCATGACCTGAGCCGAAGGCAGCGGCTTAATCCACTGAGCCACCCAGGCGCCCCTGAATGTTTTATTTTTAAAACAAACTGCTTTTTATAAAAACGGCTTATACCAATGTCAGGTCCACAAAAGCAAAGTAAAATGTGGAAGTGCGGCAATAATAACATCGTTCGAAAATACAATTTTCTCTTATTTATATGGCTTAAACATATGGCTAAAGAAAAACATATACTTTTGTATTTCCATCTTAATTTATCTGAATAATAACCTCAATCTTATTCTTTATTTAGAATGGATAGCATGAGAAGGAGTTTCCAAATCTTGGGAGGAGAGAAGGAAAGAAGGAAGGAAGGAAGAAAAGAAGGAAGGTCACTCTATTTCTGTTCTGGTTTTTTGTTTGGTTGTTTGTTTTTTAAAGATTTATGCATTTATGTATTTATTTGACAGACAGAGATCACAAGTGGAGGGGGAGCAGGCTTCCTGCTGAGCAGAGATTTCCCCTTAAGGGGCTTGATCCCAGGACCCTGAGACCAGGACCTGAGCCAAAGGAAGAAGCTTAACTCAGTGAGCCACCCAGGCACCCCTGTTCTGTTTTTTCCCCCTCTCCTTTCTACCAGGAACATGGAAAAATTATGTAAACTTCTTTTTCTTTCTTTCTTTTTTTTTTTTAATAAACCCACAACTAAATTATTTTTCAGTTTACTACAATCTTTCTGTCTCTGCCATTCACTAAAACTGCTTCTGCTAATATCACCCATCACTTTCTGCTTCCCAAATCCAGTGGACACATTTAAGCTTGATTTCTTTGCGGTATTTAATAATGATGATCCTGTCTCTCCTTATTGAAACCCATTCTTCCCCTGACTTCCTTTTCATCTTTGTATTCCTAAAATCTACCCCATATTAGCAAAGAACGCGCTCTATGTGACTTCTCTCTAAATAAAGGAAGTGCTCAGATTCCCTTTACTTCCCCCTAATTTAGTTTTGGTCACATCATCAAAGGTATGCTTTTCCTAAGCCTTACGTTAATATTCCACAATTATATCCATAAGCTAAAGAGTAAGAAGGTACCTAAGTGACCTTTCTGGTTTTGCTTTTTATAACTAGGGATTTGGGTATTTTTTTCCTACCGGCTCGGGCTCCACCTTGGCTTCCTCTCTCTCCAGACTGTCCCAGACCTGGCACTGAGTGTGGCTGCTCAGCTTTCATCATCTGTCCTGGCCAGCGGAATGTTCCCTCTGATGCTCCTCCCTTGGCTGGCTGTAGCTCCCTACTTTCATTTTCACTAGGGGCACAGCCATTCACCAGCTTCTACTGGAAACACTTTTCCAGACATTCCTTCAGGGTAAGTGCCATTTCCATAACTGGCCACTGGATTCCGTCATTATTTTTTTATACTTCACTATTCTCAAATTGTCTTTCTCAGTTTCACAATCACAGTAAAATAGGTTCCATTTTCATTGCTTTGTTTTTCCCTTTGCATGAAGCAATGCTTTGTATTTTATTTACTTTTATGAAAGAAAACATGCACAATTTTTTTCTCAATTACCTCCTCCTTGTCCTATTTTCCTTCTCTTTATATTTTTCCTCCTTGTGATTCTTCATAGAACTATGTCTTGATTGACAAAGTCTTAATCATGGACTTTCAATTTAAAAAATGAATTTACTTAGTTTGCCACCATAATGATAGAATCTTCTTTCTTTTCCAGTTGAGATATTTAATTAAAAAAAAAAAAGTTTAGCTCTAAGATTGTTGTGAAATTTCTTTAGTATTGAAGACTGATCATCTTTTATAGCAATCTGAGCTCAGTGTTGTCCTTTGATAACCTTCTTACCTTTTCCCACATTTTTATGCCCACCTAGAATAAAACTAGCTGGGGAATAAAGTTGGAGTCACCCCTTGGCCCTATCTCATTTGAAGGGTCTGTAATTCCCTCTCTCTGACTTAGAAACAAACCCATATTTCGTTGAATAAATTGTCTACTGAAGAATCATTAAGTAAACCAAAGGAGTTAACTTTCGTAAACCAAAAAGAATTGCAGAAAGGATTAGAAGATAGTAAGATATCCTTTGATTTGGGTGTCTAGGGTTCTTGATGCAATGAACGGTGTAGCTCCAGCTGAATTTCTCTTGCTGTTTCTCCCGCAAGAAACAGCAAAGAGCTTGAGACTCTCTCGTGAGGTATTCATAGGATCATAGAGTTTCTGTTAAATATTTAATTTCCCTGGTGATATTCTGAAAGAAGTTTTCAATAACATGACATTTTAAAATCAGCCATTTTGGTTTATAAAAAGGATGCTCAGTTATGAGAATGTAACATATCTTAAGCTTCACAGAGAAAGCAATTGCATATTCAAATCAGGGTGTTGTAGAATCACACTTTTGAGTTTCACTGTCATCTATTCCTATAAAGAATACTGCTGCAGAAAGTCTGCATATTTTCTGAATGTAAAAATTCCTTCTTGTTCTGTTTCCATAATGTTGGTCGGAGTAGTGTTTTATTTATGGATATTGGATTATGTTCTGACTAAAATCTGTTCCTTTCATTTACTCTGCCCTACTAAAGTAAATTTCAACCTTAAAACTCAGTCCACTTCAATAATGTAGTTGTTTTTGCATGTCTTTCTTCAACATGGTAATGTCTCAAACAACTTCTATGAAGAATTTAAATAGTCCTATGGAAATGAGGTCAAATAATTTGCTGAAAATTCCATTTTGCTGCTTTTTTTTTTTTTTTTTTTTCTAAAAAAGGTGTTACTTTATGGAGTTCTTTCTTGGCATCAGTAGAAGACCATGACTCATAATGAGTAGACGTCTGTGTGTCATAGGGCTGTGAAGAGGTCATGCTCTGTCAAAGTAGGTAGGCGGAAAGAAAGGGAGCTGTCCTCTTGTGGAGAAAGTAAAATAAAGCTCATATATTTTTTAAGAGCCAACTCAATCTATGTAAAACTTGGCTATACCTGTGGTCTTCCTGTTAGAGACTAAACATCTTTATACAGATCTTCCTTCACTTATGGTGGGGTTGCCTCCTGATAAACCCATGGCAATATAGTTCAATTGAAAATGCATTTAATATATCTATTCCACCAAATATCATAGCTTAGCCTACACTGCTTTACATGTGCCCTTACATTGGTCTATGGTTGGGCAAAATGATGTAACACAAAGCTTATTTTATAATAAAAAAATTGATCGAATACTCAAAAAGTGATAGACTACTGGACTGAAAGTGAAAAATAGGTACAGGATGGTTGGAGGTATGTCACTTGTTTACCCTTGTGATCGAGGGGCTGACTGGGAACCACTGCTATCCAGTATCACAAGAGAGTGTCAGGAGAAGATGAAAACTCAAAATTCCAGAATGGTACAGTTTATACTGAATGTGAACCACTTTTGTTTCATCATAAAGTTGGAAAATTGTAAGTTGAACCATCATTAGCTGGGGGCCACCTGTGTTCAAAATTTTTAGATAGAAGTTTGGTTAACCCACCACATTTTTATATTTGTGTATGTGAGAACTGCTGCAGCCATTAGCTAAATGGTATAGGACAGTGGCAAAACTGGTAGGCAAAGCAAGACTGAAAATGAATAATGAGCCTCAATCTACGGAAGGTTTTGTATCCCAGAGCTCAGGCAAGTTGGGGTTTCTAGACGTGGCTATGAGTCCAGGACCTAAGTGTAGGCTGAAGTTTTTGCAAAATCCACAACCAGAAGTGAAAGGTAAGTGATAATTCAGAGATCAGCAGACCTAAACTTGAGGCAATGCTGCCCCGCCTCTGGGCAACTGGGAGTAGATCAGTTAAACAGTATGATTTGAAATTCGGGTAGATTCTGAAATTGTTTGTAGATTCTGTATTGTTTGTAGCATAAAATGCACGGAACTTGCCAGCACTTGGAAAATAATGGCTATCTTACCATACCAAAAGCTGTCAAATTTTGTGGAGGTGAAGAGTGAGACTGAAACTGGTATTGTATGCATTTGTATGAAGTCAGCACATTCTTCATGTTCATATATGAGAACTTTACAAAATAATAACTAATGTCAACATTATCTTGTAAAGCTATCAGACTACTATTTTACTACGACTTCCACAAGTGTATTATTATTTTCCACATTTATGAATTTGGAAAACAAGGCCAAGCATGGTAAAAGAACTTGTCCAAGATCCCACAGCCAAGAAGTGGCAACATTTTTACAGAAATCAAGATTTTCTGATTCAAGGCTTCTGTTTTTTCCACCATCCACACTGCCTTTGGGATAGGCACGCTGGATGACTTTCAAAATGCTGAGGGTGCCTCAGATGTCTCTTCTTACTTTAATTAAAATAAAAGACATACATAGTATATGTTTTCCTTCCTTGGAAATAGCTGAAGTAATTTTGTTTTTCCTCCCTCACTAGCCCTGAAGAGAGTTTGCCCTTGGTCTGACCACACAAGTAACAGTTCAAGAAAAACAAGCATTTTTTAAAAAGTTGAAGTAACTAAAAACAGGGATAAGAATGGAAATGCTTTTTAGAAATAAGTGTATCTCTTACCCTTTGGTCAGCTAGACTATGGGTACCCATATCCACCACATTTGATGGCTTTCCGGCTTAATAGAATCGTTAAGCAAAGCTGAGATTGTAAAGCAAAGCTGCGGTAGAAAAGCAAGTTGGTGCACACAAGTTATGATAATGTGTAAGTTCTACTTTAATTTTTTCATTGTCTTATTGCCCTGTAAAATGCTGGCCCTATAATTGAACTTATAAAATAATGAAAAGTGCCATTCATTGTGTCTTGTGGCTTCCTGAGAGAACTGTGCAGCTCTTTTATAAATCACTGTTGACTGAAAGAGCATGTTCTACACAAGTACCTACTGCAGGAAGACAGGAGCTGCAAAGCGAAAAGAAATATAAAGCATATGAAATAGAGTGCACATATTTTCAAACACTTTCTCATAGTTCTTATCCCATCTTGTTAAATGAGTAAAACACTTTTGTTGAGTCATTTCTTGGTCATAGATATTTTTTGAGACCTGATTATGTGCCAGGGAGTATTTATAGCCACCAAAGGCCCAGTTAGGAATGATGTAGGTAAGGTCTTCGCATTCTTAAAGTTCACATAGTAGAGGAGAAAAAGGCTTGGTGAACCAAGGCTCACTATACGTATAGTAACCACAACTGAAGCTCTTTTGACCGACTTCCTGGATTATCCACACTCCTCATCCTCTCTGTAAAAATTCAGTGGTATTTGCCCGTGGTGCCCAGAACATGGTAGGGACATGTTCCTCAACGTACTCACCTGCCTCTGCTTCGAGGTTTGGGCTGCTTACCAACAATCTGTTTCGTTTCTTTGCCAAGCTACTTATTGTAGTCACATGTCTCTATAAACATGTTTGTTAACATATATAAATATGCTTAAATATTCTAATTAAATTCTATGAAAATGAATAAAATGAAAGTGCAAAAAGAGAGTGTTGTTTGTATTAAAAGCTCACTGGAAGGCTTTGGAATGATTGCTTCCAAATTTTTAGTCAAACTATGTGTGAGCAAAACAACTGTAAAAGATTGGCGGAAAGAAAATATTTAGAATGATTTGTCAAATTGCCTCCCAAGTTTCCCTGTTTTTTTTTCCCATTATTTTACAAAACACAAAGCTGCCAGTTAAAAATAATGCATTATGGTTTTTTTTCTTATATTTCTTTTTGTTGTGGTAGAATACATATCACATAAAATTGACAATTTTAACCATTCTAAAATGTACAATTCATTGGTATTAAGCGTGTTCACAGCATGTGCACTCCTCATTAATATCTAGTTTCAGATGTTTTTCATCACCCCCAATGGATAATTCATACTATTAAGAGGTCACTCCCCATTATCTTCCCCTCTCAGAACCCAGCAAACATTAATCTATTTTTTGTCACTGTGGATTTGCCTATTCTGGATATTTCATACAAATAGAATTGTACAATATGTGGTCTATTATATGTTGGCTTCCTTCACTTTGCATAATGTTTTCAACATTCTTTCATGTATCGCATGTACTTCATTCTTTTTTATAGCTGAATAATATTTTATGGTATGGATATATACCACATTTGTTTATACATTCATTTTTTGATGGACATTTGGTTATTTCGCCTTTTGGCTATTGTGAATAGTGCTGCTATGAACATTTCTGTACAAATTATTTGTTTGAGTACCTGTTTCCAAGCCTTTTGGGTGTATTTCTAGAAGAGAAATTACCAGGTCTTATAGTAATTATATGTTTAATATTTTGAAAAATGATTGCTTGTGTTTTGATGTTATAGCTAAGGAACAGTTGTCAGTCTAAGTTCATGAACATTTGCTCCTTGGGATCAGAATAATACTGGCTATACGGAATATATTAAGAAATGTCTCTTTCTCCTCTATTTTTTGAAAAAGCTTCAGAATGATTTGTATTAATTCTCCTCTAAATATTTCATAGAATTCAATATAGGTATTTTCAGATCTTTTTAAATTTCTTCTTGAGTCAGTTATGATAGTCTTTGTGTTTCTAGGAATTTGTCCATTTCATCTAGGTTATGAATTGGTGATGGTATTATCTCATAATTCCTTTTATTTCTGTAAGGTTTGTAGTAATGTTCCTACTTTCATTTTTAATTAGTTACCAGTGCCTTCATTCCTTTTCTCTTAGTTGGTCTAGCTAAATATTTGTCAATTTTGTCAATCTTCCAAGGAATAAAATTTTGTTTTCCTTTATGTTCTCTTGTCATTTTCCTATTCTCTATTTTATATATCTCTTCACTAATCTTTCTTATTTCCTTTCTGCTGCTAGTTTTGGGTTTAATTTTCTCCTCTTTTGCTCATTCCTTAGAGTGTAAATGTTACTTTATTGATTTGAGATCTTTTATTCCTTTTTCTATAGGCATTTACAACTATAAATTTCCTTCCAAACAGTGGTTTTCCTGAATCCCCTTAAGTCTGGGTATGTTGCATTGTGCTTTCATTCCTTCAAGGTATTTTTTTACATTCTTTGTGATTTCTTCTTTGATGCATTGGTCATGTAAGAGTATATATTATCTACACATATTTGTGAATTTTCCAATTTCCTTCTGTTATTGATTTCTAATTTAAGTCTATATAGTAAGAGAAGATGCTTTGTATAATTTAATCTTTTAAAAATTTACTGAATTTTATGTTCCATGTGCACATGAAGAGAAAGTGTATTTTATTGTTGTTGGGTGAAAGGTTTTATATATACATTGTTCAAATCCTCTTATTTTTTCTTTCCTTTTTTTTTTAAGGATTTTATTTATTTGAGAGAAAAAGAGAGAGCACGAGTGGTTTGAGGGGGCAGAAGGAGAGGTAGAGAGAGAAGCAGACTCCCCACTGAGCAAGGAGACAGATGCAGGACTCGATCCCAGGACCACAGAATCATGACCTGAACCAAAAGGAGACATGTAACTGACTGAGCTAATCAGGTATCCTATTCACTTTTTATCATACTTTCTTTCTGCTCCTCAAGCTGGATAATTTCATTTGCCCTGCCATCAACTTTGCTAATTCTTTCATCTCATTGCTCAAATCTGCTGTTGGACACCTTTAGTGTATTTTTCATTTCAACTGTTGTAGTCTTCTGCCCCATAATTTCTACTGCATTCTTTTTCATAATTTCTCTTTATTGAGTATTCTCTGTTTGCTGAGCCATTGTTTTCCCATTCCTTTAACTATATGTGCATTGTTTCCCTTAGATACTTGAGCATATTTAAGAGAGTTGATGTAAGTAAAGTCTTTGTCTACTACATCCAATATCAGTTCTTACTCAAGACAGTTTTTGTTCAACTTTTTTTCTGCTATGTTCGGTCCATATTTGCTTCTTTGCACGCTTCACAATTTTTTGTCAAAAAGTGGACATTTATGATGTGCGAACAAAAAAGAAAAAAGAAATTAAAATATTACCATCCAAGTCTTTTCCTATTGGCTCTGTGTTGTAGCATTTCTTAAATACTTCTCCAGGTCATTTACAACTTTCTTAGTCTATACTTCCGGCTTGCACTGATCCTCAAGGTCACCTACAGTTGAAAGTTTATGATCTTTTCTGAGGATGTGTCTTAATTCTGCGCACGTTGTACATTTGTATGTCCCTTCGTATGCGTGGAAATTTTTCAAATGTCCTTTTCTCCCCAAAACACCTCACTGTTCAGCTTTTCCTCCCAGGCTTTTGGCATGTCTGTTGTTTATCCCTACTGTTCTTTTTCATACTAGGCAGCAGTGGCTTGTTCATTTGGCTTTTATCGTTTTTGAGGGCTGTGTTACTGTTCAGCCTTGTAGAGTTCCGAGTTAGGCAAAACAAAGGGAAACTCCCGGTCAGGAAAAACCAGATAAGCACAATTCCTTGGGAACAAAGCCTCCTCTGTTGCCTCTGGACCCAGGTGCCTACCGTAGGGACATCTTCAAGATCACTGGTGCACCAGGGCAGAGGGTGGATCGAGATTAGTTAAACTATCTGATCTTGTTTCAGTGACCTTTCTCCTGGTTAAGCATCCTCTCAGTTGTTGTAAACCATTGACTATCTTCCTGCATTCCAGTGAGGTTAGTTTTGAAAATTTTTGACAAGTGTTTAGGTGTTTCTGGGGAGCAATGGTCCCCAGATGTCCCTACTCCAACATTTTCACTGACTTCACCCTGTGGGTATTTTCTACACAACAAAGACAGTCTGGATGCCAAAGTGGACCCTTAGCCAAAGGAAAAGCCCTGACCTGAAATTAAAGACTGAAAAATAAATACAGATTTGAATTTACATTAAATAAAATGTTGATATATAATTTTTAATTCCTCCCTGGATCTAGCTTTTTCTATTTCCCAAATGTGAGTCTTTAGGCATGAGGTAAGAGAATTTTTTTTATTATATTATCAGTTAATCCTCACAAGGGTTATATGAAATTGGCAAAAGAGATAGAATTATGGCCACTTTAAAAATAAAAAATTACAGACTCTAAATCCTTAAGTAATATGCCTAAGGATATATATCAGGAAGCAGCAGAATGTAGAGCAATAAGAATAAAGAATTCTGAGCCCCTATTTTACCTCAGGCTTTTTGCATACATTAACTCATTTAATTCTCACAACAATTTGAAAGTTAATTTGCATCAAGTACAATGGTGGTGATCAAGAGTGGGGATGGAGGGTTGCAGAAAAGGGATTTGAATGCAACCTTCCCTGACTCTGAAGTTCAAGTTCTACCTATGTGTGAGGCTGCTGCTCAAGGAGGAATATAGGAATGTGGGGGGCAGGGCGTGGTGGTGAACAAGAAGGGGGAGTCTCAGATCAAGATACGGCATTTGTGAGTTACATGAATTTTAACAAGTCACTTTGTCCCTGGGTCATCTCCAATTAATTAATCTAAGGGGTCCTTTAAATTGGTAACATTGATTAACATGGTCTTTTTCCTAATAAAAATGCAGCATCCACTAAAACTACTGTTTGATGTTATTTACTAAGAATACCTATATCTACCTATGACGAAGAAATTCCACTCCAAGCGATGTAAGTGGTATTCTACAAAGGACCTGTCCAGGAATATATATAACAGTTCTTTTTATGAATGAATTTCATGAACATAGTGAAAAAGCCAGACACAAATATAGGTTAATATGGGATACTGCATGGTTTCATTTATATGAAGTTCAAGAACAAACAAAATTAATCCACGATGAAAAAAATCAGAATGATGGTTATCATTATCTTGGTGCTGTTGCAGGTGGGTATCCATTAGGAATGGGCCCTAAGGAAGTTTGTATGGTGCTGGAAATGTTCTATACATCGATCTCATTGGTGGTTCTCTATTGTATCCATATTTAAAAACTCACTATGCTGTATGTTTAAGCTTTGAGTATCATGCTCTATGTGTGCTATATCTCAAATTAAAAATTTTTGAAAAAAATAAGTAATGTCTTCCTTAGATTAGGATAGGAAAAATCTAATGTCTTTTACTATCTCGTCCAATAATCTGGGTAGTATATCTAATTGTATTTTTAAATATTATTCTTATTCGGATATTTATTACTAATGTATAAAATAGTGGACTATCAAAAGAATAACATTTGTGACTTCTTGAACTGACAATTGATTCCTTTCTACCTCTTCTCCTCCAATAGAATTCAATTCACAATCATAATAATTTATGCTAGTTTAGATAAAATTATGCTGTTGCATACCATATATGCAAGAAACAAGCTTGATTAACATAACCTGCAATTAGATTAATAGCTAAATGCTTTTAATATTTTCAAGTTGAGAAGACCAATCAATACTTTGTAGAAACCACTAATTAATGGGATTTTCTTATCTGAAGCCTTCAGTTGATTTTCCTTTATTAAGGAACACATATCATTTCTATGGCAACTGAGTATTTTTCCTGTCTGTAAATGGATTCCATTCCTATTATTAAAAAGACATGACATGAAAAGAAACTCACAATTATTTGTTCAGTCTATAGTCCTGTGTAATATATTCTGCATTAAGTCATCTTTAAGCAATATTGGAAGCTTCTGTGTCAGTATGTCAGGCAGTATTTGGCACGGATGCTGTAGCAAGAACCCAATATATCCATGTCAGAAAATAAGAGAATGTAAAGTTCACTAATGTTCTGGATGATTTCACCACGTATTGGCTACAGAGACAGTGGAAAATAAAGTATCTTCTTTCTGCCTCACTTCTATTTCCCTATGGCAGCGTGTTTCTATAAATGAGTAACAGATATGCTAAAATGAAGCTCTGTCATCTAATAAGACTGGGGAACTCTGTATTGAACAAAATATAAAAGAATTACGAGGGTCTTTAATAAGTTAATGTACACAGTAAATCTGAAGGAGATTTATAGTGCTTTCTAAGTTTATTTGACCATGAAAACATCTTATGGAATAAAATTTTCAGAAAAAAATATTTTAAAAGTCTCATTCTTCATTTATATTCAAATGATTCTTTACCATCTCCCTTTGTCTGTTCTACCTTCACAAAATTTGTGTCTATCACATATCAGCCTTGTATGCTAATTAATAAAGATAATTGTAAACTAAATTTAAGGTATAAAGAGAATTGTGGTTTGTAAGCAATTTTTAGTGGGATAATTTTTTCCCCCAAAAAATTATAAGTGAAGTCCCAAAATAAAAGGACAAAGTGGGGCTGCCTTTTTTGATGTGAGGATTGAACCCGCTATTCAACCTGCCACTTCTCCCATACACCACCATTCACCATTCTGACACTCTTATGTGGAAACCTACACTTCTAAACACAAAGCCAAGAAAGCAATGACTTCATCCAAACTGTTCAGTTTCAGTTTAAGGAGCTGATGTGTTGAGAGTGACCTGCAACCTGAAGGTTGCTGAGGAGGTTGATGGTAGTATAGGGAGGGAGGAGAATCCGAGAGCTCCATTGCACTTTTCATCATCTCTTCCTGGTACATCATTTTATGTAAAGCACCATGATATATAAAACTAAATGCAAAACATATTCTTCTTAGAAAAAGAGTGAATTATTTATTTTAATATGTAATTTTACATTCTTAAAGCATTTCAATAGAAGTAATTTTTCTTAAGACAACTTTGTGGTAAGCAGTTTACAACTGCTTCAATCCTTGTGATTCCTGGAAGTTATTTTCTACTTCTTAAAGTCTGTGTATTTCAGGGAGGGCTACATTTAAACACTAAGTGAAGATAACTTTTCCAATCAATTTGATGGCTTCAGTATTAATAATTAGAATATTTTATAACCATATCAAAATTACTTAAATAATGGCTGAAAGTTCTCATAACTATTTTATCTACCCAAAAGGGACTGCAAATAATTTTTGTTTAATCACTCTGGAATTAATAAGACATGTTGGATATTTTTTTCTTCCTATCCTGGTGCCTTGGAAGTCCTGTCCTGTGCAATGCTAAAATAATAGAACTGAATCTGTACTGTAGTAGAGAAAAGCAAGGAAGACTCAATTAGCATAATTAAATAACAAGGAAGCATGTGCTAGCTTTGGAAATATTTCACACTGATGTTGGAGGATCTGAAATATCACCAGCTCCATCCCTTCCACATTCTCCTCATGGACCTCCAGTGCCAAATGGAAATAATTGACTCTGAGAATCAAGACCTGAGGGAAAGGAGAAAACCATCTATTCATAAAAATACTAAAATTCTAATAGTATCTTACTGTATGTGGCTGAAAGTTTTCAGTTTGACACAAATGGATATTGCTGTCTCTAAGAACTCATTATTTTGATACTATATTTGCTCTTTCTCTCTGACAATTTGACTTTTTATAACCTTGTTCTTCTGTGGTATTTCTCTTGTTAGTTAAATTGTGCACTTTATTCCTCACCAGAAACAAACTCTCTATCACTTGGGATGTCATTTAGCTACCATCTCTAAGTATGTTAAAAAACTAATGGTCTTGTGTTTTCCAAGCACTCAACTTCATTGAAATAACTGCATAATACTGGTTTCTCACCAATAGTGTTATACAAGTTTATGGTGTCTAAAGCAAATTATCTTTAAAGGAAGAAACACAGTGACATGATTTATATACTATCTGGGACAATGAAACACATTTCCACTTCGTTAACGAAATATCAATGCATATGGACTGGACTAATTTGTTTTGCTAATGAAAGATGAGGGAATTAAAATCTCTGTGGGGGTAACATAAGGGACTATCAATTCAAGTATAAAAAAATAGTCAATATTCTAAAGAAACCAATATAAGTCTGGAACTAGAGAGATAAAATCCTATAAGTTAAAATGTAATGCTTAAAATTTAAACCCATAACTATAATAAATTGTCAAAATTTATACAGCTGATTTGATTTTGTGTCACATTAAATTTCTCAGTATAACAAAATAGCAGTGATTAACCTAACACTATTCTGATCACCCAAAATAATTAATGGAATTGAATTATTATTCTTTAGTTGTATAGAAAAACAATTCATAAGGAAAATAAGATTCATTAAAAGGCCATGGGCAAAAAGTTCTTCCAGAGATTGAATTCCATTATAAATGTATCATTAATGTATTTTCAAATTTACTAATGTAAGATAGTGTTTCATGAAATTTACCCTATAAGTTTACTTTGGATTGAGATATTTTCATAACATTAAAACATGATCAGATGAAGTACGATGTGATCATTTATTATAGCACACCGAATACTGACCTTTAGGTTATTTGGGGAAAAAAAAAAAAAAAAACCACAATTCTTACACAGAACCTTCTCAATTCTATGAAAGATTTTCTTTCACACACTGAGATACATTCTTAGAAATGAAGAACAGACTATATTTGAGCCCTTAGTCTAGAATCAAGACTCTAGATCTAAACTCTTGATGGACATTTTCCTGCATTCAATGGCATTAGCTATTATGTTGTCTTCATTTTGAGCTAAACTGAAAAGAAGATTTTTCATTCTTTCATTTACTCAGAAACATTCATTGAGTATGTATTAGGTACAACATACTGAAAGAAACCTAAAGGTAAATAAAGCAGCTTTCTTGACTTGATAGTAAAAGACCTGAGTCATGAACATAATAATTCTGATAGAGAGTAGAAGATGATCTTTGCTGTAGGAGGGATGCAAAAACAGAACACTCTGGATGTGGGGATTGCTTCTGGCTGAGAGTTTCAAAGATGACTGCAGTGGAGGAGGTGTGTTTGAGGAGAACATTAATGGAGATAGACATGGGCATCTTAACTGGATGAAATGTCTTGAGAACAGTCACATGGGCAAAAGATCTGGGAATGTTTAGGAAAAAAGCAAATATTTAAATTTAAATAGTTCCCTGAGACTGTTGATAGCAGGTGATAGATTAGAGATAGGTTGTGGAAGTCCCTGAGAGTTAGCCTAGAACAAATGAACATTTATTCATTTTTTAAGTAGTAGGGAATTACTAAATGTTGGAGAAGAGGGGAGAAGATCAGAGCTTTGCTTTAGGAACATGATTCTGGCTGCTGCTGTCACACATAAATAAAATCCTGTCAATCCTCTGATTTGAACCCTCCAGTGGCCTCCCTTCTCCTACCACTCTCTTTACTCATAAACTTGACCCATACTGGAATCCATACCAATCCATCAACATACCTGTCACACGTCCAGCTTCATGTCTTTTGCTCTGGCCACTTCCTCAGCCTTGAATGTTCTTCTCTCATATAGCCACATGGCTCACTCCATCCAATCAAAACTTTCTGCCCCATCACTTTCCCAATGAGCTAATTTGACCACTTTATTAACATTATAACATTCTTTCTCACAAGGATCCCTATCTTGGAATCACTACTGTAGAAGGCCTCACATATCATAAACACACTCAAAATCGATTTTTTGAGATGCCAATGGGTTCTCTGTCACTCAATACCCAGCACTAGTGCTCGTACACTATGACCCACAACCCTAAATGTCTAGTCTTATGACAAGCACCATTTAGACTAGTACCTGTGTCTGAATGAGCTTAAAATATATCTGTTGATTTGCTTGTCATCCTTCATCTCCCTCCCTGACATTTCCATCAATAAAAGATTCGTTTGAAAAAAAAAAAAAAAAAAATATATATATATATATATATATATATCTATATATCTGTTGAGTCACTGAAAATATCAATACAGATGTTGTTTCAGAATAGAAGATGAGCAGAACACTGATTTTCTCAAATAAGAGAAAAGACAAATTGATTAACTGGACAAATATTTTCTTTTAAATACAATGAATGTTGTTTCCAGTATAAAGAAATGTATTTGTCTAGTGGTGGCCAGCATCCTTTTTTTTTTTTTTAACTTAAATCCAATTTTCCAACATATAGTACATCATTATTTTCAGATGTAGAGCTCAATAATTCATCAGTTGCTTATAAGACCCAGTGCTCATCACATCAAGTACCCTCCTTAATGCCCATCATTCAATTACCCCATCCCCAACTCACCTCCCCTCCAGCAGCCCTCAGTTTGTTCCCTATAATTAAGAGTCTCTCATGGTTTATCTTCCTCTCTGATGTCTTCCCATTCAGTTTTCCCTCCCTTTCCCTGTGGAATATAAAAACAATGCAGAAGCATCCATTTTCTTGCTCTGTTTTCTAATTTGTTGTTCCAAAGATACTTGCAAATTGGCAAATTTTACAAATGGCTGTTGAGAAAGTCTGCAATATTAAATAATTCATGGTACTCTAAAATTTTATGTATTTGTGTATGTCTCTATATATTTATGTATATATATAATCCTGACAACATTTGTGAAGTGTAGTATGGATGGATGGATGGAAAGATTGCTTTAAGAATTTATGGAAGTTAAAATACAGAAAGTTATATGATAAAATCAAAATATCTCATAATATTTTTGCTTAACAACAATTTATCTTATACGCCCAATTATAAGTGTTTGAAATGATACCTAATTTTTTTTTTCATTTCAGATTTAAGTGTGGCTTTAATTTGGCTTTTGACAAATCTTGTTGCTCCTGTCTGAACAAAGTAGTTTCTCCAAACTTAAGATCATTAAACAAAACTATCTAAAAATTTAAATGGCTTTGTAAAGTTTGCCTAATTAGGCATTACAATCAGTAGAGCACAAATTATATAAAAATCTTTATTTTTACCAAGACAATTATTGATTTTGTTAAAATGAAGGCAATGAAAGTAAATTTTATGGAACAAATGTGTAATAAATTATGGTTATGTTTGTCTTTTTGAAGTTACTCATCTCAATATCAGTGCCTCTTCAACAAAACATCCAGACATATGCAATAAAAATTACGTATTTTTATTAGTTTTAATAAAGTCAAAGTCATTGCTTAATACATTGACAATTTTTTTATTATGAAGATACTCTGTCAAGAAGAGAAGATAGAACATAATTCATAAAATAGTTTGTTGGCTGTCTCTTTTTTTTTAATCTTTTTGTTTATTTCTGAATTTTAAGTATTTAGGTACAAGGTATGAGAGCTTCCATTTGTACCCTTGCACTGGTCTTTCAGAAAAGAGAGATTAGTCTATGTACTTCCTAAAGAACTTCACTTCTTTCCTGAGAATCTTGAGGGATATGGGTATATGTATATGAGGCCTTGAGAAACAGTCTTTTGGAAGCAAAACAACAGAGGCAGTCTATTATCTGTTTCTGTGTTTCATTTGAAAGAAAGACAAGTCACAAGACTCCAGTAGGGACTGAGCTTTAAAATAAGCAAGTGTTATCACTACAGATAAGCAAATCAAAAAATAAACATTTACTGTAGAGAAAGGAAGTAATATTTACTGACTGCACCAAGCCCAATTCTACTCTGAATTATAATGTGATAGGAACAATTCTAGGTACAATACACATGTGATCTAATTAACAGTAAGGAAACACTAGGAGTGATTGTTCCCATTTTAAAGAAGAGAAAACACAGTTTTAAAAATGGCAAGTAATCTTCTAGGAGCACTGCCTGCTTGTCTCACATGAGCCTCGTTATTTCTTGGTTCTCTTTCTTCATTTTCCTTCTGTTCCATGGGTCTTAGAGAGTTATTCCCTTCTCTTCTCTCTCTAGATGTCTCATTCCCAAAAGATCCTTCTCCTACAAGTTTAACTGTATTGTAATGGCAAGAAGCAATGCTTCTGACTCCCTTTATTCTTTCTGATCCTCCAAGAGACCACTTTCTTTTCAGATTTTAAGGGCTTAAATGTGAATCATGAAGGAAAGGTAAAAAACTGATAACAAAATGGATAAAAGGGGACAGTCTACAAAATTTCTGAAAATTTTTGCTGTCTTCTTGCCAAAGCACCTGGTGTATAGTTATTTTCTATAAGGCACAGCATGTTAAGCTTCTGTTCTATTTTTCCCCCTCTCTTAATGAGCTTCAATATTCTTGCCTTTCTTGACACTGTTCCCTTAACCTTCAATCATTGTCTTTAGGAAAACGCCACTAAGTAACCTTTCTCTTTTTGGTGGATCTTCTATCTAGGGTGAAAAATTCCATCAGAGAAAACTACATACAAATCAATACTGGCAATATAATCAGTGTTTCTGTTGTCTCAGGTGGGCTGTTTGCATTTTGGTGAAATTTTAAGCCAAGAGATTTCAAGTTCATCAAGCCTCCATCTTGTCTGAGAATGAGCCTTCTGAACATTTCCTCAGTCACACAAAGAATCTGTGGCAGCTCTGAGGTGAAAGTTGAATCTGTCAAATCCCAAGGCCATTCTCTTTCAACTACAGCCCAAGCTCTCTTGTGTTGATCCTCTTCAGTCCCTCAGTCAGCATGAGTGTCTGTGGCCCAGGTGACTGACCACTGATGACAGTCTGTATTTACTTTGGTTCTCAGGTCTACAGCAGGATACACTGGAGCACACAGAAGGTCTCACAGAGGTCCTCCCATTACTCAAGGTATACTGAAGGATAGTCACCTATGAATGCTCTTAGGTTCACATGTAGGAAGCCACCTCCTAAGCATACAGAAAGCATGAGGGACAGATGGATAGACAGCAAGGGGGCAATAACATGTCTTTTTGAGTATCTTATATTTCTAGCATATACCTGAGTGCCATTCCATGGTGAATTTGAAGGTTAGGGAGTTTTACCTGTGATGACCTGGCAGGGATGGTTATTGACTGAGTGTGTGGGCAGGAGCCAGCCCACTAAGTTACAACGATCCTGTCTTGGGCTCAGCCATGGAATTTGTAAATGTTCAAGTAGCATTTCCTGAGAGTCTGTTTTAATTTTTGAGCTTTCTCAGAAACTATGGTTTGAGCATTAACTTGAAAATCCAATGTTTCAAATTTATTCAAAAAACTTGAAGGAGGGGTGCCTGGGTGGCTCAGTGGGTTAAAGTCTCTGCCTTCGTCTCAGGTCGTGATCCCAGGGTCCTGGGATCAAGCCCTACTTTGGGCTCTCTGCTCAGCAGGGAGCCGGCTTCCCCTCCTCTCTCTCTTCCTGCCTCTCTGCCTACTTGTGATCTCTGTCTGCCAAATAAATAAATAAAATCTTAAAACAAAAATCTTGAAGGATACTTTGAACTGTTAATTAGTTTTCCTTCTTTTTAAGAGATAAGGTCATAAGGTACTCATGTGGGTAGTCTTTTTCATAATAAATTTAAACTGTAATATAGTTAAAATAAGAAATCACAGGCCCAGAGAGGCCTGCGTTCAAATCTGGCTCTGTTTTTATTATGTGACATTGTATAACTTATACTCTAAAGGTGATGTTTCTTCTTTTGTTTGTTTGTTTTGTTTTTGTTTTTTAAGTTATTTTTATTAACATATAATGTATTATTTGCTCCAGGGGTACAGGTCTGTGAATCATCAGACTTACACATTTCACAGCACTCACCATACCCTCCCCAGTGTCCATAACCCAACCATCCTATCCCTACCCCTCCAACCCTCAGCACCCCTCAGTTTGTTTTGTGAGATTAAGAGTCTCTTATAGTTTGTCTATCCCTCCTGATCCCATCTTGTTCAATTTTTTCCATCCCTACCTCCTCAACCCCCTGCCCTGTCTCTCAAATTCCTTATATCAGAGAGATCATATGATAGTTATCTTTCTCTGATTGACTTACTTTGCTCAGCATAATACCCTGTAGTTCCATCCATGTAAAGATGCTGTCTCTAGCTATAAAGTAACAATCATTATATAACTTCCAAGAATTTTGTAAAAATAACACATCCAAGTACTTAGTACAGTGTGTTTAGTAAACAGCATCTAGTAAATATTAGTCAAATCTGAATCTGACTCTATTCTGGAGATGAATCAAAATAAAATATTTATAAATAACCCACGATGAGCTAGACATTAAGGTTCTAAAGATGAAAATATGATGTTTAATAACTTGAAGTAATCTTCAAGCTTAATAACTTGAAGTTTACAATGGAAAGCCTGTAATTGAGAATAACAAAACAATTTAACCCATGGTTAGGTGATATTAAGAATTACATCACTGCAAGTAGTTAGCAGTCAGAACACCAGCTCCCTTCCCTCCCTTCTTCTTGCAGTCTTTAATAGAAATATGCATCACATAGTGAGTTAAAGAAATATGTTTTACTAAATGTAGGACCCTAGGGAGTTTGACTGAACTTCATGGAGAATTACTTTTGTCTGGAAAGACAAGTCTGGACTGCCTCTTTTCCCTGTGCAAAGACCATCCCTAATCTCATACTTAAATCTTGGATTTTTTTCCCCCATGTGTTTAAGAAAACACAATCCTGTATGCACTAACTAATGTGAAGCAAGAGAGGGTTTTCCACATGCTTGAGGCTGTTCTGGCTGAGATCACAAAACTGAAAGTCCCGAAGGTAGGAGTTTCGAGTGGATGGGCAGACAAGTCAGTCTTGAGAATCTGAACAATACTTAACATTCTTAAGGTGACAAAGTTAGCAATTTGCAGATTCAGGTTTATCTAGTTCCTACATATTTTATGGTCAAAGGTCTGTTAACATGAAGTTTTCAAGGATGAATCAACATCATTAAAGATCCAAACTGCGGTGGACTTGACCAAGCAAGAGTGGGGGAGAAGGTAAATTAGTAATTGAGCATGCACTGCAAACGTGCAAGGCCCTTTGACTTCTTCCTCTACTTCACTGCAACAAATCAGTTCCTCTTTCCTATTAAGTTTATCTGAGTAATGCTAAGCCCTATTTTCAGAGAGCAGATAATTGCTTTTGGCCCTATAGCTGAGGAATGATCCCTTATCAGATCCAAAAGAGACAGAGGCAGCAGCTGACCTTCCTGGGGATCTAACTGTGCCAACTCCTCTCTCAGCCAGCTTAAGCTAAGTTATGCTTGATAATAAACAATACCAATGTTCCACTGCCTTACAGAAACAATGCTTTTTCCCTTACTTGTGTCTTTTTGGGTCAACTTCAGCTCTAGTCCATGTATTTTTCACTCTGGGATCCAGGGTACATTCTATCTGTACACTCTGGTCTTGAAACAGAGGGAAAATAGAGCTGACTCTTCAAACTTCTGCTCTGAAATAGCACAAACAATTTCTTTTTTTTTTTAATTAAATTAAATTTAATTTTTTGGTGTGTGTTCCAAAATTCATTGTTTATGCACCACACCCATTCTATTAAGTTTCATTGGCCAAAGCTGGTCACATGACCAAGACCACCATCAAAAGGTAGGAAATATGATCCTCCCGCTGGGACAAGCCCAATAGAGAGAGGCCCAAAATGGAGTGGTGGTAACTATTTTTCAATATTCATATACTGAAAATACTGTAATCAAGCCCTGCTTGGATATTTCTGGATATTCTAAAGTGGGTCTGGTTTACCAGGGATCTGTTTTCCTGAGGAATTGTAAGAGAAGAGAGATCTCTGCAGAGAAACTTGGTTCAGTAATGGATTACCTGGAAAAAAGCAGCATAATTGTTCAAACAAAAACACTCCTAATTTGGACAGCTAGTTGTAAATCATATTTCTATTACTTCCATATTAGGTGACCATTGGCAAGTTCTTCACATTTTACACACTTCTTCTCTGTAAAATGTGATTTTTTTTTTTTTTTTTTTTTTTTTTTTTTTTAAAGAAGGAGCCTCTTCACATAAAAGTTTAAAGATATACAGGACTAGGGTCCATAAAACAGTCTCTCAGCAGTATCAGAACAAAAGCATGTGACAAAGTAGTTTCCTAAGCTCAGTGGAGGCAGAGGTTGGGGGAGTAGCATTTTGGCCCCATGCAGCTCCAAAAACCAGCCATGCTGTCTTCTCCCCTGCCAACACTTTCTAGGTTTTAGCAGAGCTGCGCACCTTGGCAGAGCAGCATTGTGGTTGCTCTGGTCATCACGTGAGTGGAGGCTGTGCCTACAGAGCAATATGTTAACAATGGCATGGCTGACACAGACAGGGGACTTGCCGTGGAGCCTATAAAATACATTCCTGGTACTACAGAAAGAGTGGTGAGCAGGCACATTTTGGTAAAGAGATCACTCATAGAAACTTCAGTGAGAAAATCTTTCATGTTCCTGAAAATTTGAAATCCTTGATGTTACTGAAACATTATACTCCATGGAAGTGTTTATCTGAAACACTGTTTAAACTCGTTTATCTTCTGTTTGAGAAAAATGATACCTGCTATCTTTATAATAAGGGCACAATTGAGCTGATAATTAGTTGGAAGTAAATGAAGCCCTAATGCTAGAAACAGCTCAATTTCCACAATCAGTAAAGCAACCATCAATCATCCCCCACGAAGGCATCTAAAGAACAGACTGTTTTTAAACTGCATTCTTCACTCATAAGCTGCCAGCTTCCCAGGGTTTGGGCCTTGCTTTCCTGGCCAGGTCCCTTAGTGTCAGGCTACCCTGAAAACAGGAAAGACAGGTTCTGAGAGCCTTGCCTTCAGAGCCCTAATCTGTCCATCTTGTTTATCAGCCCTTGTAGGAACCTCAGTTCTGAGTTTGAAGGTCACACCCCTTGACGATATTCCCTCTGAACCTGTCCTGACATTAAACTCATCCTGGTTTAACTTTCCTCCCTTCTACCCAGTTTTTGGATATTCTCTGATAGACATCTACTCTGGTCTCCTTCCCATTACTAATTGGCCAGCTGTTTCTTGGGCCCCATAATAGAAACCTTGCTTGGAAAGCCCTCAGCTCCCCTCTTCTGAATTTTGTCTGCTAAAGTATCTAGACCAGCTCATTCTGATATTAACCCTTTTGAGTGGTGGCAGTCCCTGGAATGTGCCTACAGAAACTGTAGAAGATCCTGTTGGTTATCTATTACAATTTCTAATATTATCCACTTTTAGGATTCTAAATGCATGTATACATATCTACATATATATATACACACACACCTATATATACATATATTTTATTATTTATATAATATATTATGTATTATATATTATAATATGTATATTATATTGTTTAATATTTATATGTAATGAATATAAATATACATGATAACAATTCTAAAGAGATGGATTTTCAGCAGAAATACAAGGATATTTAGGGTGAATACAGTGAACATGAAAGGCAATTTTACTGTTAACACATCTCAGGTGCCAATCTGTGATGCTACTCAGTCCACATGAATACATAGAATATGTAGAGGTTAGTGATTAAAATGATTCTATTCAGTGGAGTCGTCTGAACCAATTGCGTGTTTAAAGTTTAAAGGACTCAGGCTCTAGTAAATGCATAAGAGGCAATTATGTGTAAGGTAATCATTAGTATTTTATGAGCTAGTAAAGAGTTACAGTAGGCTTCACTTCATGACCAGCTTTCAATTTCAATATGATGATTATATACATACACACACACACACACACACACACACACACATATCCTTTATGATATGGAATGTATCAATGTATCATTATATTTGTTTGTGTTTATGTAAGATTATTATTTTTTTAAGATTATTTATTTACTTATTTATTTGAGAGAAAGTGAGAGCACAAGCGGGGGAAAGACAGAGGGAGAAAAAGGTTTCCCTGTAAGTAGAGAGTCCAATGTGGGGCTGGATCCCAGGACCCCAAGATCATGACTTGAGCCGAAGACAGATGCTTAATGGGACTGAGCCACCCAGGCACCCCTGAAATTGTTTAAATTTAATGGTGAAGCTTGCTTTGATTAAAATACATAAATTATTTTTTGAAACTTCAGCTGATATTATTAATTCCTTTTGCAATGCCACTAAAGCTTAATTTATTTGGTTATCATCCTAAGACATTAAATCCCTAAACCTAAGTGACCATTTTTGCTCCATTAATTAAGTTCTTTATTAATAGGAAACTGTTAAGGCTTAAGTTAGTGAACTAAGTCACTTGGAGAAAACTCCCCAAAAGTAAAAGACTAATGAAAGGCCAACATAATCATATTTGGGGTTCATTATAAGTGTAATACTTATAGTTAACGATCTGAACTTTCATTTGGAATTAAACATTGGATTGCTGACATGTCCCATTCATCTAAGTCTTGAAAATGACCTTTCTCTTGAAAAAGCACAGCCAAATTACTATATCCATGTTTGTCTTTGCTCATTGTGCTGCAGTAAAGTAAAAGTTAACAGTACTCCTTATTGGGGAACTCTATAATCTAGCAACTTAAACTACATTCAATGCAATATTGCTTTTAGCATCCCGTGAAATCAAATAGGGCCATGATCATCAATGTTGAAAACAACCTATTTGATACTCTCAGGAAAATACATTTAGAACAGTCTTATTTATAGACATTTTATAGAGGCATCCGCTCTGATAAAACAAATGAGAACAGAAAAGGTATCCCATACATAAAACTTAAAAACATGTTATAGTTAGAGACAATTTTAAAATGTAGTGATTTATTTAGAAAATATGTTATAAGTACCTACTACATGTGTTGTGCTATATTAAGGAATAAAAGTAATCATAAGCTAGTTGAAGGGATAGAAAATAACAAAGAAAAGAGTCTGAGCTGGAGCTACTCTCAAAAATCACACTTGTCTATGAATAAAAGTGTTTTCCTTCGGCCATGATCAATCGGAGTCTATCAATAGCAGTCTAATAGGACCAATATATGAGTCTATCATATATGCTAATGACACCATGGTTTTCTTATTAATCAGAAATACTCCTAATGGTATAAATGTGTAACTACTAACAAAAGGAAGAAATGGATAAAACTCAGATATGAAAAAAGAAGGGAGAAATGGACACTCTACAGCATATTTTCTCATACTCATTCTTGTTTCCTACATACAAATATTTTCAAATTACATCTCCATATTTACCAGGATGTTCTTGTTTGTAAATATCTAGAAGTTGTTTATTTCTAAATATCATGGAAAAATGAACTTTCAATAGTTTACCCTGTGAAATTTGTTTCTGCATTTTTTTAAATGTTGATGAGATTGTTTTTTAAATCACTCCATATGCCCCATAGAAAGTCACATGTTTGAAATTTTAGTACTTAGAAAATATTTCTTCAAAACTATGAAAGCTCAGTTTTGCTGGTAATCTCTTTCTCTCTTTCTCTTTCTGCCTTAAATTCAAGGAAGTTGAGTCAATGTAAAGCTGGGTCACAGAAACTCTCACCTAGGCTTAGCATATTTTCTTCTTGTCCCCATTCTAATTGGTCCCCTCCATTTCTTTGTTACTGACCTGAGGTATGCTTTCCATTGAACATTTCCCTTCAGAAACTTTTTTTTGAAGTAAATAATACACATAAACTAAAGAAGAATAGATTTTTAAGAAAGTAGAGCTCAGCAAGTGTATACAGTGGGTCACATTCAAATTTAATTTAATGGTAGAAAGAAGGGAAGAGGAGAAGAAAGAAAAAGTGAAATAGCCAAGCTATTTTCCAAGAGACTGAAAAAACCATGAAAAATATAATTTATAGTGGTCGATGAAATGCTCTTTTAGGTTCTTATTTTTGGGGGAACAGGGTGATCTGCTAATATTCAGACCAGCTAAATTCTTTGAAACATCACTTACCATGAGGACTTTTTTTAAACATCCCATAAGACATGGGATATGAAAATGTTTGATTTTATATCATGCTTTCTCATGTATTATTCAAAATCAAAATCATATTGGAAGATGATGAAATCTCCAAGTTATCGTGTTAGAAATTCAGAGAGTAAAGCATTGCACAAAGCAAATTCTAACAGCAGAAATTAGCATCAAAAAGAACCAAGTGTCAAAGAAATTTCTCTTTCTCAAAGACAGAGCAATAAGGCTTATATGCGCCAAACCAAATCATTCCCCTGCTCTAAGCCTCCATGACTCTCCATTATGTATATTTAAAAAAGAACTAAATTCCTTTTCTTGATCTATAACAAGGTCTATAATCTGGCCCAGTGTGCATTCTAGTCTTTTCTGCTTTCCCGTCACCCCTTTCAACCCTTTCTGTGGATCTTATGCTCTAGAAACACCACAGGACAGGCATTTCTCTGACCACACTGCTTTATCTGGATGCTTTCTCTAATGCCTTTTGTTCTTCAGGGAATGCTCTTACACACTCCCTCCACCTTTGGTTAATTGTAGCCACTCTTTAGATCATAGGGCTTCTGAAAGCCCTAGGAATCCTCATAAGGGGCTAGTCTCTGCCTTTTTAATCTGTGGATACTGATGCAAAAAAGTGGAATTAGAAGGAATTTTCTCATGGCAGAGGTAGCTGTAGCAAGAGAAATTCCCAAGGTTGCAGTGACAGTAGTGTACTGTGGCATGAACAGGAGCTCATTCTTCAAGCATGATGGGGGGTCTTCCATTGGGTTGTATTGCCTCGCAACATGATTCTCTAGCCTTCATAGAGATCACTAGACTCCTCAATATCCTTCTAGCAAGTTCCTCTTTTGATCAAATAAGTGTCTGAAGCTAGAGATCCTGGTTTGCAGGAAGTCCATCAAAATCCTTTCCAAAATTATTTAGGGCCTAGGTCAAATTTCACCATTAACTGTGAAATCTTTGTTTTATACTTCTAAATGGAAAGAATGGTCTCTATTCCATAAAAATCCTGTAACATTTAATGTATATATTTCTTATAAAACTAATTACCTTTTGCCCAGTATATATTTATTTAGAGGTTTTATATTTAGAACTATAGCGTAGACTCCTCAAAGGCAGAAACTATGCCACATTCATTGTATAACCCACTCACAAAACTCACATAGTAACTCTTAGATAGCAAACTTGTTACTGATTGAAGTGATTGAGAGAATAACTCATTACAGGATAAAAGTATTTATGAAACAGTTTTGACTGGACTTATTAAGAGAAGGTTATCCACGTAAGTCATATGTATCACACATAGTAAACACCAAATAATACCATTTTAATAAGATGTTGCATATATATGCATCTATATAGAGATACATAAACATTATATGTATATATATTAATAAAAGTTGACTTCCAAACTTGACCTACACAGAATATATATATATTATATACATATATACATATATGCATATATTAATATACTAATGATACATTATACATTAATAATTAATATATAATATATTAATATATGTTAATAAGAGTTGGTTTCCATACTTGACCTACACAGAAATTGGCGCAAAGAAAATTTGCTCTCATCCCATGTGAAGGAAACATACCTTAAGTTCTCCCATTGAGAACAAGGGAGGAATGACTGCCTTCTTAAGAAACTGCAGAGGTGTAGGTCAGCATATTTCCGGTGACCCTAGAGAGATGAGGGAGTGAAGAAAATGTGAAAGTGGTGTTTGTAATGATGCCAAGAAGCATTAGGGTGTGGTGGTTAAGAGCATGAATTTTGGCTTTAGGCTGTCATGAATTGGATTACAGTCCTACCACTTTAGAGATATGCAGTCTTGGGTAAGTTATTTAACTACTGCATGCCTCAGTTTCCTCACCTGGAAAATAGGCACACTGATGGCATCTACTTCATAGGAATTTTATAACAATTGAATATTTTAGTGTATGTTAAACACACAGAGTCACCATAAGTAGTACCTAAAAGAGTAAGTATTTGGTAACTGTTAGCTCCATTATTATGTCTAATGCTTTACATAATCTGGTTTCTGTTCCTTCAACTTTGCCACTTATGACCCCACCAACAGCCTCCCAATGCATCCCTTCATCTTATATTTCTGCTTTTGGGACAGCAGCTATAGCTTCGGAAGTTTATAGTCCTAGTATATAACACTGGTTCCACAGATGTTGGTGAGCTAACCTGGAAAATTAATGGCTTATTATCTTCGTGAAAAAGGAACTCATGTTCCAAAGTATTTCTCTAAAACTTCACTTTTTAAATGCATTTCATTACAATTAAAGTGATGTGTAGTGGGGTAAAGGAGAGAAGCATGTAACTACAGACGCCAAGTATGGTATGGTTGAGAGACTAATGTGTTTCTCTCCAAAAATGAATAGGAATTTAAGCAAAAGGGAAACAAGCTCTTAAAAAACAATATTCAAAACATTCTAAAATGTTTCCACAAACTTCATTTCCTCTATTAAATAACTTTTTAAGTAATTTGAATTTCATAAGAAATTATTGTGGAAGTTGTAAGAAGTAAGTTAAGCTGATTTTACTCTAAGTAGGAATGACTTAAGAGTATTATTTCAAAAAAGAAAAGAATTCTGTTTTCTTTTCCTTTTTTTTAAAAGACAAAAGTGAAAAAAGCTCTTAATTCTACCACACTATGTATAAAAGAATCTGTTACACAGAATGAAAGTCATTACTGACTTTTTGACAGATTTATGGATATAAAATTCATTTTCATCTTATGCAAAATAATTCTGTAACACTCTGAGTTCCAGTTACTATAATGGTAGGACATCGTAATTATAAAAGAGCAAATAGTAATTTTATCGTTTGGGACTTCATGTGCTCCTCCTTATTTTCCATCAGGCCTTGGTTAAAGATATTCAATGACTTCCAAACAAGTTTGTCCCATTTCTAATTTTAAATCTTGGTGTTCTGACAATGTTGCAATCTGGTTGCACTTATTGGATTATCTGAGATGTGATGGATATATTATTCAGCAAAAACATGAAAAAATCATATTTTCTTGGTACCACAAACTGTTTTAATACAACCATAATAAGGGATTTGAATTTATTTCAGTTAAAAAAATTTAAGTTGGACCTCAAATAATTGCAGTTTAAGCTGCTATTTTCTGAGCTATTTTGAAGTAAGTCAGTGTATTGAAATAAAAAATCAAATGTCTTTTGGTAAAAAATGCACAAACAGATTCATTTCACTATTCATTTTCATTAACATTTTCATTATGGCATTTTCTTATTTTATGAGTTTTAAGTAACTTTCCCTCATTATCAACAGGAAATATCAAGCAGAAGTAAACAAATAAATAAATAAATAAATAGGGCTTCTTTCTATGTAAATACCCATACTGAGAGAATACAGTTGGGAATTTTTACCTAAGAGTTCATAACTATTATTAAAATTATAACTCTTAGTTTGAAAGTGTTAAGCATTAACTTTTGAACCAGAAACATTTGTTTCATGTAGATTTTTATATTGTGAAATGAAATATATACCCTCTAAACTAAAGGTTAAATCTTTAGTAAATATTCAACATAACTGTTTACTGAAAACATCAGAGCATCAGGGGAAGGCAAGACACATTTACCAAGTATCTAGTGATTTTAGAAATTTTATATATGCCAGTTAATGAAATCTTCATCAAATCCTGAGATGTAGAGATCATACCTGTTTCACAGAGAAAAGAGAAAGAGAAGGGAAAAAGCTGAGACCATTAATAGGGATAAGAACTCTTCATTCTCACCAGGCGGCTGGCAGAGTTAGGAGAGCACATGAGACTGCCTTGATGTGGATCCAAAACTCATACTCTTTCATTTCATTTTTAAGTTTTGTTTACAGCACACTGATGCATTCCCACGTATGAATTTCCCTTGATCTCACTCAGCACTGTATAAGAAAGACTTATCAAGATGAGACTACTAATACCAACCACATTAAAGATACCTAGGGGAAGAATTCCATAAATTTAACATAAAAGCAGATACTTTATTGGAGAAAATACTTTGTTTTTGGCTTCTATCGTTAGCCTTTAAATCAGTTATAAGGCTAAAAGTCAATAGCCTTATCTACCCACAGATTCTTTTCCTGTTCACCCTATTCCTTATCTCATAATATGCAGTGCCCTTCATTCTTCCTATTTGGATTCCAAATATGAGGGGAAATGATTCAAGATGATAGAGAACCAAGGAAAAACTCACTATTGAAAAATATGGTAGTGATGGAAATTTAATTGTAATGTTTCTGTGTGACTTGGAATTGAGAGCTAGGCATCAGTGTTGAAATTTTGACATAAACTAGCTGGTAAACTACCTCTATGCCTCTGTAGGTTTCCACACAAAGTTGTGTCTTTTCTGATCTGACAGGTGAATGTTGTCTATAGCTCTTCTTGGTTAATGATTAAGAAGATGGTATTTGGCTTTAACTCTGTTGTCACAGCATCAACATTGGAGATGAAGCTATCACAAAGTAACCATTTTGAGCATATTGGAGATGCCTGTTTGGCTCAGTCTGTTAAGCCCTGCCTTTGGCTCAGGTCATGATCCCAGGGTCCTGGGATCAAGTCCTGCATCAGGCTCCTTGCTCTGTAGGGGAGCCTGATTCTCTCTCTGCTTCTGCCTGACACTCTGCCTGCTTGTGCTCGCTCACTCTCTCTTTCTCTCTGACAAATAAATAAATAAAATCTTAAAAAAAGAGAAGAGCATATCAATGCTTGTTTCAAATGAGAAATAAATGAGAATAAAATCATGAAAATATTTAAACAAGCTATCATTTTAGGTTTGGAGATTAGGGGATTGCCCTCTTGGGTATTTGGATTTTTGGATTGGGGAAGAAGAGGAAAGAGGAAGGCAAAAAACTGTGTTAGTGCTTTCTGATGGCTTTCACAAGCAAGTGGAAAAGAGGCAGAAAGAGTGTGAGATCAGCGCCTCCTCATCACACTCCAAGGAAGAAGCACACACCTGCTTCCCTGAGTCTGACCTCTGCTGACCTCTGTCATGATAAGCTGAATTCACACTACTGGAAAAAGTTTTGGTTTTGACTCCAAGAAATCTGTTAGTTGCAGTTAATCCAAGTACTTTTCAACAAGAACAGTGCATTCTTCTTGTTCACAAAATTACCCAAAAGTGCTGGGGGTTTTCATAAATCTTTCAACAGAAGTTTTGAATGCCAGTTTTCATCATAAGATGCATTTGGATGGTATTTATAAGCAAAAGATACTTTAGAATTGATAATATTATAGTGAAAGAATATGAATGAAGGAGATAATAATCTTAGAATTTAAAAACTATTGGGTGTGTGTATGTCAGTTTTCATACCAAACAATTGTCTTCAAGAAGCAGTAAAGTTTTCTTTTTAATATAATGAATCAAGGTTAAGCATACTTTCTTTGCTTTAATATAGAATCACATATTTCACTAATATAATATCAAATACATGTAAAAGACTAATATTTAAAAGTTTTATTCTAGTGAGAAGCCTTCAAAAGAATATATGAAACCCTCCTTCATACGATGTTTATGTATTTTGAAAAATGAAAAATTTTATTTTAAAATTATTGACAGTAGGCTTAATTTTTACTCTAGATAAATTTTTAGAATAAATTATTAATGGCTTACTACCTCTGAAAAATTAAATCAATGATTGGGTTTGAGAACCATACAAAAGCTGATAGATCAAAAGAATGCTATGAAATGTAGGATTAGGTTTGGTCACAATGTTCTATTTATTACATGGCAGGTATTTTCTTTAGTACTTTAGATATATTTACTCATTTAATCCTTAAAATAACTCTTTTCTTCTTCTTCTTCTTCTTCTTCTTCTTCTCATTCTTCTTCTTCTTCTTCTTCTTCATCATCATCATCATTTCTACTTTAGAGATGAAGAAAGTTAATCCAGAGAAGGTAAGTAACGAAGGCAAACCCAAATAGCTGGTAAGAGCCAGAGGCCAGGTTTAAACCCCGGCACTCTGAGTCCTGAGCCTGGTACTCTTAACTTCCATGCTGTCTATACCACTTTTGACTCTGCTGCTTGATTTTGCAACCATTTGATGAAGTTCCTTGCAAGCTAGTAACTTAGATTTGAATGATCATACTCAGGTATGTATGTTAATCAGTAACTAGAGAAGGATCTTCCATAATCTGCCACAAGACTTCTATGGACACATAGAATTCCATAGTTTTTCCTCATTTTTTCATGGCTAACTTTCTATCCATGAATTTTGTGAAAAGAAAGAGGCCTTATTTATCAAACTTGCAGAGCTCGAAGCATATACATGGATAGCTAAGATACAAGAAAATGTTAAATTAAGATCCAAAATGAACTTAACAGAATCAAAATTTTGCCTTTTTAACAAGATCAACACTCAATTTCTGCTTGGAGATTAAAAACAACAATAACAATAAAAATAAGGAACACACAAGAAGAGAATGAAAAAGTCTGTCTTGGCAGCAGCCGACTTGAAAATGATCAGAGTGCTTTTAGTTGACCGCAGATTGCAACAACCAAACCAAAGATGATGTCACCCGACAACAGCTACCTCCACCAAACCCTTTCTCCAACATGCCAATTACATGTTTTTATGCTGCATTAACAGAAAAAAAACATTGTTCAAATTAATTAAGATTTCTCCACCAATGTATTCAGCACTAGTCAAACAACATCTAGAATACTGAATATAGTTCTAGATATGGTATGGGATACAGTAGAGAGGATTTAGAATAATTTAGGTGGGATAGCTTAGAATCTTATCTATCGTGGCAGTAAAGAGTGGTTGGAAAAGCAGAGAAAGGAAATTGAGAACAGAATAAGATTTTTAAATAATAGGAAGTATGTCATGCGCAGGAAGGAATAGACTTATTTTCTCTAATATTTCAAAAGGAAAATATAAGATCAATGGGTAGGAGATGCAAGAAGACATAACATTTAAATTCAATAATGTAAATGCTTGTCTTGTGAAGAAATGAGCTCTCCATCCCAGAAGGTAAGCAATCAGAGGATGAATAAATGTCAGCATATTTTTGTGCAGCTCTCTGATTTGAGGAAGAATTTAAATTAAATGACCACTGAGGTCCCTTCCAATGTTAAGATACTATTAATTAACCTCTTTCCACATTACATCCCTACTTTATTCTGTACCTGAATTTTTACTAAATGTTACTTCAGCTTAATTAAGGAAACTAAATATCTTTTGTGAATTTAGTACTTTAATCAATAGTAACATCAAGTGCTAATATAATATTAGAGAAAAAATAAGTGAAATAATCAGTGTTCAAATAAACTTTTGTCTAAAAGTAAAATCTTCTGATAATCTCTAGATTTATTTTCTAAATCACAACACAGTGGAAATTTAATTTTAAGATACAAATTTAAGAATTGTTTAAAAAGAAAAGATAATTAATGGGATTTTAGTGTGCTTTTGTACCTCTGAGGGTTTGTCATCAACCAGAAAATCTATGTAATTAAAACAATTTTCTACTTTATGCTCCTTTAATTTTGTGTTTGACCAAGGCTAAACATTCTTTACAACACATCTTTGAAAATAGGCTGGGTGGCTCAGTGGGTTAAAGCCTCTGCCTTAGGCTCAGGTCATGATCCCAGGGTCCTGGGATCGAGCCCCACATCGGGTTCTCTGCTCTTCAGGGAGCCTGCTTCCTCCTCTCTCTGCCTACTTGTGATCTCTGTCTGTCAAATAAATAAATAAAATCTTTAAAAAAAAGAAAAAGATTTAAAAAAAAAATCTTCATCTCTCAATGTAGTAGGATAATTACAGCTTCAAACAGAAGAATCAGACTGTAACCTAACATCGCTGTTTTTAAAGTGTACATTTTAATAGTCATTGGCATCTTATCTTTTTGAAATTCTTGCTTAATTTTGTAAGTGAAAGATTTTGCTGAAATGAAACTGCCCACTTGATCTTTGCTAAAGGGACTAAAGTCTGTGGAAACAAATGCCAGCTAAGCCAATTATTTTAAATGCAAATGTTTGGCTTAATCTACATTGCTCAGGACTGAAAAAAAATACAGAGCTTTTCTCCAAATGCAAAAGGTGACTGCTTCATAATGCATTTCTGATTTAGCTTATTTTCTGCAGTTTCATTCTCCTATATTTTAAATGAGATGGGGAAAAGTTGTGCTTATTTTTTCCTGAAACCAACACAGAGCATTATGAAGCTTAAAAATTCTAAATCTGATTCTAAGAATGCCTTAATAATCTAAAAAATACAACCACCATAAATAATGCCACATGGTGACATTTCCAAATATATTCAAACCAAAGAAGAGTACGTGTTTTCTATGGCCCCGAGAAGCATTTAGAATGCTCAAGTTATATCTTATTTATTAAGTCCAAAAATTGCTGAATGGTTTGGAGATGTACATAGAATTATTTCTATAATGAAGAAAATATAGCCCAGGAATTTTAAACTTATCAAGTCGCTGAAATATTTTTGTTTTGTTTTGTTTTTAGTATATCTCTAAATTGAGAAGCCAAGTTTAACTCAGGATGACATGTCAAATTACAAAGGTCATCGCAGTATACAATTGGAAAAATCCTTCATTAACTCTTCCTTCTGCCCCCTTCCCCTTCCCCAACCCCTGCTCTCCTCCTCCCTTTTCTATTTGTCCTCCTCCTTCCTCCTCTTTTTCCTCTTCTACTTCCTCTAGTTCTTTCTCTTTTCCCTTCTTTGTCTAGTCCTTTTTTTCTTCCTCTCTTCCTCCTCTTTTTTTAGTTAAAGAATGCCTGTGGTAAAAAGTTTGAATACCAAAATATTTTCCTTTATAGATGTTTTTTCTCACTACACTCGTAAAATATTCTTGTGAAGATATAATGTTAAAGACAGACTCAGATCAAAATTTGTATCTTATGATCCTAGATCATTGCAGGTGATGTATTTTTGTGTTTATCTTTTAAATCTTTTAAATATGAACAACAGTGTATAATATGTAAATGTGAAATGATTTTAAAGTATTAATTTTAAGTGATTTCTAATTTCAACTTTCTTAATTTTAAAGCTTAATCTGGTATCAAACATTGCAACCATATTTTTTTTCTACCATGAAAAATATTCCGTTACAAATTCTTGTCCTACTGCTCACTCTTTGCTGTTTGCATGTATGTGTGTGTCTACGTGTGTGTGTACTTCTGCACATATATTGAACACTTAGTGATTAAAATTTCAGCCTGACAGTTGGAGTTCTAAGCTTATTTGATAATATTTTGATAACCTTTTAAGTCTCCAATGTATTGACCACAGACGTGAGTTGGATGAACCCTAAGTAATTATCACATGGCATCATTCACTAGACTGTGACAAAGTAAAGTAAAAAATTGAGAAACAAAGAAACAAAGGAGGGAGAAGTGAGCCCCATCCAGTTGAAATACTTCACTCAGGACTTATCCAAGTGGGATCTTTCTCAGTTTTCCTTTGGGGTTGTTCCATGGCAGGAAGAGGCGTTGGGGGGGAGAAGCAAAATTCTGTCATTGCAGAGTTAATGTGTGAGAAAGGCATATCCTGCCAAAAGGTCACAACACAAATGCCGCCTTGATTCTCATTTTAATGGCCTAGCCAGTTATTCTTTAAGATCATTTTAGTGACTGGTGGAGAAGAATGGGGAGAAGAAACCCAGAGCATATGCAGAAAGAGTTTGCTTTTTTGGTTGTTGTTTTGTTTTTAACTAATGTTTTGATGCTAAAATTTTCTCAGCCAGGAAAATTTTCAGGCTTTCTTATAACTCCACAGGTTTTCCTTCCATTTTTCGGTAAAGCATACAAAAAGCTGCAAAATCAGCTTGAGACTTCCCCTACTGCTGGAGGGAATAATGGGACACTGGCCATCATTGTGTCTGCTTTCTTCAGGACAAGGTGCACCCTTTCTGAAGCCAACCATCCTAACAGGCCTAACTAAGCCTTTCGTCCGTAGATTGACTGACAGGTGGAAATCTATAGAGTTGAACAATCTCAAAGGTCTGTGTAGAGAGTAAGGGGAGTTAAAAAAAAAAAAAAGAAAGAAAAAAGAATTTAAAACCTGACACATATGGGTTTCCAAATAAGGGTTTAACCTTTCCAAATAAAAATATTACTCTGGCCTTCTCTCCAGCCACTGAATGCCTCGGCAGGAAAGCATGAAATATGTCTTTCGCATTCACATGTCATTTTTATTGATAGCTACATATCTAGAAAACAGATCCTGCATAAGAATATATGCAATAATTGAGAAGAAATTATTGTGGGGCTTGCAATTAAGCAAAAAAAAAATTTTTTTAATATATATATATATCTCATCTGGCCTCTATGCCAATTATCTTCCACCTTGATGTTTTTTAACACCAAATGCTGCAATTTTCTCAAAAGGCATTGTGAATTTTTTCTAAAATATTCAGAACAAAATTCTGTCCTGTTTTCTTCATTTTAAATACTAAACAAAATATGGCTTCTAGACTCTTTGGGAACTGGTGGCCATGGAAAGGGCGTGGTAGAGCATCAGAGGAATTGTGTGTGACACCTGGACCTAAGTCTGGTTGTCCATGCTCCAGAAGGAGCATAAGACATGTGGGCCTGATGGTTCTTCAGATTATTCCTATCTGAAAAATGAAGGGAAAAAACAAGTCCTAAGCGCCCAAAGAAATCACTTTATTGATACATTCTTTTTAAAGTGTAAAAGCAACATTTAACATAAACACAAAATAAAATAGTGATGTTTGCTTGTAATTACAGGTCACTTCTGTTTTCCTAAAAGACATAAAACACCCAGGGCTAGACTGTGGGTGCATAAGGGAAATTGTGTGGAGCTCTTTGTGGGTGGTATCACAACTAAGCTTGAGTTAAATAACAGAGTCTTCTACAGTTGTTCGTCTTCTTTTTTAAAAAGGTAAATATACTTAGAGGAACAGCCCTGCATGATGGCAGAAAAAGTGGCTGCTTATGTGGTAAGATTTGAAAGACCTTTACTGACTTATCCAAAAATATTTCTGCCACCAGCCTGTGGTGTTCCCAGAAAATTTCTCACCATTCCTTTGGGACATTGTCTCCAAAACATCCCTTAAGATGCAAGTGGATTACCTCATAGCTCATTCATTATGTCGCATTATCATATTAATGAGAATGTATTTGCTCTGCAAGACTGTTTAGATGAGAGTGAGAAAACTAGGGTTCAGCAACAAAGAAAACTAGGAGGATCAAGACACTTTGCAAAAGATCCTGGGCAGGGGTGGGGGCCGGGGGTGCAGTGAGTACCTTGCTCAGGGAATGCCAAGAGGGAGGAGGGCTAGGGAGCAGGACAGGGAAATACAGTAGAAGACCTCATTATCCCCTCAGACTCCTATTTCCAGCTCTATGTTCCTAAACTACACAATGATTTCTTCCTCTTTACAATTTCCAAAGAACTTTGTATTTTACCATCCACACGAGGGGCATCCTATACTTCCTTGTCTTGATGGTTATGCGTCTGTTTGTCCTCCACCCACTTTTAATTCTCCAGACTCTGTCCCTCAGATCTCAGTAATTCCCATCGCTCTTAACTGAGGCCTTGTACTATATAAATGCTATCCTGATACTTATTAAATAAAACCAGTACACTGGAGATGATTGCACTGCGACTCTAGCAAATGCAGGATCAGATTTCCTCATTTCACACAATCCAGGCTATTTGTAAAAATTGGTGATCCAATTGCTTAGCTGCCTAGTTATCACAGTTATCATGGCACCTTCTGTGCACTCCCAGGATACCATTACTTTGTCTACTTACAGGCTTTTTGTTTTGTTTTACATCTGTCTCTCTGATGAAACTTTGTATTATGGGATGAATAAGACCAAAACGTCTTCATTGTATTAGTATCTTTTATACCATTTTTAGTATCTTTTTCTCCCTTTCTCGGCATCTCACCAGATACTCCTCACCCCCACTTCACCCTCTCTGATCACACTTGACACGTAATATCAAAGAAGCCTGAGAAGGAATAAAAAGAGACAAAAGGGAAGGAAGGAAGGGAGGAAAGGAATAAAGGAAGCAATAAGAAATGGACTTAAAACCATGTTATTCTTTCTTCTAAGGGAAGCTGTGACGGAATCATCTGCACATGCTGACAGTGTTTCGGTTGTTTGGCCATATCTGAGGAAGGGTTTGCCTTCTTGAGTCTTTGTGCTGAGTTTGACAGGTTGGAGGTGGGGAGAAGCAGGGGCTGAGGGACAGTTTCAGGGTCATGCCCACAGTTTTATGTCTCTTTCCTCTCATTACTACTCTTCCAGAATGGAATTCTGTTTATGATTGTATCATGCCAACTAGTTCTCCTGTTTTGTAGGTTGAACAGGCTAGGATGTGAATGCACCCTTCTCCTAGCGTGTTCTACAAAAGATTACTGAGAAAATGGAGCTACATTTTGCAAAGGTCTTATTTCATACCTCTCAGATAACGTTATACCACTTCAGATTCTGCTTTTAGTTACAGAAGTTGAACAAGTCTGTCTAGTCTTTCGGAGATATTGTTGAGAAACTGTTTACTTTGTCAAGGTCCGTGATTGCATGGGTCATTAACCATGCATGCAGCTACTGAACAAAAACTGCCCAGACAGCAGCTTTCTAAAACAGGTCTCTGGGACAGCCCCATTGTCCTCTGGTCTTTCACGGCAATGTTGTTTCCCTTGCTTTTTAATGCATGGCCTGAAACCCCATGTTTTGACTATGAAGCCCACCAAGCTTCTGTATGCAGGGCCACTTTTGTCAAAATTATTTTTGCTCAGCCTACAAAAGCACACAATGATCTAGGTATTAGGTAAAGTCTTTGTGGTATTCATTTTTCTATTCTTGAGTACGTGGATCTAAACATGATCGGCATTCATAAATGTTGAATGACGATACTTGTAACTCTAAGTAAACCCAAGCCTATAGACTTTTTTCCCCAGCAGTGTCAGAGCAGAAATTTGCAAGCATGGACTTTCCAGTTACATTTGGAAAAGATTCCCAAGAGGGAACTGATAGTTCACAATGAGTACCAATAGTTTCTCAGTATAAGATGTGTAAGAGGGAATTCAGAGCTCAGAACAGTTTTAAAATCATGAGGTGAACTGCTGGTGTTTTTTTATTGTCAAAAAAAGTGTGCTACAGTTTTGGGGGGCTCATGGGAGCCCATCAGAGCCCTTAAATAATTGAGAGCTATCACATAGAGGTGGGAATAAATACAGGACACATTTTCCACCATGGTCCTTGGCTCTAGATGGTTTTGGAGAAGTACAATGTTCTCATTTACAAAACCTGTGTTGTATAATCCTCATGTCCCAAGAAAACTAAGAAAAATGAAGTTATAACTGCAAAATAAACAAACAAAAATTAAGTTCCTCAGGAAAAAATTTAACTCTGGTACACTTTTTCAAATATGCTTCTAAAAATCTGCAAGATTTATTCAACTGCAGAAAAAATGCTCTCCTCTTGGCAACTAGGATTCATGTGATGACTCAGGAGTTTTCAGTTCCAGTAAAGCCAACACTTCATAGACCTCAGTAATGCTTGTGTTTATAATATATAAGAAAGAAGAAAAATAAATATAGTATGATATAACTATATAGGATTGAAAAGACTTTCTATCATTCCCAGGAGGATGAAAACTCTGGATTTGGATGCAGTAGAATTCTTTGGTAAGAATAAGGCTTCTCAGAAACTCCAGTGACATTTCAGTTCTTAGTAAGGAATTGAACGAAGTTGTTTTCCTTTTTCCAACCTGCAAAACTATGGTCACTCCTCCTTCTCAGTTAATTGTCCAACAAATGAAGTAAAGGTTTATTAAAAACATGATTGAAGAAGGTAATTTGATTTGTATTTAGTCACAAAGGACAATGGTTATGATAAGAGCAAAGTTCCCTGAAGTTTCATATGGCCTCCTTTGGACAAAAAAAGGATTGTGAGATACACAGAAGAGCCACAAATCAGCAATCCTCCAGCCCTAGAAAGGAAGATTACAGGAAGTCTCCTTAGTAGCAAATTTGGTAAAGAGCCCATTAAAGGAGTAAGTCAAGATTCTTGGAGAGTTCTCACAACATACTTGGAAAAAAAATAGATTGTTGATTTTGAATAAGACTTTGGAATATGTATTGCTGCTACAGAAGATATTTACAGGAAAGCAGTCTCATTTTCTGTCATGGAAGTCATTCATTCTCAACCTACAGAAACCAATTTTTTGACATGTGATTCAAACCCTCAAGATAATTTCATAACGTGAACACACAATGCACACACAACTCCAGAGAGACACACAAAAGGAAAAAAGGAAAGAAGGATTATACAAACAAGGTACTATCTAAATAAACTTTTTGTAAACAAAATTATTAATACGTGCCAATATAAAAGTATGACAAGAAAACCTGAGAGAAAAAAAATGAAAATATTCAACCTATTGAAAAAGTTAAGTCAGGTGATAAAATTAGAAGAAAAATATCTTCTATATCAGCAATATCTAGGTAAATATGTAATAGAAGGTTATCATTTATGCAGAAGCAACAAAAATATAAAACACTTAACACTAGGATGCACAGTTGGTTGAGTGACCACTCTTGGTTTCGTCTCAGGTCATGATCTCAGTGTCCGGCGATCAAGGCACATGTCTGGCTCCCCATTCAATGCAGAGTCTGCTTGAGATATTCTCTCCCTCTCCCTCCATCCCTCCTGCTTGTGCTTTCTCTTTCTCTCTTTCTAAAATTATTAAATAAATCTTAAAAACAACAACATTTAAGATTACTCTTAACTCAGGGTGCCTGGGTGGGGCAAATGGTTGAGCTTCTGATTCTTGGTTTCAGCTCAGGTCTTGATCTCAGCCTGGTGAGATTGAACCTACATTGAGCTTTGTGGTCAGTGCAGAGTCTACCTGGGATACTCTCTCTTTCTCCCTCTGACCCTCCCATTTATGTGCTCTCTCTTAGTTTCTCTCTAAAATAAATAAATAAATCTTTAAGAAAAGAAAAAAGATTACTCTTGACCCAATTAAAATACATAAAGAAAAGTATTGCCTTTTGCTGATAAGCTCATAAAGGTATTATTATTTATTGACAGGAAGACTAGTCAATATAAACATGTCAATTCTTTGCAAGGTAATTTATTGGTTTCATGAAATTTCAATTTAAATTCAGGAAGAGGAGGAAAGATATGGAACAACTAAGAATTTTTTTAAAACAAAAGTAATTACTGTGCTCTGTTCTTACCAGATATCAAAGTATCATATAACCCATGAAAATCAAAACCATACATTTTTGGCAGAAAATGGCCAGATAAAATGAACAGAGTAAATAGAATAGGAAATCACCTATCATAGAGATTACTTTAATATATAATAAAGGTGAAATTGGTGGGGGAAAAAAAGAATTATTTATGAAGTGGTGCTAGGAAAGTGATTCTTATATGGAAGGAAAACAGAGCCTTACTTTATAATTTATATTTTAAAATTTGTATGGACTGAAATGTATAATACAAAGCTATTAAAATCATCAGACTGTGGTTTAGACTAACACTTTTTAAACAAAATAAATGAAAAGAACGATTTACCAAAAGCCTTTTGGATACCGAAAAACATGATTAAATAAAAATAAAAGAAAAAAAATTTCAGAAAAATTTCCAATAAATATAACAAAAACTTAACCAATAGGAAATACATAAATATAAGTTCAGATCAGGATGGGGAATAAATAGCTTGAGAAATTGATTTGAAGTTACCTTAGCTTTGTCTAAGACATATCACAGAACAGCTATAAAGGTTCGTATCCTGTCGAAGAAGTAGACATAAAACAAACCCTGCCTACTTGGCCAAAGGAATTCACAGAGAAGGCTGATTATATGCCTTTGTCAATGGTAAGTGAAGGTCTGGAGTTTCAGAGTATACAAATTTCCCTTAAACCTCTATGGTAGAGCAATTTACTGATATATTTTGCCATGTACTTGATACTCTAAGACTCCAGGGAATGAAAGTGTAATATCATCTTCCCACATCCTCCTAGAAAAGCAACCTTTATGTTCTAGGAATCTGCCTTCCTATTTTGTTCAAAAGCCTAGGGTTAGAATGGTGAGAGAGAAGGCTTTCCAAGAGGTGAGGGCTCCCACATGAGAGCAAAAGGGGGATCATCTGTGCTTCACAAAAAGTGAGAAATGTGTCCTGTTCATATCAGCTCCTAGGAGTAGGAAGATTTTTTTTTTCCTGGTGTGCATAGAGTAGCCAGAAGAACATTTGTATGATGTTCTGCCACTTGCTGAAACATCTTTTATCCTAATTGTTAACTTTGTAAGACTCCTATTCACCCAATTTAATTTTCCCAGAATCAGAAACTGGGATGCTATTAAATTTGCATTAAAGAAAATGTCAGAAAAAAAGGAAATAAGGAGGAGGTGGTCTGCTAAAGCTGACACTCCAGTGTGAGTCTGAAGAAAGGAAAGAAATAATTTGGTGGAATCACTCTGGTTGCCTAGCAGTCTAAGAAAGGTTCAGTAAAGTCTTCTGGGGGTCTTTGAGGCAAAGTTGGCCTTCCTTTCCCTGCTGCACCCAGTCAGGTCATTTGCACCACAGGAGCCTGGCTTCTGAAAATGGGGTGAGTGATGAATTTCAAAACTCAGCAGCTGGGCACAGGTCAGTTGCCTCCTTGTGCTGGAAGGGGGGCAGACCCATTTTCATGCTCCCTTTCCAAGCCAACATACAATTACCATCTTCCTTAAGCTTCCATAGCACCCATAGATAGAAGCCAATTCTTCCTTTGAAGCATGCAGATACTTCTGGTAGTACATTTCTTCTCCCAGGTAGAAATATTTTTTTAAGAGTTTCTTTTTCTCCCATCAGGCTGTGAGATACTTGAGGAGAAGGTCTATGTGTTTTCATTATAATAGACTGAGGCCATGCACAGTGACTGGCACATAATGGAGACTGAATGTCACTGATTTGGTGAAATGATCTTACATTGTCTTGTTACCAATTCAATGTACACATTCTTCATGTTGATAGGGGGTCTTGGAATCCCAATCTGACTATGCACTCCTTGAAGACAGCAAAAAACAGTTTATGCATTAACTTTTTGATTTTGAAATAATTTCAAATTTACAGACATTCAACTAGGACAAGGAACTCCAGTGTACCCTTTATCCTCATGGATTGCTAGCTTTTTGTCACATTTGCTATGCTATTCTTTTTTGTTTCCATCTCTCGTATCTATATATATTTGTGTGTCTAAATACAGATTTATAGACAAAGGTCATTTTTATATATAGACAGAGATAATCATATACAGAGAGAGAGAATAATCATCCTCATCATTATTGTTATTTGAGCCATTTAAGAAAAGGTTGAAAATTTCCTGCCCCTTTTCCCCAACTGTATTCACTTTAGTAACCATAGTAGAGTTCCAAAATCAGGAAATTAAACACTGATACACTATTTGTATATTAATTATCATTCAAATTTCACCAGTTGTCTCCGTAATGATTCTTATAGCAATCATTTTTTCTGCTTCTGGATCCAGTCCAGGATTATATGTTTAGTTTCCATTTTCTGATCTCCTTTAACATGGAAGGATTCTTCATTCTTTAGAATCAGGTTATTATGGGGCACCTGAGTCGCTCAGTGGGTTAAAGCCTCTGCCTTTGGCTCAGGTCATGATCCCAGGGTCCTGGGATCGAGCCCCGCATTGGGCTCTCTGCTCAGCGGGGAGCCTGCTTCCTCCTCTCCCTCTCTCTGCCTGCCTCTGCCTACTTGTGATCTCTGTCTGTCAAATAAATAAATAAAATCTTAAAAAAAAAAGAATCAGGTTATTATAATTCTTCCAATATTTCACTTCACTGTATACAGTGTTATAGCAGGGGCACAATAAACATTAAATATATGTGTTCGTGTGTGCAGCTATGAGTCATAGAGACATATATGGGGTGTGCCAAAATCATTTTCTTTCTTTCCAGTAAAATAAAAATTCAATGGTTTCACCAATTTTAAACCCAATAGACCTACATGACTTCTTCAAAATATGACTGTGGTAATTCAAGTGCATTGCACTCTCATTCTACAGAGAACTTCTTTATGAAACTTGAATGATTTTAAAAGATGATGTTATTAGGCTGTTCTAACCTCCTCAATGGGCTAAAAATCAATATTCATGCACATAGAGGCTTTCACCTGAGGGAAATTTAATAGAAAATACACAAACTGAATGATATAAGAATGTTTGTGGAATATTCATTCAGAACTGACATAGTGATAACCTTCTTCTTCATATTATATAACTTTCATTTAGTAAATTGTATTTTCTATTATCCAAGAAAATAAGCTCATCCCAAGGTATAAAATTAACTAAGCGCTTAACCAAGATGCACAGGAAATAAGACATTTAGTGAAACACCATGAGGTGGGTTTCTGATGTTAACTGGACTTGGGTAAAGCAGTTAGCATTGTACTGGAGGTTCTAACCAGTATTCAAGAAAAAGAAGTAAAAGCCATCTAGGTGGGAAAGAAAGAAATAAGCTATCTCTATTTGCAGATGACATGGTTTTATATATAGAAAATCTTGATAAGGAACTTGTATCCAGAATATATAAAGGACTGTATTGATAAAAATACAATTAAAAAATAGGAAAAGGAGGGGCACCTGGGTGGCTCAGTGGGTTAAATCCTCTGCCTTCGGCTCAGGGTCCAGCGATTGAGCCCCACATCGGGCTCTCTCCTTGGCAGGGAGCCTGCTTCCTCCTCTCTCCCTGCCTGTCTCTTTGCCTACTTGTGATCTTTGTCTGTCAAATAAATAAATAAAATCTTTTAAAAAATTGTTAAAAAAATAGGAAAAGGATCTGAATAGACATTTTTTCCAAGAAATATATACAAATGGTCAATAAGCACATGAATAGATGCCCAACATCATTAATCATTAGGGAAATGCAATTTAAAACCAACTTCACATGCAGCAGGATGGCTATAATCAAAAAGAAAAAAAATCAGATAAAGAAAGGTTGTGGAGAAATTGTAACTCTTACTACAGTGATAGCGAGAATATAAATTCGTGCAACCCTTTGGAAAAATAATATGGCATTTCCACAAATGTCTGAACACAGAGTAACCATTAATCCAACAATCTGCTTCCAAAGAAATGAAAAATGTATGTTCACACAAAAGCTTGTACACAAATACTCATAGCAATATTATTCATAATAACCAAAATTAGAAACCTCAGTGTCCATCAAATGATAAATGGATAAATTAAAATATGATATATCAATACAATGGAATATTATTTGGCAATAAAAAATAAGTACTGCTAAAAATATGGATGAACCTTGAAGACATGCTAAGTGAAAGAAGTCAGTCACCAAGGACCACATATTGTATGATTCTGTTTATATGAAATTTCCAGCATAAGCACAGAAAGTACAGAAGTAGACTAGTAGTTGGCTTGGGCTGGTGAGTCATTGGAAGGGATTGGTGGGGAAAGGCCAAGAGGTTTAAAGTTCCTATTTGGAATAACGGAAATGTTCTAAAATTGATTGTTGTAATAAATGCAGCAACTCTGTAAATACACTAAAAGATACTGAATTATACATTTTAAGTAGATTGATTGTATGATATATGAATTATATCTAAATAAAGCTGAATGAAGTAGAGGTAACCAAAGGAGAACTCTGCAAGGTGGTAAGGAGGTGTTCTATTAATGAGCTGAAAATGGTGCCTAGGTTGTCTGTTTCTTCACTGCAGGGTAAGACCTATTAGCTCAAAAGCTGACTAGTGCCAAACTCAAGTTTTTACACATGCAATTATTTTAAAAGTAGGTCAAGTGAACAATTTTTAGCCATTTAGTCCCTGCTTACTTTGCATGCCCCACAAATCGTAACCCAATAGCAGTTACCTACTGGCAAGATAGGGCCTTACATTTGTAAGGCTCCAAGTCACTGCTGCTCTTTCAAGACCCCATTGTACTGCTGAGTGACAGCGCCCAGATATATAAGTTCCTTCTTCAATGGTCCTGCTATCCTGGAAGTTCCCTTGCCCTTCTCCCCTACTAAATGGTGACCTGCTCACCATAGTCTGATAGGGACTTCCTCTCTTGCAACACTACTCAAGCACCACCTAATAATGCTTGTTGTGTGTTACTGACCCTCTTCTCATACCTTTTTCCTTGATCCCTTGGATCTCTTGAATCCTCTACAGAAGGTAAGCTGGTCTGAGATCCTAGGACTAGGAGAACAGCATGGTGACAATCTGCCCTACAGAAGATGGCGGCCTAGACCCTGTATTTCCAAACACTTAACCTGTCAAAAGTAGACAGCCTTTTTTCTCCCAGGTCAAGCACAAATCTGTCTGACAACATTGGGTGAGCTTGACATGCCCAGCAAAAAGGGATGGATTGAAGCCCTGTCAGTATTAAGCAGACAGTAGCAGGATTTGTCTTCCTTGTCATTCCTTTGTCAATATTTGTCAAGAAATATTGTGAGCTGAGCAAGCAAAATTGTTAAAGTGCCCACAATTTACTTGAAGTGGTAAAATGTTGATACCAGGGGTGCCTGGGTGGCTCAGTTAGTTAAGCATCCGCCTTCAGCTCAGGTCATGATCCAGGGTCCTGGGATGGAGCCCCACATCTGCATCAGGCACTCTGCTCAGTGGGGAACCTGCTTCTCCTTCTGCCCCTCCTCCTGCTTATACATGCATTCTTTCTCTCTCTCTTCATGGCTCCCTCTCAAATAAATAAATAAAATCTTTAAAAATATGTTGATACCAGTAATTGTTCTAAGTCACATGCATCTTTTGTCATACCTAGAACAATTACTGCAAAAACTGTACAAAGAGATACACTCAAAAACATGTATGAGTCTGGGTGGCTCAGTGGGTTAAGTCTCTGCCTTCGGCTCAGGTCATGATCTCAAGGTCCTGGGATTGAGTCCCACATCGGGCTCTCTGCTCAGCAGGGAGCCTACTTCGCCCTCTCTCTCTGCCTGCCTCTCCTCCTACTTGTGATTTCTCTCTGTGTGTGTCAAATAAATAAAAATCTTTAAAAAACAAACAAACAAAATTGTATGTAAATCAAGATGGATTCTTTGGGTTGAAGTAATATACGAGAACACAAGAAAAGAGAAATGGAAAAATGAAAACCTAAAGAAAATGCAAAACAAATAATAGAAGACTTAAGCCCTAACATAAGAATGATTACATTAACTGTACATATGTCAAATATACCAATCAAAGGACTGAGATCAGTGGAATGGTACATGATATGAACCATCTATACATAGGCTGTACAAATTCAATGACATAACTATGTTGAAATTAAAAGGATGAAAAACATTGAGGGGAATATTGATTAAATAAAAGCATGTATGGCTATATTAATATCTAATAAAGTAGATTTCAGAACAAAGAAAATTACTAAAGGCAATGAGGGACATTGCATAACAATAAAAGGATTAACCCATTAGAAAGATATAGTGATGCTAAATGTGTGTATGCACAAAACAATGGCCTCTCAAAATACTTGAGGGAAAACTAACTGATAGAGCTGAAAGGGGAAATAGAGGAACCCACAATTATAGTTGGGGACTTCAATGTCCCCTCTCAGCAACTGATAGAACTAATAGAAAACAAGGATATTAAAGTTCTGTACAGAATACTCATCTAATAGGATACTTAATAATAGCAGAAAACACTCAGTGCCCATGGGTCATTCATCAAGACAGACCATATCCTAAGCCACAAAACAAGGCTCAAGACATTTAAAATAATTGAAATAATATGGAATATGTTCTCTGGTCATAATAGAATCAAATTAGAAATCAATAACAGAAAGACAATAGAAAAATCTCTAAACATATGAAACACCTCTACCAATTCATCAGTCAGAAGAAGCTTAAAAATATGCAAAATGAAAATGAAGACACGGCACATCAGCATATGTTGTCCACCACTAAAGCTGGGCTGAGGGAAATTTATAGCAATAAGTGCTTACATTAGAAAATGAGGAGAGGGGCGCCTGGGTGGCTCAGTGAGTTAGAGCCTCTGCCTTCAACTCAGGTCATGATCCCAGGGTCTTGGGATTGAGCCCCACATCGGGCTCTCTGGGCAGCGGGGAGCCTGCTTCCCCTTCTCTCTCTCTCTGCCTGCCTCTCTGCCTACTTGTGATCTCTGTCAAATAAATAAATAAAATCTTAAAAAAAAAAAAAGAAAATGAGGAGAGATTTCAAATAAATAATCTAAATTGCTATCTCAAGAATGTAGAAAAAGAAGAGCAAAATAAACCCAAAGGAATCAGAGGAAGGAAATAATAAAGATAAGAGAATACGTCAGTGAAATTGAAATAGGGAGTTATAGAAAAGTTCAATTTAAAAAAAAAAAGCTATTTCGAGAAAAATCAAAATTGATAAACTAGCAAGACTGGCGAAAGTAAAGAGAGAAGACATAAATCATTAACATAAGAAATTAAATATAGAATACCATTATAGATTCAGCAGCCATTAAAAAGATCATAAGGAAATACTCTGAACAACTTTACACTCAAATATTCAACAACTTAGAAGAAATTGACCAATTCTTTGAAGATCACAAACTACCAAAACCCAACTAAGATGAATTAGGTGATCTAAATAGGACTATAATCAATAAAGAAATTGGATTTGTAATTTTAAATCTCAAAAGGAGAAAAACCTCCTAGAACGAATATTTGACCTTGTTGATTTGCACATATTAGTTCCAGGAGATTTGGTTTGTTTTGTAAATTCTTTGGGATTTTCCACATAGACAATCTGTATGAATTTTATTTCTTTTACTTGCCATATAACAGTGGCTAGAGTTTCCAGTGCAATGCTGAATAGAAGTGAAAACAGATAACCTTGCTTTGTTCTTGACCTTTGGAGGAAAGCTTTCATACTTTTACCATTAATGATTTAAATATCATTATTAGCTGCAGTGTTTTGTAGATCCTTTTAATCATGTTGACACAACCCTCCTCTATTAATTTTTCTTTAAATGTTTGGTAAAATTCTCCAACAAAACTATCTGAGCTGGGAGAAATCTCTGTACTAGTTTTGGAAGTTTAAATTTAAAGGAGCATTTATATCTTTAAAAGAGTAAAAGGAAAATTTTATGATTAAATTGAAAAAAGAAAATATGAAAATATTATTAAAAAATAATTAAAGACAAAGAAGCAACTGTCCTAAGATTAAAGGAGTGAGTTATAAATCAAAGTAGAAATGAGAAAATAACAGCAAGGAGCATACCTCAGAGCAAAAGGCAAAACAACAACAACAACAAAAACAACCCCAAACATGCCAAGGTATTTATTGATAGCATAAGGTGCCTCTGTAATAAAACAAAGAGGAAGATAGCTGCAGGGGGGAAGGCAAGATAATAGAGATACTCAGTGATATTACATTTGAAAAGGTACCAACACTGGAGAGAGTTTGAAACAAATTTTAAGACTCCCCCCAACCTTTTTCACATCATTTTGGGGGTAATTCCTGTCATGAACAAGATCCTGTTTAACAAGATTAGGACCTATTGTCATAAGTAAACCCAGAGGAAAATAGACAGGCCTCATGTTTCCTACATCCATACCTCCACTCTTGATCTCTAGCCTGAATTCCAGACCAGTACACTCATTTTTCTAATCAACACTTGTACCTTTATCCTGCAACCATTCTAAAATCTGACATGTCCACCAACAACCCATCTCTTCCAGTGCCTTCAAACCTGGCATGTGAGCATCCTTTTCTATCAGTCTTTTAAATTGGAAGCCTGGATGTCATCCTTGATCCTTCTCTTTCCGTTAATCCTCACTTTCAAAAAACTTACCAAATCTGACAAATTCTACTTCTTTCTCTCCCCTCAGCCCCTTCTTTGGTTTAGGTCAACATTATCTGTGGCTTACAAAAGCCCCCTAACTGCTCTAATGAGGCTTTTCCCCCATACTTCAGTTTACTCTTCACACTGAAATCTATAAAGGATGCTTGAAAAACATATATGCAAAACACATCACCATTTAAAAATATCCCCAGGTTCCTTCCTGCAGCATAGTGCGGCCATACACTGTATGCTCAAATCAGGACACTAGAAAGTGACAGGAAAAACTAGGATGAGACACATATAAACTGGGCTTGTTCTGGGGAACCTGTGATGTGTGATCACTTTAATTTGTCTAATGGTATATTCATGGTCTTTTGCAATCTCTTCATGATGGCCACCTCCACTCAGGACTGGCTACATAATTTGCAGGTCTCAATGCATAATAAAAATGTCATTAAGATTAAGAATTTCAGCTTGTCCATCACAAAGTATTAAACCAAGTAAAGGTTCTTTGGGGCATAGGGCTCTGTGTGAATGTACAGGTGACACACTCCTGATTTTGCCTTGCCCCACCCCTAGAATTTGGCTGTTCCTATGAGTTGGAAATTCTCACTGCTTTACAGCCACACCATACCATCTCATTACCACTTGTTTCCATACTCTCTATTCCATCTTCTTGAAGTGCTTTTCTCCATTTCTTCTGTTTCTCAATACAGTATGTGATTGCAATGATACTTCTTAAACAAATCTTGCCTTTGTTTCACTACCAGTTCAATTATTCATATGTGTTGTGATATCACTTATGTCTATTATAATACTTACCATCTTCAAGTATAATAGGTTGACTTTTATGATATCTTTATCAAAATATCTTGTAGCAAATTTGTCCTAGCTATTTTAGAGTCCCTGTCTGATCTGGGCCATTTCTCTGTCCATTTCTATTGACTTTTTCCTTTATTGATCATAGGTCCCTTATCTTGCTTTTTAATATCTCACCATTTTTTATTGTATGCAAGACCTTTTGTGTAAAAGAATAGAAGAGCCTGAAGTAATATTAAGGATATAAAGGATAAGGATAAGAGGTTGGACTGGGCTGACTTTCATCACTGGCTTCACGTGGTTTTAAGGAAGGATCTAGACTTGCCTTTGAGCATATCTTCAGATTTGAGCACTTGTTAAATTCAGTTTTCTTTGCCGTTTGGAACTAAGCCACCGTCTCTCTGTCCCATGAACAGTATATCTCTGCTTTGTAGCTTAGCTGCCAACTTTTTGATTAACTGGGCAGAACACTGACATTCAGGGCCATCACTGGTTTCAGCTCTGGAGACCTCTTTCAACCCTACTTCCCATTTACCAGCCTTACAAACACAGCTAGCTACCTACATGCTCTGAAAAAATAGAATGTCACAAAGATTTTCCTGCTCTCCTGCCTCAGCCTGTTTTCTGAGAGATTGGCATATCCCAGCTCTCTTAGCCATTGTCCCCCTCTCCTCCAGTGGGTGCTATGTTATACTTAGGGGAAGCTCTGTGTCTCACAGAATCTATCTCTCTCAGCTCTCCTGACTTGTCCCAGATTTTTCTGGCATAGTACTCAAGCACAAGGTGAAGACTTGTGGGAAATATTTGGTGGGTGGTTGCAGATTTGCTCTGTGGTTTAGGCTCCTTGGAAATCTAATCTCTTATGCCAGCCTACGCACAGCCATTAAAAGTTCATTAAAAGTTTAGCTGGTTTCTCCTTCCCACTTCTGTGTCAGGTACCTCCTCCTCTGCTACTTTGCCTGAAATGCAAACAGCTGTGGAACTCTTCTCTCTCATGAAGGACTTGTCATTTTTCTGGAAATTAGTTTATTTAGGTTCCATTGTATCCTCAGCTCTCTGAAGGATTAGAAGAAAAGAACTCTGTGGTTTTGAGGGTTATCCAGCTTTTTTTGGTTGTTAGGATGAAAGCAATCATTTCCTTTGACTTTCTATATCATAACCAGAAGTAGAAGTCCCATATAATCTTTTTTTAATTCCTTACTAATATATTTAAAATTCTGTGATGTAAAATAATTGCCACATAATAAAGAGTTCTCTTCCATATTAAATGCTTTCTTGTACGATCAACTTCTTAGATAGCAAGTTGATTTTGTTGTTGTTGTTTAAATGATCATTGATGATAGAGTATGATTAGGTGAAGTGAATTTCTAAATTTTCTATTTATGTGACCCATATTTGGCCCTTAAACAGATATCCACATCATCTTAGTTTCTCAGAACGTAAGATGATCTGTCCAATTTAAGATTTTTTTTTTTTTAAAAGAAAGTTGTGAATCTAATTAGCTACATGCTTCCATATACTTTATCCCGCTGGGGCTTGACAGCCACACTCTAAGGTACACAATATTAATATAGGCAAGTAATATTATTCTCTTTCTATAGACAAAAATTAAGGCTCCAAGACTTGCCAGAAGTTACAAATTGTTGCAGGGCTGCTAGCTTCAATCCCATACTTATTCTACTGCCTCTCTCATTGCATTGTTTCAGAAACTGTGGGTATTTGACCACATTTTTCAAGGTGTACTGGTTTTTAGAAGTGGGAAATTCAGTCTTAATAAGGAGAAATAAATGGAGAAAGAAACAGGCTTGCAAAATGTCTTTTCTTTTCCTTTTCTTCTCCAAATATACATACATCATACTATTTCTGGAGAGTGTAATCTCCCTATATACCTCTTGCAGTCATCTTATCTTCATGGTACCCAGGCACTATGAAGAAGAGGAATTTACTCAAGTGTAATGAGTGAAATGGTTGGCAGATTGTTTTCTGAGTTCAATGGGCAGAGCATAAACATGCAGATCTAAAGTTGTCCTATGGGCTTCTTGATAGCTGGCTCCTATAGCTTCCACACTATTTCCAGTAGATCCCTGTTACATAATGCACAAAGCTCCAACTATTCAGCCTCTCACTGAAGGATCTCCATAATTTTATACCGCCTGCCTTTCTAACCTTATCATCTCCATGTCCCTTTTATTCTGGTCATATAAATCCGTCCATTGCTCATTAAACATGGAGATGAGCTTTGGATGTGATAGAAGAAATGCTAGACTTAAAAGTAGGAAAACAAGGAGTTGAGTTAATAGTTTCTAAATCTGCTTAGATCTCATCATTTATACCCTTGTCTGTATTATGAATAGGTTACAATAAAGACTATCAAAGTTCTCTTCAATTTTTTTTGTAAGATTTTATTTATTTATTTTTTTTGACATATAGAGAGATCACAAGTAGGCAGAGAGGCAGGCAGAGAGAGAGGGGAAGCCGGCTCCCCACTGAGCAGAGATCCTGATGTGGGGCTGATCCCAGGACCCTGAGATCATGACCTGAGCCAAAGTTAGAGGCTTAACTCACTGAGCCACCCAAGTATCCCAATTCTCTTCAAATTCTAACACTGTTTAGTTAAATGAATTTTTTTTCTGTTCCAGCTCTTAGTTTTTTTTGTTTTTGATATTGACATAGTCCAAATAAAAGGAAAGGTTACTGGTGCACCTGGTGGTTCAGTCAGTTGGGCATCCAACTCTTGATTCTGTCTCAAGTCATGATTTTAGGGTCATGAGATCAGCCCTGTGTCAGGCTCCATGCTTAGCAGGGAGTCAGTTTTCCCTCTTCCTCTGTTCCTCCCCCTCCTCGTACATGTTCACTCTCCTTCACTTTATCAAATACATACATACATACATAAACTCTTAAAAAAAAAAAGAATGGGCATTGTTAGTTCTCTTTTAGTGTTACCTTGGGAAAGAATTGTCTCAGCCTTAGATAATATTATTTGATAAACGTATCTTGAGATAATCATTCAACTCATTGTTTAAATTTATTTTAACAAGAATGCCATGTGAAATTTGTTTCTTATTGGTTTTGTTATTTATAAACGGCAGCAAAAGCATTTTTAGAATTTAAGTTCTCAAGCTTAGCTATGCTTTTAAAGAAAAGAATGAAGAGGAGCATTGACGTTGTTATAATAATATTTGGTGCATGATTCCACCTGGATTGGAGGAGTTTTCAACATATTTCCATATTTAGGTACTGAATAAAAACTATGTTTCCAGAAGTTTCTCATCTTCCAGTCTCACTGAGAAAGCAGCTAGACCATTTGTCAACAAAGGAGAGTGTTTTCTGCTGAGGTAATTTGCTAACCAGATGCTGAGATGGCCATCTCATGCCAGGGTACACTCTGCAGCCAGAGACTACACCTTCTATTTCAGGTTTTATGACAAATCTTCTATGTTTTTAGAGCAGCTCCAGACACTGACAGCGGTGAGACACTGTTTTTAAACAGATAATATATCTGGATTTGTTCCCCTCAAAATAGGTCCAGGAGACACCCTGACTACTTCATCCAGACACTAAATCTAATACAGGTTTCCTTTTTGGGGTCTTTCTTTGCTTTCAGAATCACCTATCCCCATCAATGACAATGGTATGTCTTCAGTTCAGTCCCATAAGCCAATTCAAAAGAACTATTATTGGCAATTTAACTGAATATAGAGCAGTTTGTTCTGAAGACATTCTTTCCTAGGGCCAAGAATCTATGGGTTTTGGTCTGATAAGAAATTAAGCCATATGTGGCAATAATTTAGTTGTTTCAATGTGGAGTAGATCTTTGCCTTTCACAGAATGAGTCATGGACATCTGTCTCATTTGTGAGTGACCCTGCAGTCATCTGGAGTTTGGCTGAAGCACAAATTTCAAGGGTTGAAAGGCATCTTAGGAGAAGTCAGTTAGCTAGTAAGAAAGCCTGTTTTAAAATATGGACCCTGGGGAGGAGTCAAAATGGCAAAGGAGTAGCAGACTGAGATGACATCAGGTCTCAGGAGTTCAGTTAGATAGTTCTCAAATCATTCTGAACACCTACAAACCCAACAGGAGATTGAAGAGAAGAAGAGCATCAATTCCAGAAACAGAAAATAGACCACTTTCTGAAAGCTGGGACGTGCAGAGAAGTGAATCTGAAGCCATGGGAAGATAGACTGTGTGGGGAAGGGCCGGCTTCTGGCAAGTGGTGGAACAACAGAGCACAAAATTTGAACTTTTAAAAGTCTGCTCCACTGAGGGACATCACTCCAGAGGCTAAGTGGGGGTGGAGCCCTCGTGGGGACTGTGTGGTCTCAGGTCCTGCAGGGTCACAGAAGGATTGGGGGTGTTTGTAGCAGAGCTTGCAGGAATTAGAGCAGGGAAGCTGGCTACAGAGACAGAACCAAGGAGTGAGTTCTCAGCTTGGGATTACCTTAAACTGTGATCCGTGGCAAGATCAATCCACTACTCTTTGAGCAGGGACCACAAAAGTGGCAGATCCAGGGAGAGCCACTGGAAGAGCAGAGAGGCAGAAATCTGCTGGGTTTGGAGATGCCAAATGGGGCTGTGTGCCAGAGACAGAAATACTCAGTCACAGGCTAGGTGAGCTGGGAGTGCGGCTGGAGACCAGGGAGATGGGAGTGATTGAGCGCTTTTCTCTTAAGGCCCACTGAGGAGTGGGACTCTAAGTTCTTGGCTCCTCTGGGCCAGAGCTTGGGAGGTTGCCATTTTCATTCCCATCCTCCAGAGCTCTACAGAAAGCATTCAGGGAACAAAAATTCCTGAGAGTGAACTTGAGCAGATTAGCCCAGCTCCTGGCAAGGGTGGGGCAATTTCACCTCTGGCAAAGGCATTTGAGAATCACTACAACAGGGCCCTCCCCCAGAAGATCAGTAAGAACCTCCAGCCAAGACCAAGCTCACTGATCAAGAACAGTGGAACTACAGAAGAGGGGAAAGCATGGAATTCATGGCTTTCTCCCCATGATTCTTTAATCTTACAAAGTTAATTAAATTAAAAAAATTATTTTCTTATTCTAATTTTTTTAACTTTTCCTCTTTCTTCTTTTAATATTTTTTTAACTAGTTTACCTTAACAATTTTTCTTAAAAAAAAAAATTAAACCTTCATTATTATAGTCATTTTATCCTTCACTGTATCTAACTTTATTTTTTGCATACATATAGGGCTTTTTCTTCTAAAAAATTTTGGAATACAATATCCTCTATTAGATCAAAATATACCCTAAATCTAGCACAGGGCTTTGTTCTAGTCTCCAGCCTGAGCAAATTCTCTCCACTTACTTTTTCTTTCTTTTTCCCAACCAATTTATCAATTCCTTTTCTAGAATTTAAAAAAAAAATTTTCATCTTTACAGTCATATTTCATCCCTTCATCATGTTTATGCTTATTTTGTATATATATGTTTTTCTTTCTTTAAAATTTTGAGAGGTAGTTTCTTCTAAGAGACCAAAATACACCCAAAATCAAGTGGGTAGCTCTGTTCTATTCACCAGTCTAATATATATATATATATATATATATATATATATATATATATATATCTTTAATTTAAAAACTTCTTTTTACCCCCTCTCTTCTCTCCCAGATTTGGGGTCTATTCTGATTTGGTTAGCATACATTTTTCTGGGGTCTTTGCCACCCTTTTAGTACTTTATTCTCTCATTCATATATTCTTATCTGGATAAAATGAAAAGACAGAAAAACTCACCACCAAAAAAAAAAAAAAAAAAAAAGAAGAAGAACAAGAGGCAGTACCAAAGACTAGGGACCTAATCAATACAGACATTGGTAATACCTCAGATTTAGAGTTCAGAATGATGATTCTCAAGGTGCTAGCTAGGCTCAAAAAAGGTATGGAAGATATTAGTGAAACTCTGTCTGGAGAAATAAAAGCCCTTTCTGAAGAAATAAAAGAACTAAAATCTAACAAAGCTGAAATTTTTAAAAAGCTATTAATGAGATGCTATCAAAAATAGAGGTTCAGGGTGCCTGAGTGGCTCAGTGGGTTAAAGCCTCTGCCTTCGGCTCAGGTCGTGATCCCGGGGTCCTGGGATTGAGCCCAGCATCAGGCTCTCTGCTCAGCAGGGAGCCTACTTCCTCCTCTTTCTCTGCCTGCCTCTCTGCCTGCTTGTGATCTCTGTCTGTCAAATACATAGATAAAATCTTAAAAAAAAAAATAGAGGTTCTTACTGCTAGGATAAATGAGACAGAAGAGGGAATTAGTGATATAGAAGACCAAATGATGGAGAATAAAGAAGCTGAGCAAAAGAGATAAACAACTACTGGACCACTTGGGGAGAATTTGAGAGATAAGTGATACCATAAGACAAAACAATATTAGAATAATTGGGATTCCAGAAGAAGAAGAAGAGAGAGGGGACAGAAGGTATATTGGAGCAAATTATTGTAGAGAATTTCCTTAATATGGCAAAGGAAACAAGCATCAAAATCCAGGATACACAGAGAACCTCCCTTCAAAATCAATAAGAATAGGTCCAATCCTGTCATCTAATAGTAAAATTTACAAGTCTTAGTGACAAAGAGAAAACCCTGAGCAACCCAGGACAAGAAGTCTGTAACATGCAATGGAAAAAATATTAGATTGTCAGCAAACTTATCCACAGAGACCTGGCAGGCCAGAAAAACTGGCATGATATATTCAGAGCACTAAATGAGAAAAACATGCAGCCTAGAATACTATATCCAGCTAGGCTATCATTGAAAATGGAAGGAGAGATAAAAAGCTTCCAGGACAAACAAAAACTAAAAGAATTTGTAAACACCAAACCAGCCCTACAGGAAATATTGAATATCTCTCTAAGCAAAGAGAGAGCCTAAAACTAGTAAACCAGAAAGGAACAGAGACAATACACAGTAACAGTCACCTTACAGGCAATATAATGGCACTAAATTCATATCTCTCAATAGTTACCTTGAATGTAAATGGGATAAATGCCCCAATCAAAAGATACAAGGTATCAGAATGGATAAAAAACCAAAACCCATCAATATGCTGTCTACAAGAAACTCATTTTGCAGATTTAAAGTGACAGGGTGGAAAGCAATTTACCATGCTAATGGACATCAAAGAAAGTTGGGGTAGCAATCCTTATATCAGATAAGTTAGATTTCAAGCCAAAGACTATAATAAGAGATGAGGAAGGACACTTTATCATACTCAAAGGGTCTGTCCAACAAGACGATCTAACAACTTTAAATATCTATGCCCCTAACATGGGAGCAGCCAACTATATAAACCAATTAATAACAAAATCAAACACATTGAAATAATACAATAAGAGTAGGGGTCTTTAACACCCCCCCTCACTGAAATGGACAGATTATCCAAGCAAAAGATCAACAAGGAAATAAAGGTCTTAAATGACACACTGGACCAGATGGACATCAAAGATATATTTAGAACATTCCATCCCAAAGCAACAGAATACACATTCTTCTCTAGAGCACAGGGAACATTCTCCAGAATAGATCACATCCTCAGTCCTAAATCAGGTCTCAACCAGTACCAAAATATTGGGATCATCCCCTGCATATTTTCAGACCACAATGAGCTGAAGCTAGAACTCAATCACAAGAGGAAATTTGGAAAGGAGGCTAACACAAGGAGGCTAAAGAGCAACCTACTACAGAATAAATAGGTCAACCAGGAAATTTAAAAAGAATTGAAAAAATTTATGGAAACAAATGATAATGAAAACACAACTGTTCAAAATCTGTGAGACACAGCAAAGGCAGTCCTGAGAGGAAAATATGTAGTAATACAAGCCTTTCTCCAGAAACAAGAAAGGTCTCAAATACACAACCTAACCCTACACCTAAAGGATCTGGAGAAAGAACAGCAAAGAAAGACTAAATCCAGCAGGAGAAGAAAAATAATAAAGATCAGAGCAGAAATCAATGAAATAGAAATAAAAAGAATAGAAAAAATCAATGAAACTAGGAGCTGGTTCTTTGAAAGAAGTAATAAGATTGATAAACCCCTGGCCAGACTTAACCAAAAGAAGAGAGAAAGGACCCAAATAAATAAAATCATGAATGAAAGAGGAGAGATCACACCAACACCAAAGAAATACAAACAAATATAAAAATACATCATAAGCAACTATACGCCAGCAAATTTGACAATCTGGAAGAAATAGATGCATTCCTAGAGACATATAAACTACCAAAACTGAACCAGGAAGGAATAGAAAACCTTAGCAGACCCATGTCCAGCAAGAAGATTGAAACAGTCATCAAAAATCTCCCAATAATCAAGAGCCAGGGTCAGAGGGCTTCCCAGGGGAATTCTACCAAATATTTAAAAAAAAAAATACCCATTCTCCTGAAACTATTCCAAAAAATAGAAATAGAAGGAAAACTTCCAAACTCATCTTATGAGGCCAGCATTACCTTGATCCCAAAACCAGACAAAGACCCATAAAAAAATAGCATTACAGACCAATATCCTTGATGAACACAGATGCTAAAATTGTCACCAAAATACTAGCCAATAGGATCCAACAGTGATTAAAAGGATTATTCCCATGACCAAGTGGGATTTATTCCAGGGCTGCAAGCCTGGTTCAACATCTGCAACTCAATCAATGTGATACAACACATTAATAAAAGAAAGAACAAGAACCATATAATCCTCTAATAGATGCTGAAAAAGCATTTGACAAACACAGCATCCTTTCTTGATCAAGACTCTTCAAAGTGTAGAGATAGAGGGTACATACTTCAATATCATCAAAGCCATCTATGAAAAACCCACAGTGAATATCATTCTCAATGGGGACAAACTGAGAAACTGAGAGCTTTTCTGCTATGATCAGGAACACGGCAGGGATGTCCATTATCAACACTGCTATTCATCATAGTACTAGAGTCCCAGTGTCAGTAGACAACTAAAAGAAATTAAAGGCATCCAAATTGGCAAAGAAGAGGTCAAACTGTCACTCCTTGCAGATGATATGCTACTATATGTGGAAAACCCAAAAGACTCCACCCCAAATCAGCTAGAACTTGTACAGGAATTCAGTAAAGTGTCAGGATATACAATCAATGCCCAGAGATCAGTTGCATTTCTATACAGCAACAAGACAGAAGAAAGAGAAATTAAGGAACCAGTCCCATTTACAATTGCACCCAAAACCATAAGATACCTAGGAATGAACCTAACCAAAGAGGTAAAGAATCTGTACTCAGAAAACTGTAAGTACTAATGAAAGAAATTGAGGAGGACACTAAGAAATGGAAAAATGTTCCATGCTCATGGATTGGAAGGACAAATATTGTGAAAATGTCTATGCTACCTAAAGCAATCTACAAGTTTAATGCAATCCATATCAAAATACCATCAATTTTTTTCAAGGAAATAGAACAAATAATTCTAAAACTTATATGGAACCAGAAAGACCTCAATAGCCAGAGGAATGTTGAAAAAGAAAGCCAAAGTTGGTGGCATCACAATTCCAGACTTCAAGTTCTATTACAAAGCTGTCATCATCAAGACAGTATGGTACTGGCATAAAACACAGACACATAGATCACTGGAACAGAATAGAGAACCCAGAAATGGACCCTCAACTCTATGGCCAACTAATCTTAAACAAAGCAGGAAAAAATATCCAGCGGAAAAAAGACAGTATCTTCAACAAATGGTGTTGGGAAAATTGGACAGCCACATGCAGAAGAATGAAACTGGACTATGTGCTTACACCATGCACAAAAATAGACTCGTAATGGATGAAGGACCTCAATGTGAGACAGGAATCCATCAAAATCCTTGAGGAGAACACAGGCAGCAACCTCTTCAACCTCAGCTGCAGCAACTTCTTCCTAGAAACATCACCAAAGGCAAGGGAAGCAAGGGCAAAAATGAACTATTGGGACTTTGCTAAGATCAAGAGCTTTTGCACAGCAAAGGAAACAGTCAATAAACCAAAGGACAACTGACAGAATGGGAGAAGATATTTGCAAATGACATATCAGATAAAGGGCTAATATCCAAAATCTATAAAGAATTAACAAATGCAACACCCAAAGAACAAATAATCTAATCAAGAAATGGGCAGAGGACATGAACAGACATTTCTGCAAAGAAGACATCCAGATAGCCAACAGACACATGAAAAAGTGCTCCACATAACTTGGCATCAGGGAAATACAAATCAAAACCACAATGAGATATCACCTCACACCAATCAGAATGGCTAAAATTAATAAGTCAGGAAACGACAGATGCAGGGGAGGATGCGGAGAAAGGGGAACCCTCCTACACTATTGGTGGGAATGCAAGCTGATGTAGTCACTCTGGAAAACAGCATGGAAGTTCCTCAAAAAGTTGAAAATAGAGATATCCTATGACCCAGCAATTGCACTACTGGGTATTTACACTAAAGATACAAATGTAGTGATCTGAAGGGGCACATGCATCTGAATGTTTACAGCAGCAATGTCCACAATAGCCAAACTATGGAAAGAAACTAGATGTCCATCAATAGATGCATGGATAAAGAAGAAGTCTGGTATATATACAATGGAATACTACACAGCCATCAAAAGAAATGAAATCTTGCCATATGAAACGATGTGGATGGAACTAGAGGGTATTATGCTAAATGAAATAAGTCAATCAAAGAAAGACAATTATCATATGATCTCCCTGATATGAGGAATTTGAGAAGCAATGTGGGGGGTTTGGAGGGTAGGGAAGGGAAAAATGAAACAAGACGGGATCGGGAGGGAGACAAACCATAAGAGACTCTTAATCTCTCAAAACAAACTGAGGGTTGCCACGGGGAGGGGGGTATGGAGAGGGTGGTTGGGTTATGGATATTGGGGAGGGTATGTGCTATGGTGAGTGAGGTGAAGTGTGTAAGCCTGATGATTTACAGACCTGTCCCCCTGGAGCTAATAATACATTATATGTTAATAAAAAATAAATAAAATAAAATAAAATAAGAAAAAAAAAAGAAATTAAGCACTTGATCTGAAATTTTGCTTGTATGGGATTCTTTTGGTGCTGTGTCCGTACTAACAGTTTCAGGTCACTGAATATTTATTCCACTGAAGCAATCATCGACTGATGACACAAAATAGTCAAATCATATTTCTTAAACCTATGCTATTCATTAACATAACCTAAGTCACTTAAAAGTATAGAAATCCACCAGCTCTTAGATAAAAATGATTTTGGCATGTTTACTGGAAGGGGAAACATGAAATGGAATTCCTGTTTTTAAATAAGGACCTACAATATATAATACACACTCTGGATGTTCTCTAGTTAGATTTAATCTCATGAAAGCATGTGAAATAGGACTACTCACCTTTTATAAAAAATAGGAATGAGGTACAGAAATACCCAGGTCCTTCCCCAGGTTACTCAGCTTGGCTGTCTGACTCTAAAACCCCGTGCTTTTTTTTTTTTTTTAGGATACCTCATTGACTTCCACCTAAATCATTTTTAAGATTTTATTTATTTATTTGACAGAGAGAGAGAGATTGAGCACAAGCAGGGAGTGGGAGAGGCAGTGGGAGAAGCAGGCTCTCTGGCAAGCAGGGAGCCTGATGCAGGGCTTTATCCCATGACCCTAGGATCATGACCTGAGCTGAAGGCAGACACTTAACTTACTGAACCACCCTGGCACTCCCACCTAAATCATTTTTATATTTTACAAACATTTCCTTTTACTACAAAACACACACACACACACACACACACACACACATACACACACCACACAACAATTCCTCAATTCTATCTGAGAGATGGGAGAAGGGGTTGAGAATACTCAAAAGCATCAGTAGAGAAAAAAATCGTTTTCTTCCAAGACCTCAAATATCTCTCCTTCAAATTGGTTAACTTTAAACACAATTTCAATCAAACAAATACTTGGGGCTTATAAAAAGAAAGGGGAAGGGAAAAAAATTAAATAAAACAACAAAGATACAAGAAAGTCACAGAACTGGGGGATTTTTCAAACTTATTTTCAGCCTACCTTCGTTTAAAAAAACTTTTTTTTTTTTTAAAAGGAAGATAAGACAAAGGTTAAATATGCACATCTAAGAAAACTGGCAGGGTAAGCAAACACTATTTGAACTATTTCAACTCTCTAATTCATGGCATTAAGGCAAAAATAAATGCAGTTCATCCTGTATTGAGCTATGTACAAATAAATCTTGGTGAATATACATTTATAGCTATCTCTATTAAATTCACTCTTAGATGGGTCCTAACGAAATTAAGAGCTTGACAGAGGAGATAAAGAGTTTCATTTGTTAAGAATTAGGCAAATTCATGACATATGGACTTCTTTATCTTATGAGAATTATGGACAGACATGGAAGTGGGAAAAACAAGAAGCATTTAATTTTGTTTACCTGAAGGAACCGAAAACTCATCTTCTGAAAGCAAGAACCAAAATGACCTAAAGACAATGTCCTAAGAGGAGTGAAGTAAACACAATTTACAGAACTTCTTAAACATGCCAGACTTCTTTGTCCCAGGAAGGAATGTAGTAGTATAGTATTTCAGTTCTTTTTACAACCTGGATGTACGCTTGTTTCAGGTTGTGCTGTCCAGTGGGAAGTTCCCCAGAAGCTGTGGGTACATAGTTTCAGTGGGCAGTAAAGGAGGCCTGATGATGGATCATTATTCCTCCAGTTGCCACTAATATTGACATCATTGCTGTCATTATTCATTTGGTAATGAGTAAGAAGAGTAACTTTTTCTCTAACTCATCCCACACAGTCTGGCTTTGGGAACAGTTCATTTTCAACAAGGAAGCGAAGGCCCAGGTATTACTAAAAATTCAGACTGTATAACTGTGGAAATAAATCCAATTGTCTCTACAAGTCTCTTCAATGACTCGACATGAAAAAGAAACAAAAATGCCATTCTTTGAACCATAGCTAATATAAACTGTAGGTGAAACATACAATATCCTTTAAGTTTGGCACTGCTGATTATATTTTCTTTATAGAAATGTTACATATATACTATTTCTATATATATATATATATAAGCATAAATGCATATATATGTAACATACACATATGCAATAATGTGTATGTGTATCTGGTACACCACTCATTCTGTTTAAAAATATAGAAATTGAAGTATTTTTATAAAATGTATTTTTTTTAAAGATTTTATTTTTTTTGACAGAGGGAGACACAGCAAGAGAGGGAACATAAGCAGGGGGAGTGGGAGAGGGAGAACAGGATTCCCACAGAGCAGGAAACCTGATGCTGGGCTCGATCCCAGAACCCTGGGATCATAACCTAAGCCAAAGGTAGATGCCTTAATGACAGAGCCACCCAGGTGCCCCTAAAATGAATTTTATGTTCTATATTTGCTCTACATGTACAATAAACTGTAACTAACTGCTTAATTTCCTAGAGAGGCAAATTTAAATCACGACACACACCAATGGGGTTATTTTATGTTAGTTAGGATGTCATTACTATCAATTCTCCGCTGTTCTGTTAGGGAGGAATAAGTGGCAGATAAAAAATTCTATCTAAATTTATTTCATGTCCAATCTGAAAACTTAATTTCTCTCTCTTAAGCTGACTCTTAAGTTTCTCTCTCAAATTGACTCTAGTTTTGATGATAAATTAATCCATAGGACTTTGATTCACAGAGAAGCAGAAACCTTCCATAAGATTAAGTTTTATAGAAGAAAGTAATGAATTTTCCCATTTGTATGTCAGCTTTTCTCCTTTTTCACACTTACAATTTAATAGCTAAGGAATAAAAAAGGTGTATTTTACACATGATATAGCTGTAAACTCACTAAAATCACTTTTAAAAGTATGGAGTAATCTATCATTTACATCAGAAAAAATTTAGCTGTTTTGCATTATTAAGAAGGACTACATATATGCCTTTCTTTTTTTATATATTTTATTTATTTATTTAACAGAGATAGCACAAGTAGGCCGAGCTGGCAGGCAGAGGGAGAAGGAGAAGCAGGCTTTCCACCCAACAGGGAGCCCAATGTGGGGCTCAATCCCAGGACCCTGGGATCATGACCCGAGCCGAAGGCAGAGACTTAACCCACTGAGCCACCCAGGTGTCCCCATATATGCCTTTCTTGATTTCTGTTGAGGTTATGTAAAATACTGTCTCAACTTCACTAATCACGGTAAGAGCAAGGTGATGTGTGACAATTGAGACCTGACCAGTTGGCCTAAGATACAACTGTTTTTAAACTGTGATCTCTGATCTGGTTCTTCATTCCCATTTCTCTGTGACTTTTAAAAATACCCATGCTCAAGCTGCATCCCAGTTCATTGAATCAGAATTCCTGACTCTGTATATGTGGCACCAGAATTTTCCATAATGTCCCAGTGTCCTACCTTAAAGTCAGAGGTGAAAAGAAACATTGTTTTTCAACAGAATAAAAGAATGAAGTTGTCAAAAAGTAAAATACAAAGGAAGAACAACAACAATCCCACTGACATGAACAGTGGATTGACTTTCAATAATCTTTCTGATAAATGAGGGACTTTGTGATCACTAGCCAATGATAATAGTTGGCCATTTTTTCACCTAGGTTAAGTCATTTAGATAACTCTATTTAGATAGAAGTAATCCAGCAAATATGCTGCTGCATGTTTAAGTAGCTTCTCCTACATTGTATTTAAGGATTGGCAAATGCATTAGTTTATTAATCAAAAACTTTTGTCGATTTAATGATTATGTGCCAGGAATCAGTCTCAGATGGAATCATGGAATTGAGTCAAACATGACCTCTTCGTTCAAGTACTTTATAGCATGAATGTGTGTATTTATTTAACATATATAATTGAGTCTTATTTACACCAGAAATAGTTTTAAGCTCTAGGGATAACTCAGAAAACAAAATAGACAAAAAAAAAAAAAAAAAAAAAATAGAAAGAAAGAGAGATAAATCCCTGCTCTGTAGAGTTTCCTTTCCAGGGAAAGCAACAAGAAATAAAATAGAAAATATTTAATGTGAAGAAAACGGAAGCAATGAAGGAGGATAGGGAATGAGAGTAGGAAAAGACTTAAGTACAGTGTCAAAGAGGATAGTTGAGAAAAGTCTCAGTGACAGTGTGATATTTAAGTAAACACTTGAAGGGGAAGAGGTGTAAGTCCCGTGATTATTTGGAGAAGAAAGTTTCAGGTAGAGAAAAAGAGAAGTGCAAATGCCCAGAGTCAGGAGCTTATCTGAGGAGTCCAGTGAAGAACAAGGCAACCAGCTGGTGAGGCTGGGGCAGGGGGAGTGGGAGAGTAGTATGAGGTGAGGTCAGAGAAGTGACACAGGCAGGATGATGCGGGGCCTCATCAGCATTGAATGGGATGAGGACCTAGTGAAGGGTTTTGAGTTGAAGACTATCCAGAGCCAACATTCCTTTTAAAGGAATCACTACAGTCACTGTGCTGAGGATTAACTGAAGAAAACAAGTATGGAAGGAGGAGACCACGTAGGCTGCTAACAAGATTCCAAGTGTGATATGGCTCTGTGCTGATCTTCTGGAAGTAGAAAGACAAAAGTCAGATGGGCTCACCAAAGAATGCAGGGAAGGATTTGTAGAGATTTTGTGTGTCTTGTGAGCCTTCAAATAATGAGTAAGAATAGACCATCTGGAGAGGAAGAAAAAACAGTCCTTAAAAAAAGGAGAAATAAAGAGACTTATGAACTGTCATGGTACATTGAGGACAACTTGCTGTGTATGAGAGTGTAGGATGCACAGCCTGGGTGACAGAATTGGAGCCAGGAATGGAGAGTGCAGATCCCAGAGTACCAGGCCCACTAGCTGGACTTCATGATATAAACAATGAAGGAATATTGAAGGTTTTGGGATAATCTGGAAACAATGAGGAAGGAAGGTTAAAATGAGGAGCCACTGAAGACAGACACCAGTTAGAAGGTTCTTGCCACTATCACTCTGTAGTAGAAAACATTAAAAATATTTGCAATTGTGACAAGAGCTATAAAAATGTGTGCAAAATGCAATGGGGTGAGGGGAAGAGAAAAAATTAGCTAAAAAGATACATTAAGGAAGGCTTTATCAAGGAATCCTTAAACTGGATCTTGAGATGGTAGTAGATTGCTTTCATTCATACATGATGAAAAGGAATTCTAAGCAGGGGGAGCATCAAGGGCGCAGGGACCTGAAAGGGCATGGTAAGCTGGCAGATGTAGAAGGGGACTGGAGCCTAGGGCATAAACAGAAAGGGATATGACAGCAGGAAACAAGGGCAATGGTGCTGTGAAATTTGGACACAGCTCTACTTTTATAGGTAACAGGGATCCAGTGAAGGATGCAAAGTGGGGTGATACTGTGCTCAGATCTGCACTTTAGAAAGCTGATCTGTGTCAGTGCTCAGGGAACAATGGAGTTTGGTGAGATGAGAGAAAGGAAGCAAGGCTGACTAGACCATTAAAATCGTCAGGGACAGAAATAAAGGACTGCATTAGTCCAGGAGTCTTGTGAAGTAGGAGATGAATTCAAGAAGCTTTTCAGAGACGAAGTCAATTGATTTGGTGATAAATTATGTGTAGGAAAGTAAAGAGAGGAAGGAATTCCAATGACACATAGGTCCTGTCTTGGGTATCTAGGTTTATGGCTGTACATTTATTAATATAGGAAGTAGAGGAAAAGAAGCAGGTCAGGTGATGGGTGTGGGAAAGAATCAGTTTGATTCTGGACTTATGAAATTCTAGATGGACCTCTTAGATTGAATGTCTCATAAACAACTTGAAATATATATAAGAGCTCAGTACCGGTCATAAAGCAGGCATTCAATAAATGTTTTCTCAATTTTCAGAGGCAACATTTTAAGTGAAATGAAACTAGGCCAGCCTAACTTGTCCCACTTGCAATATGTTTCAACTCTTAAAAAAAAAATCCTCTCACAATTATATCACACATTATTCATGCATTGGATAATACATTTGGTCTCTGAGCCCAGCTGCCAGTGTTAAATTCTATGCTACACAACATATCTGTGGCCCAGACTAAAATCAACAGTATGATGAGAGAGAAAATGGCTCTGAATTGTCCCCCTGACAGAATCCCTACTGGTCTGCCACTTTCCTTTGGCACGATTTAAAAAGGCTTACTTTCACTTCATTTTGATAAATGTTTAACTATCATCCTCAAATTAGAAAATCTTTAATTCAGATGTAATCATGAAAAACACCATACATAAAAAAGAGAGATGTGGTGATGAAAAATTCATTCAGCCATGGGCCTAGGAAACAGAGAGGAATGATTTATGCATTCTTGGAGCTAATGTTTTGTTATGATTCTAATATTGTTGCTTGCATAGCTATTTTGTAAGATGATTGGGAAAAGTACTTTTACATAGATTTTTATTAGGACAAAATATAATTCTGTTTAGTTCATTTAACAATCATTGTATGATTAAATAATCCATACAAATTACTTACTGTGCTTTATAAAGTCATATTCAAAGAAACTCCATGAAAATTTGTGGTATGGGGATGCCTGGGTGGCTCAGTCATTGCCTGCCTTCAGCTCAGGTCATGATCCCAGACTCCTAGGATCAAGCTCTGCATCAGGCTCCCTCCTCAGCGAGAGCCCTGCTTTTCCCTCTCTCACTCCACCTGCTTGTGTTCTCTCTCTCTCGCTGTGTCTCTGTCAAATAAATAAATAAAATCTTAAAAAAAAAAAAGGAAAAAGAAAATTTGTGGTATGAAAGAAAGCATTTTATAGTCAGTTCCCTACTCTTTGAGCTAACGGGAAGGTACCGGTATTACTTGTTCATTATAAAAAGGCTCATACCACTCATGAATTTTGAAAATATTTTGTAACTGATGAAAATTAGTGAAAGCACTTCATGAATTCTGTATGAGTTTACATTATAAGTTAATAGAATATAAAGTATGCTTTTCTTCCCATTTACATATTGATTTACTGCTTTGATATCAAATATATCATTAAATAATATAAACATAGTTAAAAAACAAATTGTTAAATGTTTGAGAATGAGTTCCCTGACAAAGCAAGGAAATTACGTGTATTTGAGAATGGTCAATTCTTATGTGTACAATTGTGCATCTTTCCTGGTGTGTTTATCTAGAAAGAAATATTACATATTAAGCTAAATTATGTCTAAGATTCTTAGTCTGAAAAAAAAAAAGATTCTTAATCTGTATCCTATTCTTAACACTAATAATCATGAAGAACTTTAGAAAGGAAAACCTCATTATTAATATCAACAGAATTCATTAATGTAAGATTTAAGATAGGCCATTTATTTCATTAACCTTGAAAATCCCATACAGTAGTAATATATTACTATTTTTAAAATATTTTGTTTATTTTAGAATGAGAGAGAAAGAGAGAATGTGGACTTGAGCCGGGGACAGGGGTAAGCGACAAGGGGGAAAATCTCAAGAATCTCAGGGTAGGTCTGCAGTGAGTGTGGAGACACATGCAGGGCTTGATCTCATGACCCTGAGATAATGTCTTGAGCCAAGAACAAGAGTCTGATGCTTAACTGACAGAGCCACCCAGGCGCCCCAGTAGTAATATTATTGACCCAATTTTACAGTCAAGAAAAATGAGAATTAGAAAAAATAAATACTTTGCCCTAACATCACATATCTATAATTGGCAGAGTAATTGTCTTGTCCTCAAGTGTGTATATTAATTTAGAGGTTAAACCTCAATATCTCCTCTCTATCCCAAAATGTGCTGAGAAAAAATTGGATGCTGATGCAGGATGATCATGCTTCTGAACTTCCATCAGCAGGATGTGTTCTTTGTGTTATGCCAAGTGAATGAGAATGACCTTTAGTGACCCATGAACAGTCTTAAGCTGATTCCTGTTAGCCACTAGCCATCTAAGGGTCAGATTGGAGGTGGTGTCTGCAACATTGGAGCAGCATTGTTTGTGACTTAGCGGAAATGACAGTGAGTAAGAAATCGGAGTCTCCAAGTTCTATTACTGATTCTATCATATGACTTTGGTTCATGTTTGGACCAGTTAGACCAGCAGGCCACTCTGGATCTCTCTTTCCTTGACTGACAAAAGGTTGGACAGATGGTCTCTAATGTCTCTGATGCTTTTGTTTATAGAGATCTAATTGGCCAGACTAAGGTTTAATGGGTGTCTTTGGCCTCGCTCTTGGAACGAAAGGAGAATTTCTACACGTTAAGTGGTTTGCATGGTAAAAGAAGACAATGGTATGTTCCACAGTTTATAATGGATGTTAAATGACTAAAAGAAAAATGGTTTTGTTTTAAAACTTGGACCCTGGGTCAGGATTTAGACAGTGAACAATTCCAAACAAATTTATTTTATTCATAATACTATTTTAGTAATAAGTCTCCGTAGATAGCCTCCTATAAATTTTGAGATCAGTGGGCCAAGTGTTATGCCCATCATCAAAAGCACTGCTCAAAATGTTGTAACACAGTAAGGCAAGACTTAAAGTAATATGTGGTTGTGTTGTTGGTGAAACCTAGAAACAAATATTTAATTAATATTAGACTATGTCCTGCTAGAGAATCTAAGTGGAATATTGAGGAAGAGTCTCATTTCTGGGAAGTATGGGTCACTTAGCTCAGAATCAAAACCCCAGAGCATTTAATTCCATCAGTGATTTTGACTTTAACTAAGCCTCTTGAAAATGTGCCTATTGTTTCTTTATTAGAATACAGACATGTTGTTCATGTGCTATCATAGAGAAATTTTTTTATAGAGTAGGAATAATATTAATATAGGAAATTGTCAATAACTGCAAAATACTTAGTATCAATTATTCAGTTTTATTTGTGACTGCTTATTTGAAACTTTAAAGAAGCAAAAAGACTTTCACAGTTTCATTCAGGTGTGTGTACCAAAGCAACTATGGACAGACAGAGTTTCTTAAATATAGAAAAATAGAAATTAATCTTTTCAAGGGAATGTAAGGAATAATATTCAAGAACCTATCCAGGGTGGCCTGGGTGGCTTAGTCAGTTAAACACATCTGACTCTTGGTTTCTGCTAGGTCATGATCTCAGGTTCATGGGATCAAGCCCCTTGTCAAGCCAACCCTTCAACCCCACCTTGAACCCCACATCAGCCTCCATGCTCAGGGGGGAGTCTGCTTCTCTCCCTCTGCCCATGTCCCTGCTCACACAGCCTCTCTCTCTCCAAAATACACAAATAAATCTTTTAAAAACATGCAGTTTTAAGAGGACTTGCTCTATACTGTATGAGCAATTCTTAACAAATATGTAGGTAACACTTTCCTTATGCTCTCTGAGCTCTATTTCTTTTTCTTTTATTTTTCTTTCTTTCTTTTTTTTAAGCTCTGTTTCTGATGGAATATACATATTCACCATGTAGATGGCTTCAAGGGTTCTGATCCTAACATTATGATTTTCCAGTTCAGCAGAAAAATTACCCATTGTTTTGTTTGAAAATCCTGGGAGTCAAAAGAAAAACATTAGTCTCGTATATAGCTGAACAAAGAAGGCATATTTAGAAATGCTATTATTGTTTTTGGGGAAAAAAAACCTTTGAAAACTGATGAAGTTTTGAGGACCCTCTCAAGAGGACTCTATCCTGTTCATGAAATAGTAGATGCTAAAGCAATAAAGCCATTGGTTAATGCTTGGTTTTTAGGACCTATAGGGAAGGCATCATTCCATGCTTCTTCCAAATAAATAAAAACTGATTCTCATTGAGCATTTTCACTGTCACTAGTGTCAATTCTGCATCTCCAAACTGAAACAGTGATCAGTATTTAATTATCAGAGTAGTCAAAATTTGTCATCTAAAACCTTCATACAACTTAATTACTTTTTCTATTATCCTTCTTGCTGTAAAGAGGATTACGGTAATGATTCAAACCAACATTTTTATCTCACATTCCTAGCAGCCGAGATTTTCAAGCCCTTACTTTCTTTTCCATTTCATCAATCCATGCAGGATTTCTCACAAGAGTGCTGTGGACCCCTTATACAGGAGCACCCCACGGTGTTTAAATGCCAGTCACAGCCCCAGGAGCACAAATACAATTAACCCCACATGCTGCTCAACACTGGTTGAGACCCTCTGCTGTAGTTCCTGGACCCCCCCCAAGGCAGATCCAAAGTTACCTTCTCTTCTGTAGCTCTTTCTTCCCTCCTTGTTCCTCTGTTAATTCCAGTGGAATTAACTGTCATCTTCCTTGCCACACTGCAGGTACGTTAATTCGTTCCTTCTCTCTCTCTCTCTCTCTCTCTCTCTCTCCCATTTTTTTCCCTTTCCCTATCTCTCTTTGTGTCTTCTTCCCTCCTTCTCAGTCACTTATCTCTCCCTCACTAAACTATCTCTAGTCTCTGAGCCAATGGAGGACAAGAATGGTGTGGTGTTCACCTTTGTTTCTGCAGCACACACCAAAGTGTCTGACACAGAGTAGACATTCAATAAATGTTGCTGAATTGAATCAAATTGCTCTGCTTTATAAAGGCCTGCAGGCTTTTCCAATCCAGAAGTATTTTAATCATGCCAGTTGACATCCATCTAATTGCAACTCCAAAGTCAGACCTGGCAGGCACCAGAATAACTTGCAGAACTTTTAAAAATACAGCTTCAAGGGCCCCACTCCATATCTACTAAATCAGAATATGCTGTAGAGGAGACTAAGAAATAGTATTTTGAAAAAGTTCTACAAAAGAAATGATATTTGGAAAAATGCCAATCTTCTCCTACACCATGGCCTTTGGTAGAACCTTTTTAATTTCTTTGCACTATTAGGAAAATGAGGAACTCCTCTTTAGGAAGAGCTTAGGCCTTCTTCTATTTCACAGACCACTGTGCAGGAAATAGGGTTACTTGAAAAGCATTTACAAAACAAATGCATTGAGCTATCATACATTTTGACTGCTTCAAATAATAAAAGTATACTAAAAACCTGCTATGGAGAAACCAACTTAAATTATTCAAGTATATTGTGAAAATGCTTGGTAAAGATAAAAATTCTAAAATATATTTTCTCCTTTTCCATGAATATGTTTAGAGGTAAGCACACTTTTAATAATTCAGATGCTTGGCAGCCATTTCCAGTTACATTTATGTTTGAAATATATTTTTTGCATAGCCACTTACACATTGTTTTTTTTTTTTACTGTGTCAAATAGAACTTTCAATGCCAATGTGGGCCATAGAATTTGCATTTGAGCATGGACTCATAGAAACCTGAGTCACCCTTTCCTTTCTTCCACATTGGAAGATATCACTATTCCTTCAGTCAAGATACCTCTAGAGTAAAAATGGGGGGAGTACCTGGGTGGCTCAATCAGTTAAGTGTCTGCCTTTGGCTCAGGTCATGATCCCAGGATCATGGGATTGAGTCCAGTTTCCTACTCAGTGGGGATCCTGCTTCTCTCTCTCCCTCTGCTCTTCCTCCCCTATATGACCCTTCTCTCTCTCTCTTTTTCTCTCTCAAATAAATACATAAAATCTTAAAAAAAAAAATAAAAAGAAGAAGATACCTCTAAGGTAATCATGTTTTTGTCTAGTTATTGAGGCTTCTCTCTTTGTTTTGAGCCAAAACCTAAATATGACCATTTTACCACCTTTGAGCCCAGACCTATGAGAGAATAATGAAGAGTGAAAGTGATGGGCACTTTAATGAGAAATGACTTTGCTTTCCCCTGGGTGTGTTAGACAGAGGGGGAAATACATTTACTGGAGATTGTCTAGACTTCTTTGCAACATAAGTGAAGGGAGAAGATAAAGCACCCTCCCTCTCCCCCACTAAAAGTAAATAGTCAATGTCTTTCCAGTTCAGGAGAAGATATTACCACAGAAAGGAGAATGAGGCAGGGTATCTGTGAACCTCAATGACACCAGTAAACCAGCCTTTCTTGGGGAGTAGGAGGTGAAAAAACTGAATGAAGACCTCTTCTGAGGTGAGGAGAAAAGCTTCTAGCTCCACTCTCCTCTAGAGGCCCAAGGCTACTCACAAAATGACAGGCCTCTTTCATATGCTGCATATATAGAATAAAGGCCTATCAAATGAGGAAAGGCAAAGACTATTCAGAGCTCCTTACAGCAAGAGAGTCAGTCAGCATAACTGAAGAGACTTGAAGGCAGGAAGAAGGATGGGAAAGCTTTATAGTGGAAAATAGGGATGGCTTCAGGTATGCTCTGATTGGAGGCTCTAGGTATAAGGACCCTTTAGGCAGGCTAATTAGAAGAGGAACATTTTCTGTGATTGGTTAGAGATGGATATTTGGCTCTCTCTTGTAAGACCTAACCTGGAAGCAGGAACAATAATTAGAAAAGCTGTCAGTTATTAGTCAAGTCCTGATCATTTTGGTCTGATTACTACAAAAGTTACAGTTTGACTTCTTGAATTCTTACTAGAGAAAGCAGTCTGATTTCCTGTAGATTTGACTTGGCTTCCAGGACTGGCTATTAAAAATAAGAGGTTGGGAAAATTGTGGCAGTTTGGGGTCAGACTTCTATTTTGATACATGGTTGGCCATTATCTGTTCATATATTCAGTCTGTGCTTAAAATCTTGCTACCACTCAAAGAGTGTTGGGGATCAACTGTGAGTTTGTTAAAAATGCAGAATATCAAACTCCTCCCCAGATCTTCAGTGATTTTTTTTTAAAGATTTTATTTATTTATTTGACAGAGAGAGATCACAAGTAGACGGAGAGGCAGGCAGAGAGAGAGAGAGAGGGAAGCAGGCACCCTGCTGAGCAGAGAGCCCCATGCGGGACTCGATCCCAGGACCCTGAGATCATGACCTGAGCCGAAGGCAGTGGCCTAATCCACTGAGCCACCCAGGTGCCCCTCTTCAGTGATTCTTATGCAAAGTAACACTTGAGAAACAACTGAGCCGTAATTTGGTACTATCTCCATTTCAAAGACAAGGAAATGAAGGAGTTAGAGGGCTTTAGTGACTGACCTAAGAATGTAGGTGGCAGAGCTAGGATATGAACCCAGTTGATTGTCAGCCTCTGCCATTTGTACTCAACCTGAATGTAATCACTAACTATTCTCAACAGATGAAGAACTAATAAGTACCATGAGGTGACATAGTACTGTATTCCAGGTGGGAACCAAGATAAATTCTTCCTAACAGGAAGCACGGGGCAATGAAATGAAGTGTTCCTGCAGACTTTTTGGTGAAGTCTCATTCAGGAACATCAAGGTTAGTGAGCATTAGGTCCTCAAGGCAAGGACATTCCTGTTGTTAGAGAAAATTCTCAGAGGGCCCTCACTAGAGCAGACTATTGAGCTTTGACACGGGACATTTCTTTCTTTTTATAGGAAATAAATGGAATTTTAATCTATCATCATTATTGTTAAACAAGACATATCTCTTCCCAGAAAATACGATTATACAGATTGCAACAATGGTAGAATTGTACATTGCACACAAGATTCTTGAACTCCTTCTTTGTCCAGAAATAATGATTTTAGCTTTTTTGCTCTATATTTTAAGGCATAAAGAAGGACTTGCCAGAGATGTCCCAAAGAGTTAGAAAGTTGTGATTATATCTTATCATTGAAACTTCCTCAAATACAAATTAGAAAGTTATAAAAGTGTGTCATAAGAAAACCAATAGTTTGTGCATCTAGTGAGGTTATAATAGGTATGGAAACATATACTTGCCTCTGAAATAGTGACTTGGTCATGTCCAAAAAACTTGACTGTGGGTTGTGGGCCGACCTCTCCAGTTTCCATGGCCAGGTGAGTTAAAGCAGCTCCTAGAATCACCACAGATGATTGTTAATGGTTAATTAGCTAAGATTAATGTCATTTGAAGTTTAAAATGAAAGTCGGGGTCATTGTAGGTAGGTTTCATTCTTGCTTCTGTTTCTTTTTGCATTTTCTACCTATAGTTAGGCTAGAAATGCCATTGATAAGTACTTTATTTTTTTTTAAATAAACTATTAACATCTTTTTAGAAAAAATGTGTGATGAGAAAAGACTTTTTCTCTAGATTTTTGTGTAACCACATTTAGGAATGCATTTATAACCAAAGCATGACCCTTCACCTGATGGCAACCCTCAAAGCAGTAGGTATAAAGACTACAGAAATAAGTAATGTAAAAGGGAGTGATTGCAAAATCCATTAGATGATAGCAAATGCCAACTTTGTTATTCTTTACTACAAAATATACTCAAAGATACTTTAAACATTTTACTTTTTATTTAATCCCAGTAGGCAAAAAACAAAATTTGATTTTGGATAAATAAAGATCCAGATGAACTTAGGTGAATGGTCTATTTGATAAAGAAACACAGCACAGTCTATTAAGTAAACTTTTATAACAAAATTGGAATGCAGTTTAATTGTTATACCCATTTTAAGACACAATCCACCAATAAGAGTTAAAGAAGGAAAATAAGAGTGTTCTAATATATAAATATAAATATATTTTTTTTTCCTGAATACAGTTTTAGGTTTTCATTCTTTTTCCAAAGGATGTGCAGTCTCATTCTTATAGGACAAGACATTAAGAACAAGAAAGCCATTTTACTTCCTTTTGAAATTCAAGACCTTACCTAGGACATTGTGTTGTTGTTCATGTTTTATTTGTATAGAAGGCTCAACACAGTGAGGTTGTATCAACTTTGCGGGTTGTTTTTCATGCATCAAAATACTAAACTATAGAGATAACAGACCTAAGGGTCGACAAAGTAGAAAAAATTCTCTCAGTCATGTCTTTCCAAAATCTATGAGAGATGTTCATGGAATCCCAGGCTTATGTGGAACTTGGTTTGAAAGTGACAAATCAGGGATGCTTGGGTGGCTCAGTTGGTTAAGCAGCTGCCTTCGGCTCAGGTCATGATCCCAGCATCCTGGGATCGAGTCCCATATCGGGTTCCCTGCTTGGTGGGGAAACTGCTTCTCCCTCTGTCTCTGCCTGCCTCTCTGCCTACTTGTGATCTCTCTCTCTGACAAATAAATAAATAAAATCTTAAAAAAAAAAAAAAAAAAGAAAGTGACAAATCAGTGTGGCAGCTGAAATCATTGAGTCCCTTTAATTTATAACTCTTTTTGTTACATGCAAAAATACCTGCAGTATTCTTTTAAAAATTTACATACCTCCAAAACATTATAATCCAAGTATTTAATATTTTTGTATTTTAATGTCTTTTTAAAAGTTAAATACACACACACACACAAATATACGAACAAGACTATTGATAAAATACTTTTCCAAAGCAGACAGAACAGTAGTGAAATTATAACACAAGACACACAGAGAGCCAGAGAGAAAAGCCTTAGATCCTGGAATCTCAAATGGGACCAAACGAAAGTTATGGCCACACTCATTCCTGATTGGAAATGTTTATTATTAAAGGGGAAGAAAGTGCATATAAATATAGCACAGACATCGTTTAGCATTTAAGTTCCCCAAAATGACAGAAAGTATTTTAATTACAAACTCAGTATCCATCGCTTGCATTCATTAAAGAAGCCAAACTGCAATGTTATTTTTTTCTTTATGAAATTTTCCTTTTGGTATTCAAACCCAGAGAAGGCATCATATTTCCACTTTGACTGCAAATTCAGTAGTGCTGAGGGATACTTAATAGGTGCTTGTGGTGGTTTCAGGGTAAATTCAAAGAAAGTTGAAGTCTTGGATGAATCACAAAGCCAACATCTTTGAGTACAATGGAAAATGCTGTACATATGGTATCCATTTTTCCTATTGAGAGGATAGATAGCCTAAAGTTCAGGAGCAGAGGAAATAAATGGATATGCTGTTGGTTGGTTTGTGTCTATACAGCAATAATTCATTTGTACATCACTTAAAATAATGTCTGGTCTTCTAAGCAACAGGTGTATAGTAAATGGGGCTAAAAAGTTATTAAGAATCTAGGTCTGATTTGGAGAATATATGCTTTACAATAGTTGTATTCCTTTCTATTTCTCATAATAAAGTGATAAGGATTTTTTTGGAAGGTTTTAAGCCAAAACTTCTCATTGCTGCATTTAAAATTTAACCAGATCCACAGATGGTATTGGTTCTTGATGGAATAAACTAAATATAGATTATGAAAAATCAAGTGCAATTGCTTCAGGTGATACAAATTCTCTTTTTTAAACCTATTTCCCAAGAACACTCCTGTTAAACTAAGAGGCAACAAGATAAAGAGGGAGAAACACTGAACAGAGTCGGGTGTCTCAGGTCCTTGTTACTAAGAATTTATGTATTTCAGGCACGTACCTCACTTCAAATTACAACCTCGGGAAATTATAATGTTACTGTTTAATCTCCAAAATCTCTTCCAGTGCTAATGTTTTATAACCATATTAATTTTTTGGATGTTTAATCTTTACCATAATAACAAAATTAAGAGCAACAATATCAGTAATAGCAACAATAATAAAATGAGAGAGGCACTGGGGAATACTTAGAAGAACGCAATGGGAGTCAGGCAACCTACATTCTGATTACTTCTCTCTCAGTAAATTGTGAAATGACTTAGAATGAGATGCTTCTCTGGGTCTTAGTTTCTTTTTCTTTTTTCTCTGCTAGGACAAGTAAAATGTGATCCCAACCAAATTCTACATAACTCCAGGATTTCACATATGTGCTGCATGCAAAACCACACATATACACACACATACCTTTATATATGTAATAGTTGAAAAGAAAAACAAAGCAATATATTTGCTTACATATGTATTTTTTCCTAATCAATACCAGAGCCTATCAACTCATTGATTAGTACTGCCTACATTATCTTGTTTCGTATTGTCTCCAAAAGAAAGCATGCCATTTCTATTTAATCGAAGAACATCCTGAAATTTTCAGCAATTTGGCTCTAAGTATATGTTCCTACAAATACTTTTATAATGAGCCATGTGGAAAGGAATTGTGCAATTTCAAATATTCATTTGGTCACAAGTGTCTCTTTGTTTTTACTGACTTTACAGAAATTGAAGATATAAATTAAAGTGATACTAATAATATTGCTTTTTATTTTATGTATTAAAATTTTCTGGAAAATGTTATGTGACTAAAAGATTAATATTTTTAAGCTTGAGTGTCTTGAACAGATGATTCTATAAGTTCTCTTTTACTTCCAATCTTGAACAATTTTAAACAACTGGCCAGAGAAGAGATCTAAAAGTTATCTTAAATTAGACACAGAAAAGGCAATGTTTATATTCCCTGTCAAAGGTAGTTGCCTGCTGAGTTTCTTGTAAAGCAGCTCTCGATCTAGAGAAATGTCTTTCTAATCTTGGAAAAGTCCTGACAAGAATCCAAAGTCTTTATTGATAAAGGATCCTTTTCAATCCATAATGAAAATTCTGTTCATTCCAAAGTGAGCGAGTGGTCTTTTCTAGTGGAGAGACTAGAAGTCAGCCTTTATGTGGGGAAGAAACATCCTCATCATGCCAAGGATATCAGTGGGACCAATTCCTTTAGAATAGCAGAAAGTGGCATATGCTTTCCTATGCTATTGTTCCAGTGGGGAGAAATGGAATGATCTTTGTTTCTTTAAGCTCAATGAAATATTCGTGTATCATTGATCTAAGGTTTTGTGCACACTGTACTTTGGCAAATTATATTAATGATTTTGGACTTCCTTGTCTATTGACTGGGCAAATTCTCATGAAATGAGAGATAAGAGTTCGAGCAGAATGGAAATGGAAGTGAGGGGAAAGATAATAAGTTCTCTTATTTTTAGAGAAATTGGGGAATAAAGTACAAGCAATGTAAATGACAAGCTTCTGGGTTAATACTTAATTCTCCTTTGGATTGGTTCAATCCTAGAAATTTGTGAATGAAGACACTTGTTTGCTTTACCCTTATTAAACAATTTGTTTTCTTCTTTTCATATTTCATTATTTCTAAGAGTATCTCTTATTATGCCTTTATGCATCTATCCATCTATGACTTTTGGAATACTACCTTCTTTTTCAAAGCTCAACTCAAATGCCACCCCCCTGTTGATAGGTTGTTTTAATTCCCCTACAGATGTAATTTTTCTCTCTTTTATAAAACCAGTCAATGCTCTAGTAGTGATATTAATATGTCTTTAATGCTTTATAACTACCATTTCAGGACAAAATAGAAGTGCTGTCTAGAGCTAATAATTTTAAAAAGATAAAAAATAAAAGCTAATAATTTATTTTCTTGTAAAAGGTAAGAAACTATAACATAGGTAGTGAAAACAAAAGAGTAAAAAATACATTTATATATCCAAAGATTGGAATATTGAAGAGAGAACAAGAGTGAATGAAGACAAAGAATAATTGGATAAACTAAATAAAAAATTTCAGTTCCAAAAAATTTGTAAAATGGCCATATTTCTGAAAGAGTACATGGTTAAGAGTACATCAGAAGGTCTCCCACAAGGAGCAGGGAGTTGTGTGCTTTTGTAGCAAGGTAGTGACTGCAGCTGGCAACGAACACCTACCCCTGTGACTAGCTTCCCTCACACCCACTGCAGGGAGCTGTGCTTGTTTCTCCCCTAAGTAGACCTAGGAACCTCCCCCTCTCCACCAACACCCACCCCGCCCTGCCTGGGAACAATTAACACCATAGGAGTCCTATACAATAAAGGAAAAGGAAATGAATGAATGAGGCAATGACAAAAATGCTCCTTATTCCTAGTATTTTAGTTTAGAAAGAGTTCATGAAGTTTTCTAATGTTCATTTTGAACCATCTAATGAAATACTTCATTTTTAAAAGTTATTTGTTACTCCGTGTCTGATCTAAAACATACCTTCACATCTGCTAACCTGTAAGTAGCTTTATAAGAAGTTGTTTTTCTGGTTTCTCTGAGATTAAGTTTCTGAGGATGATTTCTGTCTCCAATCCATTCCTATAAATATGAAACTGCAGTCAGGCATTGCACATTTATGTCTGAGAGCAGGTGGAGGCAAAGTAAACCTGATGAGCTTCAGGCCCCTTTTATTCAGTCTGTTCTGTTTGCTTCTTGGTATCCAGATTACCCTGAGTGACAAGATTCAAGCTGAAGTTTTCACTGAAGTTCTCATATGATTTTCTTCTCAGACTTGAAAGCAAAAGCATAGCAACATGAAGAAAATAGTAGGTACTGACCATGATTCTATCAACACCCTTCTCGTTTACACGTAAATGGGGGGGAAAAAAGAGGCAAATCACCCTTCTGATCTTGCCTTATTGAATGTAGCTATTCCAGGAAAGGTTGGGAGGAGGTGAATAAACACTTCTTCAAAATCTACAGAGGCAATCAGTGCAGAAAAGCTGCATCAAACATTATGTGGTCATTTTCCTCTTAATATCTTCTGCTTCCCAAGCTCACTGCTGGCATTAGAGTGGCATATGGCTTGAATACCAATGTGCCCCTTGTCCTGGTAAGGCTGGCAGTGTAATAGCAAGGATAATGGTTTGCCATTCCAGCTGATAGATGTTGTTAACCCCAAAGCAAATTGCACGGTCCATCTTGCTGTGAGTTATTACAGAGAAGTTTGACACTCAACCCCAAAGCAAACTGTAGCTCTGTCCTATGATTGACTTATTTTTTGCTGTTGTTGAAGTTTGGAATTCAACATTATTCTATTTTTTTCCTCTCCTTTTCTCTATTTCCCAGTATCTAATAATTTGTGTTATCTACAGTAGTCCACAAAGCATACTTCGAATGCTTCATGCACATGCCCCCCCAAAACTCACATTGACATTTGCCCTACTAACTCATTCTGAGTCCAAGAGATACCTGAGAAATGTAAAAACCAAAGTTTCATTTTTGCCTAAACCAGTTGTTGTTTTCAGTGTGAAGTCTGTGAACTAAGTGCGTGGGCTTCACCTAGATTTCCCAAATTCAGTCCTGGACTTACTAAATTAAAATCCTGGGGGCGCCTGGGTGGCTCAGTGGTTTAAAGCCTCTGCCTTCCGCTCAGGTCATGATCTCAGAATCCTGGGATCAAGGTGCGCTCCGGCTCTCTGCTCAGCAGGGAGCCTGCTTCCCCTCTCTCTCTGCCTGCCTCTCTGCCTACTTGTGATCTCTGTCTGTCAAATAAATAAATAATAAAAAAAAACCTTTAAAAAAAAAAAAAAGAAATCCTGAAGGGGGTGCTGTGAAATCTGCAGATTTTAGTAAGTCAATTTCATTATGTGATTCTTCCATGAACTACATTATCAGAGACATTGGAAGATGGAAACATAAAATCTTCATTCTCTGTTTGCTTTCATGCTTCCTTATGAAACTAACCAAGGTCGCATGGACAGCATCAACTCTCACAATCTCCTGCTGCCTGAAGTTCAGTCAACAGATGACTCCACCAGCACTCACAATCCCACCCCCACCCCCATCCTGTTGCTAGCTGCTAAAAATATACTCTTACCTGACTCTGGCCAGGAGCTATTGTGACTGAAAACTGTTCAGTCCTGTAGTAAAGATAAGTGATGTCCCCTACTCCCTCCCTAGTCCCTGGAAGAATGGATCACAGATGACTCACAAGCTGTTTGACCATTTTCCTTTCTATTGGCCCAGTTCAGACATCAAATTGCAGCTTGCCTGACTCCTATAAAGTGAGGCAGAAGTTGCAGTTTGAGAAGTCCTGGTAAACAATGGAAAATGTCCCTCAGGTTAACAGGTTACCCTTTTTGTTAAAAGTCACAATTCCCCTCTTGTTTAAATTATAGGTCATTGAGATTATTGCTCATGCTTTCAATAAACCCAGTAAAAGGAAACATAAACTCACATGCTCTAGTGGGTGGGAGAAAATTACTAAAATAATAAGATGAAATGAGCAGAGGTTAAGGGAGGAAGCTCGTGATTTTTAATAGAAACCACTTATGGCTTAAAGGATCCATTATGTTAGCTGTTTTTTTCAATTTTAGAACAGTATAGCTGAAAGAGTTTCTTAGATAATTAAATGAATTTCTTCTGTGACTTCTACGCTCTCTTTAAAGATCTCAGAATTCATGAAGCTCATATTAAAAAGCATCCCATTTCAATAATTTGATTATTTTGCTAAAAGGTTCTTTCTTAGTTTGAGTCAAATTCTTTCTAGGTTTCATAGCTGGTTCTGGATACAGTTTAAGGTGCATTACTCTCGATGCTGGTCCTGGACCTACTGGATAAATCCTTCCTGTAGTTGAACACAATGTTCATGCCCATATCCCTAGATACAGCAAACATGCCTTCCTGGTGACGTTTTCAAGTTCCCTGGAATCCTCGCTGTGTTTGCCTCTGGAAAAATGCATGTTTACCCCCGTCTCTTAGAATGTGATCTTCTGAATTGAACATAATGCACTAGGCATGACTGGACATGTCCTGGACACTATGTTTTTATAGCACAACCTAAAATTTCATTAGTTAGCTAGTTAGTTATTTTATTGCAATAATCACAATAATATTACATAGAAGTTAAAAGTCAGCTAAAACATTTAGGTCTTTCTTTACCACATACCACCTCCACACTGGTATTTAGCCCAACCTCCCATATCTGTACTGGTTCTTTTAATTTTTTTAAATGAAATGTGTAACTAAATGCATTTACTGATAGAATTTAATCTGTCTTGAATAATTCAGCTCACAGAATGATGATTCTTTTTTTCAGTATTTAAACTTTCCTTCCAGGCATCATACCTCAAAGGTAATAGACATATTAGTTGGGGGGAAAGTATTATGGGAAGTAAATATTATTGACACATTTTCAGATTTTAAAAATATTCACAAGATCTATTTATTATAAGTGATAAACCAAGGTATTATTTACCAAATCACTTCTACTTATTTAAATATATATATGGAAATATATATATTAGAGATATATATCATATATATTATATATGGAAATATATGTTTATTTATATAAAATTTTTATATATTTATAAATATATATTTATATGTAAAATAATTTATATATCATAGATATTCTGTGATCTTATTCCTTTCCATGATATATATGACAGATATATATATCATACATGAATCTCTTTCAGTTTCGCTTTCTTACAGGGCCAGTGACACAACGGATAACACGTCTGACTACGGATCAGAAGATTCCAGTTTAGCTTTCTGTCTTATGTCAGAGAGTATTTATATAATCCCATTTAAGTCCATCACAATTCAATAGTTACTGAATGCTTAAAACTAATGTATTTAACAAATATTTATTCAACTGCTAACATAGTAACAAGTATAGGTGCTAAGTATATACTGGTGAATAAAATAGTCATGGTATCTGGTCTCATGCGCATAAGTTTCAGTTTAGTGCTGAAGACAGAAAACCAACATGTATGCAAGGAAATACATACACAATTACAATGTGTGATAAGCCTGACAATGGAGAAAAAAACCAACAACAGAAAAACAGGTTGGATGACCTACTTTAGTAAGGTGGTCTATATAGCTTTTTTAAACCAACCCTATACAAAGTATTCATTACCAATAAAAAAAAATCAATTCCATGTCTGCCATAGTTTATAATGGCTATTTGAATCTATGCATCTGTTCAAAGTTTTTTGTGGCTATTTGGGTAAGCCTTAAAACACCATTATTATATAGTTTTGAGACAATGTATTTGATCTGAGATATGGAAAAAAAGATGGTTGAAATAATTCTACTGCCTTAAATAGGGTTCTGAGTTTTCAGTTTTTCTGTGAGATCCTTAGGAACAAACCCCGTAATTCATAATTGTAACCTTTCTGGTTTGTCATACATTTATAGGTATTGCCAAATGATATCAATTTAGGAAACACACTACAAAGTCTTGAAAACAGAGCTATGCAATTATGTGATCATAGTTACATTTCTTGATGGTATTAGGTTTGCTAGGAATTTCTAGGCTGTGAGTAGTAGCAGTTTTCTGGTATTTCTTAAAGCCATCATTTGGCTGCCTCTTGCAGAGTTTTTTCCCAATAAAATAAGATTAAAGAAATAGTATTAGTTAACCTCTTCTATTTTTATTAATGAAAAGAAATGTACTGTATCTGATCAGTTTGCTACCGTGAAGGAAGAAGTGCTTATTCTGAATTTATTTTACCTAATCAATAGCAGACTTTAGGAAAAACAATGACTTAGATGATATCCAGGAATTGGTGACCTGGTGGAAGAGAAACTAACCAGAATCCAGGGAAGTAAGCAAACAGTCAAAGCTCAGGACTGCAACAATAACACCACATCAGAGAGCTTGTCTGAACAATGATATAGAAGATTCAAACTATAATGGGGATGAGGAATTTGTCTAATTCTTGGAATAATGGAAGGGGTAAGTCTTTAGAAATGAATGGAAAGATACAGGAGTTATTGGATACATAGCAAGTTCCAAGTCATTCTAAGAGTCCCTTAAAAACATGAAGGTTGGGGCACCTGGGTGGCTCAGTGGGTTAAGCCTCTGCCTTCGGCTCAGGTCATGATTCCGGGGTTCTGGGATCGAGCCCCGCATTGGGCTCTCTGCTTGACAGGGAGTCTGCTTCTCTCTCTCTCTGCCTGCCTCTCTGCCTACTTGTGATCTCTGTCTGTCAAATAAATAAATAAAATCTAAAAAAACAAAACAAAACAAAACAAAAAACATGAAGGTTAAGAAGTGAATCAGGCCCAACCTACAGAAAATGAGCCTAGTGATAAAATAGGTCCCAAGCTGGTAAGTAGAATTTAAGACTAGTCTCCTCCACTTCCTCAATAATTTCTTGTGCCTTGGCACAGGAAGAGAAAAATTTGGTAAGGAAGACCCACCCAGAAGTTAGCCAGGTAAACTGCCTAACCAAGTAGCTCTTTTCTTCTTTAAATGTCCAGTAAAATGTTGGTATGGACTACACAGCTGCAGACCATGTTCAAGCCTATGGGAAAGTTGCATTCATGGTAGAAACAGTTAGGAGAACTCCTAAGTTTTAGAGAAATTGGTTGAGCAGTGAAGCTCGGGGGAAAGACCAAAAGTCTGACAAGTTTGAACAAAGGTATAGCAGAATCAGTCCATGAACTGGCTTTAGGGACAAGTGGAGGGAAAAGGGGACAGGTAGGGGCCAAAGTGGCAGGAGAGATATGATCTGGGCTAGTGAAGGAATAGATAATTCCAGAAATACAGGAGAAAATTAATTAAGGACTGAATTTTAAGTTTCCTCCTTTGAGGACTCCTTTCTGGGTAGGAAACACAATTATCAGGATTGACTGGACCCCAGTTCTTGGTGATTAAATGTTGAGGAATTAAATGGGAGGGAGCTAGGTCTACAGATGGAGGCAGGGCATCATTTAAGTCAGAAGGGAGAAGCTCCATTAAGTTGGCACCCAGAGAGGCCTGGCCATCCACAGTAGTATTTAAAAAGCCTTCCCCACTGGAAAAGTTTGTGGAGACAAACTGCCTTCATAATGCAGACATAACTAAATGCAAAAGCTTTCTGATGCGGAGTTGAGAGAGATCAAGAACTAATAGTTCAGAGGGTCATGGGGTAGTAACAAGCAGACTGCATCTTAACCTATGGTGCTGGGAGGGCTTTTGATTTGCTGAACTGTGACTTCATTATTGCCTCACAGAGAGGGGCAAGTAGCCCCAGTTAGCTCATTTATTAATGGCACCCTCTAGAACAAGCTGGCTGGGAGCAAAGGCTGACAGTGACGATAAGCCATGAGTTATGATGTGGCTGAATTTTCAGGAACTTGACATTTGTGCAGAACTAACATCTGCATCATTTCCCACTCTTTCCTAATGTGCTGGACATATGCACCTTGATAACTTGGTGGCAGTGGGAAATGCCAAAATACAAGTGAAGCAGAGGTTTTAATTGCCATCTTGATAAAAGCAGGCAGATCAATGAATCACAGGGATTATGACAGGAATCACAATTACTCCCATACTTTGGGCTGAAGAATCATGTTCTAATCAATGAGGATATCCTCTTCCAATGATACAGGTACATGGTAAGGTAAGGGAGGAATGGGCAACAGAAAGATCCGCTGGTTCAATCCAAACACTCAAGGAAGGCATTCATAGAGAAATTGCAATTGGATCGCCATCACATCCAGGAAGATAAAAACAAGCTTATAATAACAAAACCATGGCGGGGTACCTGAATGGCTTAGTTGGTTAAGCATCTGCCTTTGGCTCAGGTCATTATCTCTGGGTTCTGGGATCAAGCCCTGTGTTAGGCTCACTCCTCAGCAGGGAATCTGCTTTTCTGCCTCTCCCTCTGCCCCTCCTCCCTGCTCATTCTCTCTCTCTCTTCCTCATATAAATAAATAAAACCTTAAAAAAATAACAAAATCATGGCTTTTCTACAAATTCTTCCATATCCATGTCCATATAACCAAGTGAAGAATTTAGAAAATTCTGGATTTTCAGAATTGCGTGTCAAACTACAGCTGGTAGAACTATAGAGCTCATAAGTCCACCTAAATATGTGCTGGCTGGGTTAGTGTTGCAGAACAAATGTTTATCAAGTGTTTCCATCAATAGTATTCCTTCATACCCCATTTATCTTTCATGAGATGCCATGGCTGACTTAGAGTTCTACTGATTTTATACCTTAAAAAAGCGTACTCAGCACATGGATTCTTCTAGACATAAAACAACTTTGTAAATAATAAAATTCTATACATTTCAGATTTAAATCCTTATGGCATTGATTTGGAAGAACCGTTAAGTTCAGACTGATATCATAGCACTCTCCACTCTAGAAAACAGTGTGGAGATTCCTCAATAAGTTAAAAATAGAGCTACCCTATGACCCAGCAATTGCACTACTAGATATTTATCCCAAAGATACAAATGTAGTGAGCCAAAGGAGCACCTGTACCCCAATGTTTATAACAGCAATGTCCACAATAGCCAAACTATGGAAAAAGCCCAGATGTCCATCAACAGATAAAGAAAATGTGATATATATAGGTATAGACATAGATATATATGGATAAAGAAGATGTGAGATATATATATGAATATGACTATTACTCAGCCACCAAAAAAGAAAAAAATGAAATCTTACCATTTACAGTGATGTAGATGGAACTGGAGAGTATTATGGTGAGGGAAATAAGTCAATCAGAGAAAGAAAATTATCATATGGTTTCACTCCTTTGAGGAATATAAGAAACAGAGAAGAGAATTATAGGGAAGGAAGGGGAAATGGAATGGGAAGAAATCAGAAAGAGAGAGACAAACCATGAGAGACTTTAACTATGGAAAAGAAACAGAGGGTTGCTGGAAGGGTCGGGAGTGGGGAATGAGATAACTGGATGATGGACATTAAGGAGGGCATGTGATGTAATGAGCACTGGGTGTTATACATAATTCATAAATGATTGAACTCTACTTCTGAAACTAATGATGTATTATATGTTGGCTAATTGGATTTAAATTTTAAAAAGAAAAGAAAAGAGCAAGTCAATTACTTTTATCCAAAAACCAGAAAACAATAAACCAGTTCGTTTTATTTCCCTCCAATGATACTAGTTTTCATTCTATTAAAAGAATTTAAAAAAAAAACACACAAAAATATTTGGGTGAAGGAAAGAGACTATCTTATAATCTTATTGTTCTTATATCTAACCTTATTGTTATTCATTTTCTTCACAAGTTAACTGAGGGAACAGCCACATTTACCAGAGTAAATTCAGCTCTGAAGAAAAGGTAACTATGCAGCACAATCAGGTGTCCCCTCATGAACATGATCTGACAGAAATCCACTAAGCATTCTTTATTAGCCAAAAATAAAATCTCTTTTGCTTTTTTCCTTAGGTGAAGAAGTTGTAGTTCCTTAATAAAAACATGCTTTTTTCTTAGAGAGTTCAAAAATTCAGCCAACATAAGTCATAAATCGCAGCTCAAATGATTCCTATGTAGTTGGCTAGTTATCAAGCTGTGATTTAAAGGTGCCCATCAGAGCTTGTTCATTTTTTGCCAAGTTAACCCACACATCCATCATGAACCAGGGGTCACTCCATAACGATGAACCATAAAATCATGTCTATATGTTAGTCCTTTTATTCTTCTTCAACATATTATCTAAACCAGACTCTGGTTTCAATCTGTTATTCATCCTCCAGAAATTATTAGTTTAATTTCCAATGGAATCTGTTATTGATTTTTTAATACATTACTATAATTCTTCTAATTTGAAATTTTTACAAAATAATGTATTTTCATTTAAATCTAATTTAATACAAAAACAACAACTAAAACTAGGAAATGTCATGTTAAGTGGTAAATGTACCGTAACTGAAAATTAATCCATCTCCAACTAAGAAACTGAAGTACATGGGCTATTATGCTTCATTGGTTTTATATATGGTTTCAATAGTAACCTTATGTTCTCCAGACTTCCTAAAATGTGTTCAAGATAATGGCATAAGTCCATTTTTCCCTTCGTTTAAGCTTCTCCTTTATTTAAAATCAGGAACAGCCAGAAAATCTTTAGATCTCTTCAGTTGAATTACATAAAGATCAAGGTTGTTAATATGAGAGTTTAATAACTGACATCTACATCAATCCATTTTCTAATTAAAATATTGGAGTACGTTATTTGTAGATTTTTAAGTACAGGTTTTCCCCACTATCCAAAAGTAGAACATTACTGTGAAAATTTCAAAGGCAGAAATGGCATAAAGCAAAGAAGCAGTTACTATTAATTTATATTGAAATTTTTTTCAACATCCCCAGACTCAAAAAAATGACCTCTCATAGGCTTTTCTGATACCTTAGGGCACATGTTGCTAATGGATATACAAAATAAATCAAGATAAAGCACAGATGCTCATAGACACAGTTCAAACCTATGGCAGCTTGATGCTGAGCTGCTGACTGTAGCTCCAGGGAAGGAGCTTGGGGGCGCCACTCTCACTGCTTGGGTGCACACTGCTTCTATAAATGCTTGCTGACAAACACAAGCTGAATGCTATTTTTGTTTTTTTTTTTCCTCGTAAAGTGAAAATCTTTGGATTTCTTTCAGTTAGCAAAAATTGGTACTAACACAGGTCTTTCATAAAGTGAACTGGCATACTACAAACTTTCAAAAAGTGGGGGATACTTATACTTGAAGAATGTGGACAAGAATTCCTGGTGGTTTGGGACTGCCCTTAGGAAAATGGAATCTATCCCTAACAGCTGGTTGTTGGGATATCTTACAATTCAATCACTTTTGGCAAGAAGAAATCTCACATTATCATTATAGTTCATGGAATTTATTTAAACCATGCCCCCAAAGAAGGCAAGTAATGCCAAAATATTTTCTTTCCTTACCCAGGGGAATAAATTTCAAAACACATAATCAAGGTGTCATAAGAACTTATTTCTTCTTCATTTTTTCTTTTCAATACTCATTTTATTCTTCAAAATTATGACTTTAATATGGCCCTATGCCATGCTGCTAGTCATTAGGAATACAAAAGAAAAACAAATACATCTGAATCCAAGCTAAGCACGGTATCTGTCTTTGTCTTATCTACCTCCAACCTCTGTCTTTTCACCTACTACCAGCTGGCTCTTTTTTTCTCCTCTCCAACTGTATAATATTTGTGGGGTAGTTAAACTTCAGTGTTAAGGCAAAAGTTTCAACTAAAAGGATAGAATCTCTCAACAACAGTTACCACAGTGTGTGGGGAAAAATTTTCCTAGGCTTCTAATATTTCATTTCATGTGAAGGGTTTAGTAAAAAAGGAGGGAGAATTGAACCTGTAGCCATAACTTAGAGCTTATGGAGCCTTTCTGGACTGTTTCCTGGAAGTCAAGCTTCCAATATAGAGCTCTGTTCCTCTGAGTTATATGGCATCCATGCCATACATATATGGAAGCTCATGTTGGTCAGCACTGCCTGATCCAGCAGATGATATTAGGTGCATATTTGAGGATAAGAACCTAATGCCATCAGGAGCTAAGTCACATTCCCCAATATCAATTTTATTAGTATAAAATTAACTTTTGGTCTCATTTATCAATTGGTAGACAACCTGAAAGGGTAAAACAGTAGAATTCATTGAGCCTCCTCAAATTCAATACTTTTCTCCCTCATGCATTACTCACTGACTTTCATCTTCTCCCTACCCAACCCCTATTCAGTTTAGAACTAGGAGTCTGGAAACTCTCCTCATTTGTGTTTTGGGAATACCCAATAAATGATTAAATACTTCAAAGTGAGATTATACTACCCTTCAGTAACAAATTCTCACCCATTGTCCTTCCCTCCCAAAACTCATAAATATCTCAATCATGGTTTTTTAAGGTATAAAATCAGTGGAACTCTAAGTCAGCCATGGCATCTCATGAAAGAAAAATGGGGTATGAAGGAATACTACTGATGGAAACACTTAATAAGCATTTATTCTGCAGCACTAACCTAGCCAGCACACATTTAGGTGATCTTCTGAGCTCTATAGTTCTACCAGCTGTTGTTTGGTATTAAAATAGCAAGAAACACATGCAGGCAAGTTAAACTTTATTCTTCTTTGGATGTCTCTTTTCTCTTTCTTATTCTACTGAAATATGCCCTACTCCAGAAATAGTACCTAGAATCTATTAACACAACTGTTAGATCAAATAGACCACACCAAAATTGAGAGGGTGGGGCAGAATCATCATTGCTTCTATGATGGGCTTTATAGACATAAACCCATGAAAACTGGAAGAAACTAGAGAGGAATGTTATTGGTATAATACATCTGTCTATTGGTCAGTCAAGATCTGTTTCTCCTGAGTGCCATTAAGGCTTAACCATGACCCTTTAGTCAAGAGGGTAGAACTGTAATGTAAGTGACAAGAGAGGTAAGAGAAAATTTCAGCCCTCTGGCTTAGGGAGAATATGGGTAGAGAAGCTGAAAGGAAAAAGAGGGTTAGGGATGAGGCATTACTTAATTTGATTGCTTAATCAGCCCTCAGACTTCAGTCAGACTAAGTGGGGAGTATTAGCTATGTTGAGAGAAACAGTAGGGGAAGCCAACAGGGGTAGGGGATTTTTGGTTTGCTTCAAATGTGTGACACTGTGGGGAGATGGCCCCATGAGCTGCCTCTGCACCAATCTGAAGATAGGTAGGAGGAGGAGTAATAAAGCAAAGTCAAAGATATAGCTAATTAGGGTCTGAATTAATTTTTCTAGGCTCTCTTCAATTCCCTTGTGGCATGCGTGGGACACTAGAATTCTTTTTGTTTCCTGCATAGATGCCCAGAGCCACAAGTTGTATTTTGTATTATTTGCTATTTATCTATTATCTCTATCTTTAATTTTTACTAGTATCTTAGCTCAGTGTCCACATTTTGAATAGTTGTCACAAAATTTCTCCCAGAACAGGCAAATCTGGACTTGATAGTAGTTCAACATCTCCCTTCCCATTTCCTGTTCATGTTTTACCAGCAGGCACTTGTCTTGGATATTTATGACAGTACTAAAAAGGAAAGCTCGTCTAACTCAGAGTCCTCCTGGGTTACTCTCTGGTGATTTAGCCACTAACTCTTGTGAGCATGGGTATTTTTGTAGTCTCTACAGAAGATAGGCCCTAGTATGTCTTAAGATTGTTAAACAGTCAGAGGCTAACTAAAAATTTTGGCATTCAAAGTCATTATTCCCTTAAAATCAGCAGGATTAATACAAGTGCCTATAATTTATATGCTACTATCTGAAATCTGATAACTCAGTGAAGGTCCCTGAGATACCAGAAGTCACCTCACTTTACATCTTGAATTAGTAACCAACTGAGAATCACTTGTTAGCAATATCCCTGAGAGTAACATACAAACTAAAAACTGCTAAGAAGAGAATGAGGGATCCTGCAACTTCCTATAAGCAAAGGTTATGCTCCCAAGGGCTCAAAAATGTTACATCTTCTCTTTGTCATATTATTTTTTTTAAAGATTTTATTTATCTATCTTACAGAGAGACAGAGATCACAAGGAGGCAGAGAGGCAGGCAGAGAGAGAGAGAGGGAGAAGCAGGCTCCTCGCTGAGCAGAGAGCCCGATGTGGGGCTCGATCCCAGGACCCTGAGACCATGACCTGAGCCGAAGGCAGAGGCTTAACCCACTGAGCCACCCAGGTGCCCCTGTCATATTATTTTTTCACAAGGATCTTTAATGTACATATATAAATGTCACACACCTTGCAGCACTTGGTTAACAAATGCCTTGAAAATTCATTGTGAAATCTCACTATCAGGTGATATTCAGTAAAGTCCCTATTCTGAATAAAATCTATGGAAACTAAAAACATGAAAAACAAGGAATTTCAATTTTTAAGAAATTATTAAGAAGGGACTTGGATAATTTAAAATACCCATTTCCATATGATTAGTGTTTCACTGGGGGCAGGTGGAAATTCTTATAATATCTTGACTATTACAATAGCTTCCTTGGCTAGTGCTTCCATAATTGTCTTCCTCCTGATTGCTTCCAATATGGTGGTCAAAATGTAATTTTAAAAAATAACGAGTCAGATTAAGTTAATATTCTACTCAAAATAACCCTCATGGTTTCCCATCATAGTTAAAATGCCAAATTCTTGCTAGACCTCATACAGGAATTTAGCAAAGTGCCAGGGTATAAAATCAGAAATAAGTTGTATTTATATACACTAAAAATGAGACAGAAGAAAGGGAAATTAAGGAGTCACCCCCATTTGCAATTGCACCAAAAACAGTAAGATACCTAAGAATAAACCTAACCAAAGAGGCAAAGGATCTACACTCAGAAAACTAGAGAACACTCATGAAAGAAATTGAAAGAGACACAAGGAAATGGAAAATGTTCCATGTTCATGGACTGGAAGAATAAACTTTGTTAAAATGTGTATGTTACCTAGAGTGATCTATACATTCAAGGCAATCCCTATCAAAATACCATTAACTTTTTTCACAAAGCTGGAACAAATAATCTCAATATTTGTATGAAATGAGAAAAGACCCCAAATAGCCAAAGGGATGTTGAAAAAGAAAACCAAAGCAGATGGCATCACAATTCTGGACTTCAAGCTCTATTTAAAAGCTGTAATCAAGACAGTATAGTACTGACACAAAAACAGACACATCGATCAATAGAAAAGAGAGAACCCAGAAATAGACCCTCAACTCTATGGCCAACTAATCTTAAACAAAGCAAGAAAGAATATCCAATGGAAAAAAGACAGTATTTTCAACAAATGGTGTTGGGAAAATTGGACAGTCACATGCCGAAGAATGAAACTGGACCATTTCCTTACACCACAAACAAACATAAACTCAAAATGGGTGAAAGACCTCAATGTGAGACAGGAATCCATCAAATTCCTAGAGGAGAATACAGGCAGCAACTTCTGTGACCTCAGCTATAGGGACTTCTTGCTAGACATGTCTAAAAAGGCAAGGGAAGCAAAGACAAAATGAGTTATTGGAACTTCATCAAGATAAAAAGTTTTTGCACAGGAAAGAGTCAATAAAGCCAAAAGACAATTGACAGAATGGGAGAAGATATTTGCAAATGTCTTATCAGATAAAGAGCTAGGATCCAAAATCTATAAAGAACTTATCAAACTCAGCACCCAAAGAACAAATGATCCAATCAAGAAATGGGCAGAGGACATGAACAGACATTTCTGCAAAGAAGACATCCAAATGGCCAACAGACACATGAAAAAATACTCAACATCACTCATCATCAGGGAAATACAAATCAAAACTGCAATGAGATACCACTTCACACCAGTTAGAATGGCTAAAATCAACAAATCAGGAAATGCCAGATGTTGGTGAGGATATAGAGAAAGGAGAACCCTCTTACACTGTTGATGGGAATGCAAACTGGTACAACCACTCTGGAAAACAGTATGGAAGTTCCTCAAAAGGTTGAAAATAGAGCTATCCTATGACCCAGCAATTGCATTACCAGGTGTTTACTCTAAAAATACAAATGTAGTGATCTGAAGGGGTACCTTCATCCTGATGTTCATAGCAGCAATGTCCACAATAGCCTAAGTTGGAAGGAGCCCAGATATCCATCAGCAGATGAATGGATAAAAAAGATGTGTGGGGCATGGTACTGGCATAAAAACAGACACATAGACCAGTGGAACAGAATAGAGAGCCCAGATATGGACCCTCGACTTCTGCACAGCAAAGGAAACAGTCAACAAAACAAAGAGGCAACCCACGGAATGGGAGAAGATATTTGCAAGTGACAGTACAGACAAAAGATTGATATCCAGGATCTATAAAGAACTTCTCAAACTCAACACACACAAAACAGATAATCATATCAAAAAATGGGCAGAAGATATGAACAGACACTTCTCCAATGAAGACATACAAATGGCTATCAGACACATGAAAAAATGTTCATCATCACTAGCATCAGGGAGATTCAAATTAAAACCACTGAGATATCACCTTACACCAGTTAGAATGGCCAAAATTAGCAAGACAGGAAACAACATGTGTTGGAGGGGATGTGGAGAAAGGGGAACCCTCTTACACTGTTGGTGGGAATGCAAGTTGGTGCAGCCACTTTGGAGAACAGTGTGGAGATTCCTCAAGAAATTAAAAATAGAACTTCCCTATGACCCTGCAATTGCACTACTGGGTATTTACCCCAAAGATACAGATGTAGTGAAAAGAAGGGCCACCTGTACCTCAATGTTTATAGCAGCAATGGCCACGGTTGCCAAACTGTGGAAAGAACCAAGATGCCCTTCAACGGACGAATGGGCAAGGAAAATGTGGTCCATATACACTATGGAGTATTATGCCTCCATCAGAAAGGATGAATACCCAACTTTTGTAGCAACATGGACAGGACTGGAAGAGATTATGCTGAGTGAAATAAGTCAAGCAGAGAGAGTCAATTATCGTATGGTTTCACTTATTTGTGGAACATAACAAATAGCATGGAGGACATGGGGAGTTAGGAGAAGGGAGTTGGGGGAAATTGGAAGGGGAGGTGAACAATGAGAGACTATGGACTCTGAAAAACAATCTGAAGGGTTTGAAGAGGTGGGGGTGTGGGAGGTTGGGGGAACCAGGTGGTGGGTATTAGAGAGGGCACGGATTGCATGGAGCACTGGGTGTGGGACAAAAACAATGAATACTGTTTTGTGAAAAAAAAAAAAAGATGTGTGGGGTGTGTGTGTGTGTGTGTGTGTGTGTGTGTGTGTAATGGAATACTATTCAGCCATCAAAAAATGAAATCTTGCCATTTGCAGTAACATGGATGGGACTAGAGGTATTTTGCTAAGCACAATAAGTCAAACAGCGAAAGACAATCATATGATCTCACTCATATGTGGAATATAAGAAACAAAACAAGATCATAGGGGAAGAGTGGGAAAAATAAAACAAGATGAAATCAGAAAGGTAGCCAAACCATAAGAGACTCTTTTTTTTTTAAATATTTTTTTTATTTATTTACTTGACAGAGAGATCACAAGTAGGCAGAGAGGCAGGCAGAGGGAGAGGGGGAAGAGGCTCCCTTCTGAGCAGAGAGCCCAAAGTAGGGCTTGATCCCAGGACCCTGAGACCATGACCTGAGCTGAAGGCAGAGGCTTAACCCACTGAGCCACCCAGGTGCCCAGAGACTCTAAATCATAGGAAGCAAACTGAGGGTTCTTGGAGGAGAGGTGGGTGGAGGGATAAGGTAACTAGATGATGGACATTAAGGAGGGCACATGATGAGAGCACTGGGTGTTAGTCAAATTCTTACCACACTTTTACTACTACATATGATTTTTACATACTACACCTTGCAAATTTATCTCCTATAATATTGCTTCTTGCTCACTCTTTTCTAGCCGCATTGTCTTTTTGCTGTACCTTTAACACACCAGGCACAACCCATCCTCAGGGCTTTTGTACCTACTAGTCTCTCTGCCTGGTATTATTATCTTCCTCCAGTTATGGACACACTCATTCCCTCACTTTTTAGGGTCATTGTCCAAAATCAACTTCTCAGGGAGGAAACTCAGATCAGTAGCCTGAAAAGAACATTTCCAGTCACTCTGTCCTCTTACATTGGTTTATTTATCTCAAATCACTACCATTATCTGATATTATGTTATATATTTATTTGCTGTCTCCCGAAAAGAGATTATATGTTCTGTAAGATAAAGTAATGTATTTGGTTTCCAGTATATAGAATCATGCAATAGTAACCACTCAGTAAATATTTATTGAATAAATGAATTTTATTTTAGACATTGTTACAAATAAATTCAGTGTATTTATGTGATGTAATCTGGTTTGTTACTTGATTTTTAACTTGGTGGACATAAGAGTCAAACATCTGCACCTCATCAAATTAATTTTGTTGTCTCACAAGTGGCAAACCCATTTTCTGACTGTTTTCCAGAATTCAAACCATGCTAGTTTTGTGATGAACTCAATAAAGAATTGAAGAAGTTGATTTACACATAGATTTTCCAAGGAGAGAGAATCTAATTATGTCATTTGTTATAAAAATCATGACACAGAGGCTACGTTCAATACTAGTAGAAGCCAAACCAGAGTGTACTTAGAAAAAACTGTTGCTCTCTGACTTTAACATTATTTGCTATCTCTAGGTAGAAGATTTCCTTATTATTTACATTTTCCCTCACTTAATATTAAATTTTTTTCTCAACAGCACAACAGTGTATATAGAGCAAAGATTTTGGAGATAGACTGATACTGTATTAAGGCACCCATTCCATCGTGTATGGACTGTGTTTCCATTTTCAACTTCAGTCTCAGTTTTCTCATTTGTTAAGGGGTCTAAATATCTACATTGCTCTGTGTGTGTGTGTGTGTGTGTGTATGTGCGCGCGCCCACACGTGTGTGTTTGTGTTGGGGGGGGCAGCTATTGAAGTAATACTCTATAAAGGACCTAGTCTAGAACCTGGCATATGGCAGGGGCTAAACAATTTCCTTACCCTTCCTTACCCTTGCCCCTCTCCTTTATGTCTGCCTAAATTAAAACCTCTTTGTGAAAGTAAAGCCAGAATCACCCAGATTTTTTCAGAGAATCTAAAAAAGGTACCGCATTTGTTTGAATGATATGAAAGTCATGTCTTAGTCATTCATTTTTTGTTCTAATATTTATGTTTCTGTAGAGTTAGGAAATTGACAAGTTTAGTCTTTTTTCTTCCATCTCCAACTTTGCAAACACAGCATTTTCTGTGGCTGAGGCATCATCAGCTGATGTTACAGTAAGAGTTGTTATACTGAACACATTTGGTGACTTCAGCCAGCCAAATATAATTCTGATGAATATATCCTGGCTAGTCCTCCCCTTTCTGTTCACTGTTAGAACTCTAAATCCAAGTACATACCATTCCACTGTATCCTTCTAAGAGATCCAAGGGATTGTATTTAATTACAGAGAACATAAATTATCAGGGCTGTTGTTGTTGCTTGTAATCTGTTAAAGCTTTGTCAGATATTCTGGGTCAATTGCTTTGCCTATGGATTTGAATGTATCCAAACTCAGTCTAAGTTAGTACAAATGAAGTCTGTTCAGTATTAATCAGTTATCTTCCTTGTTCTACAAGGACAGTGTCTGCTTACAGAGCTTTAAAATTGAACTAGGATAGTTTGATATGTATGAGGAAAATGTTACAACATTTCTCCTAGCCTGTGTCAATTGTATTACACTTAAATTAATCAGAAATACAGAAAATTGAGCTTGATGGATACTTTCAATGAGAAAAGGGGAATTCCTATTGAAATTTAAAGCACAGTTTTAAAATTGTTCTAAGATCAAATCTAATAATTAATTGATTTTTACTACAGGTTCTTGAAAGGCCATAAGATGGCTCAACACCAAATGGTCTTCACAATAATATTGGTTTAATGACACTTGATATGGGATTTGATTTTCCTAAATTATTTCATAATAGAAGTTCAAATACATTGCTACTTTCAAATTGGATGTAATTTGAAACATCTTAAGCTACATCATGAATTTAGAAAAATATATTTTTAATAGCCGGTCAATATTTTCTAGTGACATGTCTAAAAAGGAACAATTCTTCCAATTATAAAGCCATAAAATCACAAGAGAGTATTATACTATTAAATTTGTCTCTGAGGAAAATTATATTAATTTTATTGCTAAAAATAATTAATGACTCTCTCAGCTTCTCATGAAGAAGGTGCTATATGTGATCTTTTAAAATATACTAGCTCCAGCCTTTTAAAAAATTTAATATTTAATTATCAATTAATTAATTTATTCATTCATTCATTCATTTCTGTAGTAAGGAGGACAAAAGCAAGAAACCTAAGAAACCTAACCTAAGTAGGCAACAAGGATCCCTTACAGCTTGAGAAATGATAATAGCTAGATGAGGCTAAAACTTACTCAAATATATGTACAATGACAGTATGCAAATTTAAAAGAATTTTTTTTTAAAGTAAAGATATAAGTTTGGAGAAGTACTATAAGGAACTCAAGACATTGGAAATACAGATTTTCAAGTTATATAAAGTTGGAAGAAAAGGGAAGAGAAAACAGAAATTAGGTAAGTCATCCTAGATATTAAAACAAGTAGAGCAAAGAGGTAGCAAAATTGGTGGATTATACTAATAAAGAAAATGATGACTTATTAATAGCCTTTTCATTTAAAGTACTTTGAAATGTCATATACATATGCAGTTTGGTATATCTCTGAGGTGAGACGTGGAGAAAGAGTAAAGAGATTATTATGATTATTATGCCTGTCATAAAAATGAGAAAGTTGAAGTCAATAAATTTAAATAACTTACCCAAGGTTATATGTCTCTAGGTGCACAGAGACATGTTCCTTAACTGGTATTCTTTCTATAATGTCTTATATATCTAAACTCAGAAGTGGTAAAAGGTGCAAGGGTGATATAGAAAAGCACAGGAGTATCAGGGAACCCTCTTGAAGAATGGGAGGAAAGAGGGACGTCATAAAAAGGAAGCTATCTCTATCTACAGTCATCAGCCCTGGTCATACTAGTGATTGACCTTCAGCTCTGATTTATACCACTGGGAGTCTGACGGTTCTTTTGCTTTCTCTGAATCTATAAATCATTCCATATTCTATCTTTTCAACTACTTTCCCTTAAATTAGCCAAAGTCCTATGACATTAGTAACCTTGAAAAATGTAGGTTTTGACCACACACTATAAGGAGAAAGACAAAAAGAACTCTATATTAACACTGCGCTCTGATTGGTAAGTTTTTCTTCTCACATGGATAAAGATGAATGATTCTAAAACTATATTTGTACTAGGATTGAACAAATCAGTAAATAAATTGCTTTTAAGGGGAGCCAGGTTTCCTATAAACAAAAAAATTACAAACAAGGAGAAAAAGCTAGAATAAATTAGAGACAGAGATAGCAATAAAAAGTTGGGTTTATTTAAACATATATACAAAAAGATAGCTAAAAATAAATATATCTGTGGGGCACCTGGGAGGCTCAGTTGGTTAAGTGGCCGCCTTCAGCTCAGGTCATGATCCCAGGGTCCTGGGATTGAGTGATTGAGTCCCGCATCGGGCTCCTTGCTTGGCGGGGAGTCTGCTTCACTCTCTCCCTCTGCCTGCCACTCTGCCTGCTTGTGCTCTCTCTCTCTCTCCATCAAATAAATAAATAAGATAATACACACACACACACACACACACACACATATATTTGTGTATACATAGTTCACCCATAGTTCAAAGAATATATGTATATATTCTTTAGTTCTGTATAGGGTCTAGAACCAGTGAACACATCCGCACCCAGACCTTGGTTTCTAAATACTCTTCTCCAATAAACAGAAACAGAGCTCCTTAGAGAATGGTGATTCTAGGATTGAGGTAGTGAAAATATAATATGCTCTTGAAGCAGCTTACAGAATCAGAAATTAGCGAAGTACTTATAAAACAAGGAGAGGGGTGCATGGGGTCATGTCAAAAAGACATAGAAGCCAACCTGAAAAGTGGTTCTAATGGCCAAAGCTGGAACAATTTGAGTAGCAAAATTAATAATCGTGGTATTAAAATACTATAAACCAAAGAGTAAAATAAAACTCCATGAGTCTACATTGACATATATGAATAGGAGGGAAAGAACAAATCTTCCTTACAGAGGAACCCCAAGTAGCACACTCTCCCTTCCAGGACATGGAGCTTATTCTCACCCTATTGAATGTGGGCTGGACCTTACAGTGAAGAAACCTAGCAGACACTACTTTAGCTAAGTGATCAAGGTTAACATCACTAGTGATAAGTCATGTTGATTTCATATATCCTCTGATAGGAAGCAATGAGAAGAGCATTTCACCTCTGCATTATCTTTCTCCCAAATGCATAATTTCAGTCTAATTATGAAATTGATCAAACTCAAATTGAGGGAAATTTATAAAATATGTCATCATTGTTCATCAAAACTGTCAAGATCTTAAAACCATCACAGATCATAGGAGCCCAAGATGATATAGAGGACTTCAGTGAAGGTTAAAAAAAAAAAAAAGTAAAATCTGAATATGTCTGTAATTTCATCAATTCATCAATAGTATTATACTAATGTTATAGTCTTATTTTTGACAAAAACACTGTGGTTATGTAAAATGTTAACATTAGGGAAAACTGGATGGAGAGTATATGGAAATTTTCTGTACTATATTTACAATTTTGCTATAAATAAAACATTATTCCAAAATAAAAAGTTAAATAAAATTATCCAGTCTTTTTCTTGCTTATTTCTGCCTGAGTGGTGCATGGTACTAATGAACAGATTATCCACAATCCCATTCAACAGTGGAATCAGACTGTGCCCTTATACTGGAGAATTTTAGTACCTGCTTTACTAAAAATAAAATTTCAAATACTTTGAGTGCTTAGCCTAATGTTGGTTTATGGGGAAAAATATAAGACAAAGGGCATTCCCTGAAGGCTATGTGGCATTAGAGTCTATGCAAATCCAAACATAGGAATTTGAAACTCCCCTAAGGCATCCAAACAGCATACCTTGTTGAATGGGACCTCGCAATAGTATATAAGATAAAAGGAAGATATGATGTATATACTTGATTTTCTTATACAACTAATATTTATTAACCACTTATTATGTTCCAACTATTCTGCTAGGCAGTAGGGATAAAGTGATGAGTGGAAAACATATTGTCTCACTTTTAATAAATTTATTATTTGATGAAGATACTTTGAAGACACTCTCATTCCTTTAGATTCTGAAGGCAAGAAATATTTTGGTGACTTTTACACTCTCACTTTTTTTCATCAAGAGCACAAAATCTATTTGCAGTTAATCACTTTCAAACCAGAAATAGAAACATGAGGGACCTGCTTTTTCATTAAGCCTACTCATAAGTCAATCTTTCCTTCATTCCCTTTTCCAAAATATTGCTGATAAATAGAGTGTTTATTCATGCCCATCTAGCTCATTTCAATAGAGAGCTACTTTTGTGTGTGCTGCCTCAAAAAGCATAGGGAACCAAGTGAAAGAGATAGAAAAAAATCTGAGTGTGAAAGCCAGCTTTTACTTCCAAGAAGAAAGATCAATAAGAGTAAAATTTTATGCCAAGTACAGTATCTTTTTACATGAACACTGTTTCATTACAGTATACAAGGTTTCATTTCAACTACATAATTTTTTTTTTCTAAGGGAAGAATTCAGTAGTTACTAAACATATATAATTCTAAAGGGTTTAGACTGTGCTGCCATGCTATTGTTTATATATCCTTGTATGTTCCCTTTATAATTTTCTGGGAGAAAATCAATAAAAGCAGTGCTAAGTTTCCCAATCTCTTCTTAAAGACCAAGATTGAGTTATAATATTTCAGTATAACAAATCAAAAATATAATATTTTATAACAAATATCAAAGAGTTTATTCTGGAACTGATTATTAGGAGCAAAAATTTGCACTCATAAAAGCATTTCACTCTTTTTCCATGAATTATGTATTAGCTTGGGCTCTCATCTGTCAGTACAAAAGCATAGGTCACACATCTTATATTTAAGCCCCGGTTTAAAAAAAAAAAAAAAAAAAAAAAAAAAAACAGAGGAAAAGGAGGAGGAGAGAAATTCATCATAATAATATTTGAGTGTCTCATACAATTAAAGGACAGTATCTGGCTGGCCCTTGGGATATCTGTTCCTTTCTGAATGTTTCCATTTTTTTTTTCTCTAAAGATAGCCACCAGTGGAATCAAGTTTGGGTTTGAACCTGGTGTTACCAATTACTGACTTTTTTTTGCCCTTAGAAAAATTATTTAATCTCTGTCTCGATTTAGTATATGAAATGGGTTTGAAAGTAATAGCACCTACTTCACTCAGTCACCGCAAAGAGTGAATGAGTTGCTACATGTAAGACGTTAGAACAGTGCCCGGCATAGTAGACATTCTAAAAGTGTTAGTTATTATTTGCAATGTAAGGTTACCACCAAAACTTTTTCCATAGTCATTAATTTAAGGAATAAGGTAAATGGAGAAGTTTTGCCCAAGGTAGTTCATTAAATAATGAAGACACTGGGCATCTGGGTGGCTCAGTCAGTTAAGTATCTGCCTTCATTTCAGGCCATAATCTCAGGATTCTGGGATTGAGCCCTGCATCAGGCACCCTGCTCAATGGGGAGTCTGATTCTCTCTCTGTCCCTCCTCTCTGCTCATGATCTTTCTCTCTCTCTCAAATAAATTAATAAATTATTAAAATAAAAAAACAAAGACACTAAGACCACAATAACATTTACTGTCTAATTTAATTGGAAAAAATAAAGATTTTGTAAAAAAAAAAAAAAAATCTGTGAATGCCCTGGGCTCTAGAACATTTTTCAGAGTCATTTCATTTTGTTTGGCCAATGTTTTTCAGATAGACAATGTCTTTTATAGACCTCTCTGGATTACAACAACCTTAAGACATCCTTGAGAGCCTGTGGAAGAATGGGTGCTAAGGTATCCACTGGAAGTTAACTGAAAGCACCAGAAGAGAGGAGAATAAGAAAATAGGATGTAAAATGGATGCCTTGTTTTCTCTTACCCCTGGCCAAACATCATGAAGCGGGGGCGGGGGGTGGGGTTCAGCAAAGATATTGAGAAACAAAAGCTGACTTCTATTCTGTTTCTCTCCTGTATTCCTTCCCAGAGTTCTCTCTGACTGGTTCTAATCTTTGATTTTTCCCATTTAAATAGCCCTGAAGAAGAGGCAAATAGGCCTTTTAGGTTATCTTATTTCCAATCTTCTGTACACTGTCAAACCTTGAGTTTTACTGTATTTCTAGACCTTTAATTTTGAAACTAAGAGTATTTTAAATATAATAGAAAGCATGATCAAGTGAAAGAAAGGGGTAAACAAGTGAAATAAAGAATTTCAACACTAGGTACTCTTAGGTAATAGCAGAGTGAAGAGAGTAATTCTAGATAAAAAAAAGGATGAAAAGAGCATAGTTATTGTAGGTCAACTAATTACTTTAAATATTTTATAAGATTTGGCATGACCAGGCTTTGAAGAGAAAGTTATAACATGAGCCACACTTACCAGTATTTCCAGCGTCAAGGTGTTGTTCTACCAGTTTCATATGTGCTAATTTATTTCAGTCTCCTAGTAACCTTATGCACTGTACTTTTTCCCCATTAAATATAAGAAAATTGAGCCCAGAAAGGTTAAGTAAGTCTTCTAAAATCACACAGCTAGGGGCGCCTGGGTGGCTCAGTTGGTTGAGCAACTGCTTTTGGCTCAGGTCATGATCCTGGAGTTCCCAGATCAAGTCCCACAACAGGCTCCCTGCTCCGCAGGGAGTCTGCTTCTCCTGCTGACCTCTCTCCTCATTCTCTCTCTCTCTCATTAATAAATAAACTCTTTAAAAATAAAATAAGATAAAATAAAATAAAATCACACAGCTAGTAAAAGACAGAGCCAGGACTTGAAAATCAGATAACCTGAAGAGTATAAGACCTTTAATCCTGTCCCATACTATTCTTCTTTGAAAAATAACTTATACTATAAAGCAAAACCCAAGAATTAAAATAAACATGTTAAAGTAAATGTCATCAAGATTTCTAACAAAATCCTATATAAGAATAAGAACATATGATTATATTTGCCAACTGAAGAAGGGAAATAATTATCATTATTGTACTTTATTGCAAGTTCTTGAAATTTAAAAAAGTGTGCTTATGAAAAGAATAATTAGAGAATCCTTATTTCAGGATATAGCACAGTATATTTTAGCCTTTGAGAATGAATGCATTTAACTAAACCAAAAAGTCAGAGGAAAGTGAATGAATGAAAACAAAGTATTTTTATGATTCAATTCAAGGTTGAACTTTGAAGAAAAGGAGTAAAGACTTGAGAAAAATGTCAGTTGACCACTACTAAGTATGATTTATTTCAAGTATGACAGTCATAATAGATACCACAAATTATTTGTTAAGATCTAAGATACATAACTAACAGCATAAATTCTTTAAAAATTAGGAATCAAAATATACTTTAATGTTAAGAATCTATATTTTAAAACCAATAATCAGCTTCATTCCTAACAATGAAAATATCATGAAATGCTTGAGATTATATTAAAATCAGGAACTAGATAAAGATGTACATTGTGATATGAAACAAAAACTAGTCATATATAACTTTGAAAACTATAGCCATATAAATGTACTAAAACTCCACCATCACCCACCACATCAATTAAAAACTTTTAGAATAAAAGAATTTAGTAAATCAGTTGATTATAAAACATAGAGTATCAATAGCTATTGTCTATTTCAGCAACAACCATTAAGATCCATTTCACAGTAGCTACCATAATCCTAAAATATCGAAGATTAACTTTCTTCAGAGGTCTATGGGGAAAAAAAACTATAAAACTCTAGCTTAAGATATAGAACATTTTAATTTTTTAAAGATTTTATTTATTTGAGAGAGAGGGAGAAAGAACGGGCAGGGAGGAGGGGCCGAGGGAGGCAGAGAGAGAAGGAGATTTACAGTTGAATAACTGTAAATTATTCAATTTACCTGCGGCCAGATCCCAGGACCTGGAGAACATGACCTGAGCTGAAGGCAGATGCTTCACTGACTGAGCCACCCAGGCAGGCCAAGATGGAACACTTCAATAATTGGAAGAATATGGCCAGTTCCTAGAAAGTACGGTTATGTATTTTGAAAATATCATCTAACCAAACTATGATTTTAATAAAAATTCCAATGAGAGTGTTTTCCGACTTTGATGAAATGATTCTAAAGTTCATATGCCATGATAATGGACAAGATGTTCTAAAACATTTTAAAAAGATGAGTGAGGAGGGGAAACTTGCCTATCAATATGAAAAGGCACTGGACAGTCCTATTGCCTTTTGTGACTCCTCTGATTCTGATATTTGACAGTAATTCACGTATTTTATAGGTTTGCTTTGTTAATAGAAATCTATGGAGCTTTGTCTAAATTATTCAAGTATGTTAAAACAAAGTGACCAGAGATGCAATGTATAGAAAACGAGTATTTCTGGTATCATGAACTCATGCAGGTTACAAATACAGGGCACTCAGGGATAGTATATTGGGATGGATCAGGGTTGCTTTTACTGCTGCCACAGCTCAGGTGCTCATCATGTCTCCCCTAACTATTCCAACAGTTTTCTAACTGGCCTCCTCACTTCCTCCAATACACTGTGCCCATGGCTGAGAAAGTCATCTGCACAAAGATAAACTGAATCATGTTGCTTCCAGGATTAACCATCACTGGTTATCTACTGGCTACTGAGCCGACATTTATCACCATGGCCCACCCTGCAGCCCTAACCTCATTTCCTACCCTCCAGCTGCACAGAGCACTTCATCCACATTTCCCTATTTACATCACAATCATTAATATCACTGCTCTTTGCACATGGTTTTCCTTCTGCCTAGATTGTTATTTCAATATCCTATTCAAACACATCCCAGTGCTTCACGTCTTCATTTAAAGCTAATTTTTTTGATATTTCATGGAAGGTCCATGAAGGCATCATCCTTACAACTACTGTATATGCCTGGTACCTACACCTGTATCTGCCACGTGGTAGGAGCGCAATAACTATCTGTTACATGAATGAATAAATGAACATCTACTATAGTTGTGTCACATTATATCATAATTATTTGCTTATGTTCTTTCATCTTATTTGAGAGCAGGGATGTGTTTTAAGGGTGTTAATTATTTGTTTCTTTCATTTAAGTTTGCCTTCAATGCCTAGACCCATGGTCAGGGCTCAAAAATTATTGGTTAAATGAGAGACTAAATAATGTAATGTTACAACCAAAGGACATAAGCATTACTTCACCAGCACAACACTGTATACAGTGATTACTTGCCAAAAGAGTCAATGAAAGAAACATTTATATATTGTTTTAGAATTAATTGATATTTATTTCTACAGCAGGTAATTATGTTTAGATATTTCTTTCACACTCAGCATTCTTTTCACATATTACCTTACATCAAAGTGCCAATTTTCATTCGCTAGCAGTCATTTCATACTGGAATGCAGATGGGCTAAGCACTGGTACCAAATGATCTTTTGTTTCATTTCTTGGGTTATCCCTTTGAATTAATAGCAACCTTTTGGAGAGCAGCATTTCCTAAGTCCCTTTACTGGACAGAATCTTGGGTTTTAGCACCAATTTTGGTATTGTAATAATTTGTCAGGCCTTAGCATTATTTGTATATCCCCCCCCAAGAATGTGTTCTGATAAACAAAAACTGTGAAGGGGAAATTGGGGAAAGACCTAGAAGCATAATTTTGTGAAAATTCTCAATTATTTAGTGTGTCTAGAAACAGCAGTCTAGTTATAAGTTCCGTATATGTCTTTTTAGCAATTTTTCCAAGATCTCCCTATACAGAAACATATATATGTTCACTTCTTAGGTGTTTAATTACCTGAAAGCAATATGATTGGGTGTTTTTCAAAGAATTCTACAATTAAAATTTGTCCTGAATTCAGATTATTGGTACTGATCTAAATTACTGACATTTACTGGATTTATAGGACTCATATAGCTAACCACTCTCTGATACAGATTGCTTTTTCCTGTAGTAAACCGTTCTTTAAATGAGCTGCTTCATAAATTCAGATCTCTTATTCTTTTAAAAATTATTTTAAAGAGAGACAAAGAAAAAAAGAGAGAGAAAATCACAATATGAGTTTAGATTTCGGATTAGTTTTCCTCACACTTAAGAGAAAGCAAATAAACTTAGAAAATTTTACATAAGCAGACAAGAGTGTCTGCTTTCCTTTATCTTAGGTTAATACGAATTCTCACCTGCCACTTCCCTGATGGTAAAGTTAATCAGTAAAATGTCCCCAAATCATTACCATCAATATACACCACTTTCTCACTGAAAGCCTAAGAAGCTGATGCCCAGTAAAAACAAGAGTAAAAAAAAAAAGACCTCCTGAAAGTAGCTCATGTTCTAGAAAATATATAATGGAATATAGTACACCATCCAGCAAAACCTTTTGAGAGTACAAATATATGGTCTTTGAGTTTATTTATTTATCTACCTATTTATTTTTTTTGTTTTAGTTTTATTAATAAGTTTTTTTTTGTTTGTTGTTGTTGTTGTTTTGTAAATATTTCTTTCCTATGCATGTGCCTTAAATAGTTGGAGAATTTGGACTTACCTATGTCCATTCCAGTAAGTTAAATCCATTATTTCCCCTTTTTCTAGTCCTACAATTGAATTTAGCATGAACACACACACTTAGGACACACAGACACCACTAGCTACAAAAAATGCTTATATGAAGCAAAATCTCACTCAAGGAGTCTATTTGCTTTTTAAAAGTACATAATGTCAGAAAAATTATCAACCCTTTCAAATGTTGCTAAAGGCAAACAATGCTTTAATTACTATTCCCTTTCTAAAAATGAGAAATGCTGGGGCACCTGGATGACTCAGTCATTAAGCATCTGCCTTCATTCAGGTCATGATCCCAGGGTCCTGGGATTGAGTGCTACATCTGACTCCCTACTCAGCAGGGAGCCTGCTTCTCCCTCTCTCTCTGCTGTTCCCCCTGCTTGTAAGCACTCTTGCTCTCTCTCTGTCAAATAAATGAATAAAATCTTTAAAGAAAAAAGAGAAATGCCAGACCTCTTTCCTTCTGAAATTATGAAATACGATTCCAAACCTTTTGTTATCTGTGCTTCGCCTCTATATTTACAGGCATGAGAGACGGCTACCCCTCAAGCACTGGGTCAGCAAAGCTAAGAATTTATTTGAACTGAGTTTATTTACATTGGTTTTTGTCACTTCAGCATAGGGGAAAAGCAAAAAATGACCTGTAGCTCTCCTAACTTGTCACCAGAAGCCTCGATGACAAGTCAGGAAAAAAAAATCTGTTAATGATCAAAGAGGAACTTCTACCGATATACTAAAAAAAGGCCCTCAAAATATAAGGATTTCTTTTTGCTTTATGTCCCTACTTATCTGTATACGGTAGCCAAATAGCCTAATTGGGTTATCTGTCCAAAATGAGTTAGGGCCTGAGGTGTTCATATTTGCCCAGGCTCAGCTTCTCTGGTTGGTTGCTCAGCTTTCTATCAATTAAGAGTCAAACTGGTGAGCGTAAGGAAAAGGTAATGCAATACTTGTTGCCTTGATGAATTGTACTGATTTTAAAGGGGCCAGAAACAAGAGAGCAGGTAAAAGCATTCAGCTCAAACTGATAGGGTGGGTGAACACGCAGCTGGGATGGGGTTACATATTCAGGACTGGGCTGTGCTGGGACTGAGGGTTCTACCTCACTTCTGTTACAAAAGAGACAAAATGAAGAGCTTGAGATTGTGTTCCGATGGAGCCTACACACCCCAGTGCAGTGGCCGCATGTTCCTACCAGCAGGTTTCAGAACAAGGCGAAGGACCAAGTCATCGCCACCAGCTGATTCAACAGATTGACATCTGAACTGAAACTGATGTAAACATCAGATTTAACTTCTTGTGAAGGAGCTTTTAGGACGTAATAATGGCATCTTCTTCTAAGGGCTAGGAAAAAAAAAAAAAATGCTGGGACACAGCTTTTGAAGTAGGCAAGGAGCATCAATGTTCCTAATAGTCAAATCCCATCGGCTTGAACTTGGCAGATAACTTTGTTACCAAAGCGAGCGCTGCTGAAGAAAGGTTTGGCTGTTGAATGAATTTCTTTTATCCCTTTGTACTTGATACGCTTTGAAAGAAGATGTAGAAAACCCTTGGTTGAACCAAATAAACCCTGTGTATATCAGATTATTAGTCTCATGTGTGACTTCCGGGTACATTTTTGAGGGTGGTATCCATCTGAAGGCATTTTAAAATTAGGGCTTTCGCCCAAATGTGGTAAAAATGGAATTTATAACAAGGTCACTAATGGAATGCATTTGCATGACTCATTTATCCTTTTATAAGCTATGCATGGCCAGACACAGGGTGTTATCTACAATGTTTCTAAAATTCCTCTCTGGGACTTTCATTTAGCTTTAAGGAACTTCAAAGAAGGAAACATATTTCTCCTGGGTGACTTTAAAAACAGGTAAATGATTTTTAAATGAAAGAAAAATAATCTTTTGGGGATTGTGTGTAGGAATCTGTGCTTTGACAAGTATTTGAGATGGCAATAACAGAAAAAAATGGGAAAATCAAATTTACAGGAAGACTTTAAACTTAGTCTCTAAAATGATGGTCTGTGTATTAGGAAAATATAAGAAAATGGTTCCATATATATTCTATGTTCTGATGGAAACTATTCTTAGGAAAATAGAGCAAAAACAAAACAAACTAAAACCTGGTTTCCATTTTAAGAAGAAACTTGAGCTGGTAGGGTAGGGTGTTTTTCCTTATATGAAGTACCAATCCCTCTCTACACCCACCCCCCCACCCAGTTAGTGAGTGACAAGGAAAACCTTGAGCTAAATACTTAAACTTTCTATAGCTACTTGAATATTTTGTACGTTTTAAACAATTTATCATTTAAAATATATAACGAACAAACGATAGCCCATTGGTGCTTTAAGTCTTTAGGTGTAATACCCTTGTCCCTTTGCATTTTGGTGTTTCATTTGCAGCCAGACACTCAGTCCTCACCAACAATGGCCCCACCCAGTACCATTCACATAGAGAGAATTCATTCACTGGAACAAATGAAAGGAGAACCCAGGAAAACTGATTATTTTCTTTATCAAATTCAGGATGATATTTGATTTCCTTCTTTGTATGAAAATTCTGTTACTTTCTGGTTATGTAAAGCTTGAGATAGGAGGACACATAGAAAATACAAAGAAACAAACTCAGTGGTCAAGTTCTAATTCAGCTGTACTTCAAAATGAACTGGGTTTATGCCTCAGGCTCTCAGGTATCTGAGAAACCTGCAATAAGGGACACCAGTCCTTCCAGATCCATGGTTCTCCTGGGGGCAACTCTCAGTTTTGAACAACCTTGACAGATGAAAGTCATGGGGAGGGAAGGAGCTGTATTTCAGCTCACCTCCACAGCCTGGCAGAACATCAGAACCCCTGGAGCACATTTCTTTTAAAAAATAACTGACCACAGGAAAATGAGGATAAGGGTAGTTAGAGGTACAAAATGGAAAGCTACAAAAGGCAAGCTGGGCCTTATCTGTGAGCCTTCCATCTAGGTAGACCTGAAGTCAATATTCAAATGTTCATGGTGTCAACTTTGCCATCTGTATCCCAGGGACTTGAGATTGACAGTGCTTTCTTTTATCCAAAACAAAGAATTCTGGCCCTGGGCAGAGGGTCCAAACATAGTCTGCTAGCCAGTCTTTGCCTAAAACTTGGTTAAAACACTTGATATTTGAAAGAGTTGGTTTAAAGCATAGTTAAATATCCATTTCTCCAATTCTACCTCTGCTTTAAGGTATATTGTAAGAGAACGATATTCCTAGATTTTCTTAGCTCCTTACAGAAACATCTTCTAAAGGTTAAGATTTAATATTGGGCCCTCAGCTTCTATAAAGGTGAAATTAAAACCCTGGACATAAAACTGCCTATTCATTGTCTCTCTTGTAAGAATCGCCATGATAAATTCCCCCTAGGATTCAGTGAGGAAAAGCATTTTCTTCAGATAGATTTTAATACTACTTACATTAGGCAGAGGGAAATTAAGTAAATTAATCTGTTTCTCTTTTGAAATTGGCTTCCACATTCACCTTGCAGCTGTGGTAACAGAGCCATTTTAATTTTCTGTTATAATGGACTAGCACCGTCTTCCTTTCTAATCTGTGTTACTCACATTTGAGACCTATAGATTACCTGTTTCAGAATCACCAATAAGGCCTCTGAAAATTACAGGTCCCTGAGCCACTCCCCAGAGATTCTGATATACTAGTTTTTGAAAGGACCTAGTAATAGGCACTTTATTCAAGCCTCGTTGTTATTATGCATCCTGAGTTTGAAACTATTCTAAGTGGTTTTGATTGGTCCTTTAGTAATATTAGGGGATTCAGATCTTTATTCTTTTCTAATTGAACAATTTGGCTCACTTGAGATATTTAAATATACATGCAGTCTCTCCCTTCCAAACCTCCAAAAGAGGTAAGATAATGGACATAACAGATCACCAGATGGAAGAAATAAACACGCAAGATGACCTCTGGAAATGTATAAAACTCACTCAGAAGTGAGTTGTTTATCATTTAGGATACATGAAGAAAAATATACGCATAAAAAAACCCAAAGAATTCTGCAAAGAAACCTTGCAAGTCTTTTGCAGAAAGGAATAAAACTTCAGACTTCTAGCCTCCAGATACTTAAGGACAAGATCCCAATCTATTTGTAGTTTCTTTTTTTTTTCCTTTAAGGCTTTTTCATGCAAAAGGTTTTGTTTGGGTTGCAAACTAATGGCAGGGCTTTGATTACTAGATAGTTTTTAGCTTGCCTCTGCAAATGGTTTTTACAAACATGAAAACCAGGGTATAGCTGATTTTAGTGTACTCCATTGGTAGAAATCTGAGAAACATATATGACAGCATATTTTCTAACACAACTATTGATTCTGATTCTTCCTAGGGTGAATAAAATCTAAAAGTATAGAAAATTACCATATAACTCACTTGGCCAAACAAATTTTAAAAATTTATTAGTTTTCAAACAAATATTTTAAATCATACAAAATACTGTTTTAAAGAAACTATAGATTCTTTATAGCATACTCAGAAGTATAAAATAGGTAATACAGACTAAATTTATTTTTAAATATATGTAAAGACAATCTGATATATTCTTTATCAATCTAATATTTCATTTTTGTAGAATTCCCATAGCAAAATATCTCACGTTTTCATAAAGAATTACATAAAAACAAAAAGCACTGATTTGTGGTCACAGCTTGCCAAATGAGTTTGAAAATTCATACAAAATGAAAAGATAGTAGTTAATTGTTTTTTAAGTCTCTATTTAGACTTCTAAAAAATATGGCAGATAAGCATAAATATTCAACCCCCTTTGGTTATAACTAACAAAAATAACCAAAATGATAAAAACAGAGAAATACTTATGATGAAAGAAACCCTAAAGATACTGAAAACTAGAGAAGGTGCCACCAGTAGGCCAAAAAAAATTCAAGAAATTTCTGTTATATATAGTGCAAGTGGAACCAGGTAGAATGAAGATATTTAGAAGTAACTCACAATTCACTTTCCTAAGAAAGCAATGTAGTCTCCAAGCAAACAGCAGACAGGTTAGGAGAGGCTGGATTAATTTTCCTATTTTCTAGAAGCAAAGGTCAGCAAGCCCTAGGTGGGGGAGGTGTTCCTATCATTGCTATAAATCAGAATCAGCTGAGTGAGGAAATGTCTAAGCAAGCCCAACTATGCCTAAAGGAAAGCAGGCTCCTTGCTGGCTTGGTCAATGGATTTTATGGTTGCATGAAGCCATTTCCTAAAACAGAAAGAACTAAAACATGTAATCAGAGAATATTTAGAAAATAACAATAATGAAAAATGTTCCACATAAAAATGTTGAGATGCAGCCAAAATTACTCTCGGGAAAAAAAAAAAAAAAGCAAAACAAAAAACTAACTCTCACTACTTGCATGATTAAAAAGGAAGGAACAAAAATAAATTAACTAAATACCCAACTCATTAAATTAAGACTAGAACAAAAAAGTAAACACAGCATAAGGAGGCAGAATAAATAGCAGATGATATTGGTGTTAATTCTTCTAGTTTCTTGGGGTGTAGGATTTAATTTAATCTTCTCTACCACCCATTGAAATAAATACCACTAATAACATTATTTTAAAGATGAGGAAACTGAGATGCAGGGAATTGAATTTTAAAACTGCAAAAGTGAAATAACTGATAAAAATACTTAGGTATTAGCAAAAATAAACACAAAAACAGAAATTATACATCAATTCTTATATATTCCAAATTTCTATTAGGTCCCTTACAAATAGCCTCAGCTCTTACTTCTACCCACTCCTGCTCCTTTCAAATAAAAAAAGAAAAAAAGAAAGAAAGAAAGCTCTAGGCTATAATTGTTCCATTTCCAAGCCAAGACATGGGTTTGATATATTTACATGTTCACTTGCTATTTATCCAGTTACTATATTAACTAATAATAAAAGAATGGAGAACATATATACCTAAAACTCCACACTAAATAATAGAAAAGCTGAAAGCTGATGATGGTTTTCAACACATTTCTGGAAGAATGAAGGTGAATTGTGTGTTTCCCATGGGTTAAAGCTCAGTACAACCGGCCTGAGGCCAATGGCACAAGGGACGAAGCCAACTGGCCTGGAGGGTGCCACCCCATGATTAACAGAAGCAACAGAAAGCAGCAGGCACAGGTGGGGCACCATATATGTATCTGTTTTTATATATATATGTAGGGGTGGGAAAGCACGGGAGCACAACTCTTTGGAGAAGAAATAGGGAGGGAAGGATAGATATTATTGCTCTAAAACCTTCTTTGTGCTATCACTTGGGGATTACCTGGTTTAGCTGAGTCAGCCCTGCCTGCACATGCTAAGGCAACTGCCATCAGCTGACAACCAGATACACTAGGCCTCTCTGTTGCTTCATTCCTAAAATAGCCAAATGTACCTATCAGAGAAAGAGAGTAAATAGTAAAGCAACAAAGGTAATGGTAACAATAGATGAATCTGGATAGAGGTTATAAGAATGTCCTTTATACTATAGTTCTTGCAACTTTTCTGTAACTTTGGATTTTAATTTGTTACTAATAAGTTAACATTTTAAAATATTGTTTTCCACCCAAGTTTCTTGGGAAGGTATTGGATTAAGTGCCTCTCCAAAATAAGAAGGTAGACTAAAAAAAAAATAAAGGCACAAGCTACAGGAAACTGGAGCTATGTACCAGGCAAGATGCAGGGGAAATGCCCAATGCAGAGGGAGAAGAGTAAAGATTGGAGGTCAGAAGTTTCTGGAAAAGATCTCCTTCAAGAAGTTGAAACCCATAAAATGCTTTATAGATCTTAATCTATTGAAAGGGAACTTAAAGAAAATGTGGATAACTTTCTTTTTAACTAGTAATTATATAGAAAACTAAGTGAACCAAAAACTAGGTATCATTAGTAATAACAGTGAAAAAAAGGTGTTTTGGAATGGAGAAGTAATCTTAATTTTCAACATGGTTCTGGTAGGAAAAGTGTTTACATAGCAAAATAGAATAAATGGCTATTATTTTTGCCATATTGGAAAATAGAGAGGCACATTACATGAGTGAAATCAGGGGGATAAAAAGGAGTTCAATTCCCTTTATTCTTCGTGGAAAGTCAAAACAGAAAAATCTCAAAGCATCAAGGAAATTACTTCGAGGTTTTAATAACAAAAGAATTAGTCAAAAGGGGCAAATGCAAGGACCTCCAAAAAGGGAAATTAGGAAGGAGGTAATAGTGAATTGTTAGTTTACATAAAAAAACATTGTAACGTTAATTGATTCTAACTTTTCCACATGTGTAACTTGAACAAAAATAAATAAAATTAAAGACAAGACAGAGACTCATTTGTAGAGAACATGGGGAAAGGAAATGCGGCATGAGTGTGCTGATATCCTCCGAATCAGAGTGGAGGCCTTGAGATGCTGGCTGCTGGAATAAGAAACAGAAGTTCCTGGTTTAAAAATGCATATATGCTCTAGAACAAAACAATTACACTGGCGTTGGGGGGGAGGGGTGCTGGGAGATGGAAGGTCAGTATGTGCAAAGTCATCAACAAGTCAAAAGATAATATCTAAGCTAATAAATGAAGGAATATGGAAGAAATATAGAAATTCAGAAACAGAAGAACCTTTAAGAAACCCTGTAATGAATGGAAACAAAATTCATGGAGAGGAGGAAAGGGAAAGGAGATGGGGTGAGTGTTATTAAAAAGCCTTTCCTTACCATTTACATTTGGGTCTAAGCACTTGTATTACTTTGATAAAAATGCAATTTAAAAAAAACTATTTAAAAAACATTAAGTAAGGTAGGAAATGTTGCAGTACATTTTTGAAGCTAGAATAACCTGATTTTGATAAAGACAGAATAATATTTAAATTACCAACTAATACACTTACGAATATAGATGAAAAAAATCCTAAATAAAATACAGTATTGCTAAATTGGACTCAAAATAGTATTTTAAAAATTATTATCGTGTGACAAGCATAGTTTCTTCTTGAAATGTATGGCTGATTTAATATTTGAGAATATATTAGCACAATGTATCATATAAAGGGATCAAAGAAGAAAAACAAAACGAGCAGGTCATTGCACAAGATGACAAAACGGTATTTGATAACACTAAATAACCAACTTATTAAACAAAAAGACCTCTTAAGATAATTAGCAACTGTAAGATTCCCTAGCTCAGGTTAATCTTGTGCTCCTACATTTGCTTATTTTAAATACAACTGAGTGTAGTACCATCCCGTAGTGGTGATTTAGCAGTGAGAAAAAAACAAAACAAACAAACAAAAAAAATAAACAAAGAAAAAAACAGACTAAGTCCTTGAACTTGTGAAACTTACCTTCTAGTGAAGACGTAATATAATTTCTGGTCATGCTGCATTTAAAGTAAATAAAACAGAGTGAGACAGAAAATGAGATTTCTGGGTTAGAGGAATTGGCAAGGATCTGATTTGCCGAGGCAGTGACTTTTTTATTGATGTGTAGACGACACACACACGTTACGTTAGTTTCAGGGATACAACGTAAGGATTGGACAACTCTAGAGATGATGCCATGCTCATCACCACAGAAGCAGTGACTTTTGAGGAGGGACTGCACCATGCAGTTACCCAACACAGAAAAATTTCATAGAGAGGGCTCTTTTAGAATGAATGAGGGAAGTGTAAAGAGAATTTGGGAGAAAGCCAGGTGCCAGATCACAAGTGGTCTCACTTGCCACACTGAGGGCTCACTGGATCGACTGTCCCACTTCCCAGATGGCAGCACGGCAGCCCGTGCTCCTTTCTTGGGTTTCTTGGTCTCCAAAAAGGGTTTGTCTTAAAAGACAAATTGAACACTTTTGTCCACACTTCTGCCTTCTTTCTGCTCTAGATTTCTCTCTCACTTGTCCTTCCCAAACTGTGCCTAGTGTCACCTTTCCACTGCTTCAAAGCCATCTGTGCTTTCGGACTTGGCCCAGTCTGAACACAGCTGCACTAGCCCCCTACGGTTGCCTAGAGTTCATCGCTGTTCAGCTCCGCATGGGTATTGCTTCATCATCACTTACAGGAGCCCTGATCCCGAGATGCTGCATAAAGGCTGGTGCCACCCCCTCATTAGCTTCCTTAACTTATAATATTTTAAGATAATATTCTTGCTACATGGAAAACCTAAGAAAATCAAGCAAATCTCTATTGGAATTCTTTAGAAAGTTCAGCAATGTGGATGATTTAAAAACTTACTATTTACAATCAATAAGCTTTTTTTATGCTAGTAAGAAACTATTAAAAAGCCAATTCCATAGCCATAAACACTACACAAAGACTTAGAAATAAATTCAATGATAAATAGGCAGGAATATGCATAGATAGTCCATGGAGCACTTTAATGAGATGAAATCGAAGACTAGAATGAGTGAAAAAGACACAAATTCTTGGACAGAGGAAGCAAAACCTTAAGGTGTTTCTGAATTCAACTGAGTCTAAACTTTATTTGGAATAAAAATGGGATATATAGAAAAATATTCATTATATAAACACATATACATATACATTTATATAGCATATATATATTTATATAGTACATTAATTGAGTTAGTTAATTAGTTATTTAGACTATGAAACTGTCAAAAGAACACAACAATAGATCAGTGCCCTGGAATGGAAAACCAAGAAGGAGACCTGATCCCTGACTGGTTAGGAGTTATTTATAACTAAGGTGTGGAAACAGTTAATTGGTAAATGAGAGGATTGGCTGGAGTCTCTGGGAAGCAGGCGTTGACCTGGATTTAGAAGCTCAAAAGTTTCTTGGGGATTAACACTTGGGAAAGAAAAAAGGAAGTGGGATTGGGCCAGGGAGCTGGCCTAACTGAAGACCATGAAGCAGACCTAACTGAAGTGAAGTGTCTGAAGGTCCAGAAGGGAGAGCGAGAGGGACGGAGGGTAGACCTTTCACTGGAGGAGTCCCTCACTGAGTGGAAAAAGCCAGCCTTTGTACACTGCTTTGCCTGGTTCCTGGCCAGGGGCCAGCCCAAGAAGAGTGTGACTGACCTTGGCCTGAAAGTTAAGGTGGACTCTGGAGAAGCTCACAGCTGGAGGCTGGCAGTTAACCACGCCCCTCACGGCCGAGCAGTTTCCTTTCTTGAGGGACAGGAACAGCACATCTCGGTGTGTGTGGCAACCAGTGAAAAGAATAAGTTATGCATCTATGTCACTCTATAGGCTCAAATCAGTTCTGAATGGGTTAAAGCACTAATGTAAAGAAAAGAAGTAACTGTTTTCAAGAGTTGTATAATCTTCAGCTGGGAAAAGGTATAACATAAAAGACAAAAGGAAAAAGGAAAAAGAAATAAATTACATAAATCCCACAGCCCCATATATCTTTTTTTTTTTTTTAAAGATTTTATTTATTTATTTGACAGAGAGAGATCACAAGTAGACGGAGAGGCAGGCAGAGAGAGAGAGGGAGGGAAGCAGGCACTCTGCTGAGCAGAGAGCCCGATGTGGGACTCGATCCCAGGACCCTGAGATCCTGACCTGAGCCGAAGGCAGCGGCTCAATCCACTGAGCCACCCAGGTGCCCCCAGCCCCATATATCTTAAAACAACATAAAATTTAAAGGCAAATGTAAGTTTGAACAAAATAATTGAAACAATGTTTAAAGATAATGATCATTTATTTTGTGTAAGTGTTGTTATAACTCAGTGAAAAAAATCCAAACACTCCAATACAAATGGTTAAGGGCATGAAGATGTTGTTGTGGAAGAAAAAAAGCAGAGGTAATACATGTGGAATAACTATAAACGATACCATAATAAAAGACCATAATTTAGATTAAGAAGACACCTTTTCCCTACCAGACTGTCATAATAATACCCAGAGTTCGCAAAGATGGCAAAAATGAAAACTTGCATATGTATCTTTTAAAAATTTATTTTTTTGGTGATAATGTACCGAAACTTAAAGTCCATTTTTTTTCCTAACAAAATCAACTGTGAAGACAGAGTCATGCTACTAGTTCTCTGAGTGAGAGCTAAGGACATATCACTGACCAAAATAATAAATAAGGTTTAGTTTGGAAAATAAACCTGAAATGTAGATTATGCTTTCACACACTGAGGGAAACACTAGTGACCTGAGAGAACTGATCCTAACAGTCTCTGAAAAGGCAGTAGACAGAAAACACTGATTTCACTTGCAACCTCAAAAGCGCTAAAGAAAAATTAGCTGAGAGAAAAAATATAAAAATATAAATATAAAAAATATATAAATATATTTATATTTATATGTATTATTAAATATGCATTTTAAAGCTTAATTTATTTTTATTTTTAACATGTAGGTAGTCCATATATATAAATGCTATGTATATAAACATATTATAGATAATTCTTCATTAAGGAATAACAGGTGTTGACATAAAAGTAAAAACAAAAAAGAGGCAGTGAAGAGAAAGGACATTGAGGTGAGAGTCTGGCCCCCATTCTAGGATCAGGAATTTTCGTGGGGTAAATCTCGGGAGCTGGTTAGTTCCCTCAGCTATCCATGCTTAAGTCCCCTTGGCCAGTTGTCCCTGTTTCTGTCACTGTCTTCTCACTAAACATCCTTCATATTGCTGATAAAAAGTTCTCTCTGATTTCTCCAAAGAAGCTTCCCCAGAATCTGGCTTCTTTGGATCTTTCTTGCATCACCTTCTTGCCCTAGAGAGCTAGCTCTAGTTTCATTAATGTACCAGAAACACCCACTCTTCCATGATTTTGCTCATGCTATTTACTCCCTGGAATTTCCATATTAGCCATTTATTAGATTCCTACTCATCTTTCAAAAGGCAGGTCAAGCATCAGCTGTGCGTTGGAATCTTCCTAGGCATTCCCATTATGAGTTTTCACTGGAGACTGCAACATACACTTTTTTAACTTGCCTACATTTGGTTATATGCAAGCAATTCAGAGCCGAGCCGGGGCAGGGGTGGGTGTAGGGGTCGGAATTTAAACAGAGCAAGTAAATGAGCCACCAGCCATTCTAGTTTGCAAGTGTAAGCCCCACAATGACAAAAACATGGTAGACATGACTCTGCTCCCCTTTGGTAGGTCTTTGAGCCTATGTGTCCTTCATAGGATGGGCATCCTGCAAAACTTACAAGACTTTCAAAATGAGCATATTTCAATTACTTCCATCTGATAGCCAGCTGAAAAATGAACAATCTTTTCTAAATGCTTGAAGAAAAGCAGGTTGGTATAGACTCATTGAGAAATAGTAGGTAAGTTTATCACCCAATGACGTTTTAGGAATTTTTAAAGGATAATTTTGACTACATAAAAATTTTCGTTTAAGTGTTGACTTCATATTCTAACCTCACATAAAATGTGATTTTTCTTTACTGATCTTAGAGTTTTGTTTCCTTATTCTGCAAGTTTTTATTTATGTGGTTATAAGCTGATTGAGGAATCTGTTCAGAATATACCAGATGTTCAATAAATGTTTTTAAAATAAACAAATTATGTGGCTGATAATCTCAAGAATCAGTCCGCTGCTTGAAAACAGCTATCAAATCTGACATGTATATACGTCAAGATGTGAAATACTGCCAACCAGCAGTCTTTAAGAAACTCATGGATAACAGAAGCTTTCAAAATATGTGCTCTTAAAATCGACTTGATGTCAAGTTTTTAGGTCATGGTAAAAATATTTAGAATATGTGATAGTTTGGGCCTTCTTTAACTTAACCAGACCAAATATTCACTTACCCATTCCTGGTCTTAAACCAAGATTTATAGAAAATATGCTTGCTTGGTTTGGTTAAGCAGCTTATGGATGTTAACAATAATCTTTCAGAGCATTTAACCTACCATTTAATGAAAAGTTTATTTGCGACTATACTGACAGCAATGTATATAAGGCAGTAAGGATGGTTTGGAGTTTTTCAAGGAAAGAACTGAAAATGTCATTTATTTTATATCTGTTTTATATATGTAACAGCTGGGATTTATGACTATGTAAATGTATCATGAAGCACCTTTAAAATATACATATGCAGAAAGGTTTTTTGTTTTTTGGGTTTTTTTGATGCTAGAAAAAGAAAAGATGAAATTAGGTTGAAAAAGAATAATCCAATTCAGAAAGAAATGTGTGATGAACCTTGCTTCTGGACAACAGTTATTTCATAGGGTTATTGTGAGGGTTTAGTTAGCTAATATTTGTGTGCGCTATTACATTAAGTAGCATATATAAATGATCAAATATATTGAATATTAACATTATTAGCATTTTAAAAAAAACAATGCTCTACAAATATGGAAAGGATAGAGGTTTGAGCTTTTTTTTTTCACTCAAGTCAACAAAATAGGCATTTTTTTTCTGCCTGACAAGACTTAAAGGTGCTTACACAACATTTGAGATCAAATTACAGGTTAGCCCTTATGATGTTTCTTTTAATATAGCAGAAAGAGGTGTGTCTTCCAAAAGTCCTATTTATCTATACTATGTAAATTTCATTAAAACACTCATGTCTCATTACATCATACTGTTTATTCAAAATTGTTGCAGGAAATATCATGAACACTAGGTTGGGGTTAAAGCTAGAAATTCATGCACCTTTTCTAGAATATCAAATGTGTGTTGTAAGCAGCAAGGAGAAAAGCACTACAGACGATATTGAACTGTGGGAGACTCACATTTCAGAGCAAAGAAAACTGAACAAAAGTGAGGCCTGAGGGTCACTCCTGTTGAGGCGACACTCCAGTCCATATTGAGGGGTTCACATGTGTAGGCCCATAAGAGTGACCGCTGTACCCAGAACTTAAATCCTGACATTCCTTGCATCCACCCAGGCCTATTCCGTCCCTCTACACACTCACCCGGGTCATTAAGTCTCCGGGTGATTTCAGGTGTTCTAATGATTACTTACAAAATTCTTTTAAAGGGTTTCCTTCTTGGAACAGTTTAAATGTGTCTAGTTGCCTGTTCTTATATAAGTAAGGAACATCACTTCTGTGAACCTTCTGGCACAAGACATATCCTTTTCTGTCCCTGAGGCAGCTGCTAATTTCTCTTACTGAAGATAAGAAAATCTCTAATTGAATTTCTAGGAGGGTATGCCTTACAACGTTTGTATGGCCTTAGTTCTACTCAGAGCTTATCTGGAGATGTGAGGCACACATGGCCATGAGAACTGGAAGGACAGTGTAAGGGAAGGGGTGGTGGAAGTGAGAGGACGGTCCACTTAAAGTGGATGGCAGGGGCTGGTGCCCACAGTCATGAGAAAGAACACTCACAGCCTCTCTACCTTAAAAGCTTCACCTTTGGGGAGAAAAATAATATTTTTACTCAGTCACCAAACAAATTGAGCCCAAAATTATACTGATCACACAGATACTTTAATGTGTTATCATATTCCTTAGGTTGCATGAATTACTGTATACCTCCTCAAACGTGAGACAATGTTACAACAGAACTGGGACAGAATGTGATGTGTGTCTGTGTGTGTATGGAAGGAGCATTATAGTGAAGAGCAAGGGAGCCAACCAACTTCCCAGTACTCCTTAAACTATAAATCTAGTGGCAACTCTATTTCTCTCCTTTGGATCCTGGCTCAATAAACAAGCTATTAATTAAAGGAAGAAAATTTCCAGTTTATTCTCTAAATTGTCTGGTCCTAAATTCTCCTGACTGTAAAAAAATGATTCCTGTTTCTTCTTTTGCTCACACAAATTAATAAAAATAATTCTCCAGTCACTGGTTTATTTATCTTTGTTCCAATCCACTCTTAGTGTCACACTGTTATTTGTACAAAAGCTAGACAAATTTTAAAACAACTATTTAAAGGCAATAAAAAGGATCCCAAAGCAGGCAGAATCAGAACTTACTCTTAAGAAACTGTTACTGTGACAGGTTAAGGATTGTGTTTGTGGCCTTTTTTCCCAACGGTGTTCCCAATGGAGAACTGTAACCTTACTAGCTCAAGATGGCAGGAGACAAAGTCCAAGCAAATACTTCATAGATAGGACAAAGAAAGAATGAACCATAAAAAAATATATTTCATAAATTAGACTTTATTAACCAATGAAAAGATGCCTATTTATCAGAAAAATACAAATTAAAACTCAATGAGAGCCCATTACATACTCATTAGAATGACTAAAATAAAAAAAGTCTTGGGTGCCTGGGTGGCTCAGTGGGTTAAGCCGCTGCCTTCGGCTCAGGTCATGATCTCAGGGTCTTGGGATCGAGTCCCGCATCGGGCTCTCTGCTCAGCAGGGAGCCTGCTTCCCTCTCTCTCTCTCTGCCTGCCTCTCTGTCTACTTGTGATCTCTCTCTGTCAAATAAATAAATAAAATCTTAAAAAGAAAAAAAAAAAGTCTTGCAATACCAAGTGTTGCCAGAGATTTAGGGCAACTGAAACATCACACACTTTTGTTGGGAATGCAAAATGCTATAGCTACTTTGGAAAACAATTTGAGAGTTTCTGATACAGTTATATATAAATTTACGGTATGACCCAGTAATTCCACTCCCAGTAATTGACCTGAGATAAATGTATATGTATAATGTATACTGAATATTCATAGTAGTTTTCTTCATAATATCCGAAAACTTGGAAAAAAGTGTCTAGCCGCAGGTCAATGATTAAATTATAGGAATCTAAATAATTGGATGCTTTTCTGCAATACAAAGGAACAAATTCCTGATAAATGTAGTATGAATGAATTTCAAAACCAGGCTGAGTAAAAGATATCACACAGAGAAGAATATAGATTATATGGTTCCATTTATATGAAATTCTAAATAATGTAGACTAATCAATAGAGACAAAGTAGATCATTGGGGATGGGGCAAAGGGCATTGACTACCAAAGTCCCCAAGAGAATTTTTGCAGTGACAAAAATTTCTATCTTGTCTGTGGTGGTAATTACACAGTTACTTTGTGAAAAATCATTGAATGCATTTTATTGTATATAAGTTATTCCTAAATGGAGTTTTTTCCTTATTTTTAGATAAAGGAGATGGGAAATATAAAATGCAGGGTGATTCCAAATATACAGAACCTATTTTTCTAAAATCAGATCAGCAGAGGTCCTCAAACCTCCCTATGAATACTTTCCACAGTCCCATGAGTTGGGACTTAGGGCCCCAGGGCATAACTCCAGGGCCATGTCCATAAACTCATCTCTGCCTAGCATGCTGGTTAGTGCATGGTTGGTGGAAGCCAGGAGACAATTCTGCCTGCTACTGGCCAGGTGAGTGTGCACATTAGTCCCTCCCCTCAGCTGTGGAAGATTTATACTGAGGGTTAGTTATAGTAGTCCTGATTTGGGCCTCAGATCTAAGTTAATTTCCCCAGCCCGGGTTGAGCAGTTTAAAAAACAAATAAATAACATTGATGCCTAAGTGAAGCTCAAGTCCATTTAAACCGTTTAAAAGTCACGGATGTGAGAGCTAATTTTGTATGTCAACTTGACTGGACCACGAGGTGTCAGATATTTGGTTAAACTTTATTCTGGGGTATCTGTGAGTGTGTTTCTGAATGACATTAACATTTGAATCCACGGACTGGATTGCCCTCCAGAATGCGGCAAGGCATCACCCAGTCCGCCAATGTCTTGAATAGAACAGAAGACTGAGTTAGAGAGAATTTCTTCACTTTCTGCTTGACTGCCTTTGAGAGAGGACTTCAATCGTCTCCTACCTTTGAATTTGGATTTGAACTAGAAATACATCATTGCCCCTTCTGGATCTCTAGCTTGCTGACTGCAGAACTTGGATTTCTCAGTCTCCGCAACTACTTGAGCCAATACTTTATAATAAATCTCTTTATATACATATGTGTATGTAGTAAACATATGCATTATCTTTTTTTTTAAGATTTTAAAAAATTTATTTGACAGACAGAGATCACAAGCATGCAGAGAGGCAGACAGAGAGAGAGAGAGGGAAGCAGGCTCCCTGTCAAGCAGAGAGCCTGATGCAGGGCTCGATCCCAGGACCCTGGGATCATGACCTGAGCCGAAGGCAGAAGCTTTAACCCACTGAGCCACCCAGCACCCCAACATATGCATTATCTTTATATCTTTATAAATATGTATATATTTTAAATATATGTGCATATATAAATATATGTATATATAAATTGTTCATATACTAACATATAATTGTGTGTATATAACATGTAAAGATTATTTATGTAAACATGTAAATAAATATTTGTAGCTTCTGTTTCTCTGGAGAATGCCGACTAACACATGGAACAGAGGAGTATTACCAGCTCCTGCAAGGAGGCCTGGAAAGCCTATTGGCATATCGCACATCACAAAAATTGAAACTTGGTGACTAAAGTGCTCTGAGATCTCCATCCACAAAAATTTTTCATATTCTGCATTTGATATTCTTTGGTACAAACTGAGAAAATAGAACCTGAATAATATGAGCGGGAAGAAATTTGGAGTCCTCAAAACAAAAGAAAAAGTGACCTTCATTTATTTGCATGTAGACTTCTATTACTAAAGAATAAGCCATATAATTGGGATAATTTTTAATTCAGGAATGTAAGCATTTTGGACAGGGCAGATTTGCCCTTATTAGAGTGCCATAAAGAGAGGTTCAGAGTCACAGTTTTAGGCTCTATAATATGCTGAGATAAACTGGCTGATTCCTGTACCCCCATCCCCAACCACCTATCTGACACAGACTCTGTGGGGAAAAATTCCCAGTCTCAAATGATTTTACATATCATTCTCTTTCTTCCTTTATGGATGACTATAACAGGCTCCAGAAGAAAAGTAAGAGTTTTACAAAATACATCATAACAGAATACATTAGCCCAGCCCCCCAAAATAAACATGAGTTGCAAGGCATATGTATATTTGGTACAAAATGTGTAAAATAAATGAGGAAGTCTTTATATTGGTCTAATCTCTTCTAAAAGTACATTATTATACATAAAAAGTTATGTAACTTTAAATTAGATATATATTTTACATTTTTCAAAATTCCTGGATAATACATTCTTTTACAGTATTTAGATCAAGAATGAATTTTACTGGGGTGCCTGGGTGGCTCAGTGGGTTAAGCCTCTGCCTTCGGCTCAGGTCATGATCTCAGGGTCCTGGGATTGAGCCCCGCATCGGGCTCTCTGCCCAGCAGTGAGCCTGCTTCCCCCTCTCTCTGCCTGCCTCTCTGCCTACTTGTGATCTCTCTCTCTCTCTCTCTGTCAAATAAATAAATAAAATCTTAAAAAAAAAAAAAGGAATGGATTTTACTAAGAATTACAAGCAATTTCTCTATTATTCAATATGTCATTCTACGTGGCATTAGGAGTAATAGTCTTTCTGATGACTGACAGTCAATTGCAAAGGGACTGCGTGTGTTAAGATGTAGGACCTCTGAAGGACCCTCTTAGGCTTTAAGTCTCATCTGTTAATATTCATGGAACTGCATAATAGCTCCTTCTAAAGGCCCTTCCTGGTGGCCAAGGTGACTGTTTTTATTGGTAAATTCAGAAATAGTAATAAAATAAAAGATTTGAAAATCCTCAAACCGAACTAGAGTGAACAGTCTGCCCGATTCAACCACTGTTTGCAAATATTTATTTTTTCATCTCTAAACCTCAGAGTGTGTTTGATTTGAAGCACTAAAACAGCAATTGCTCTGACCCACAGAAAGTTTTTATGCTGAATAAACCACCTCATAAGCTGAAACTTAAACATGTAGGGTGGGTGTCTTGACACAGCATTCCCTTGTGAAGCATCTGGAATTCTGGTTTCCAATGGAGTTAATTTTCATGTCACTCGAGAAAACTTCCTAGGACCTTAAGGAATGAAGACCTTACATTTTAAGGTGTCATTCCTTACTAAACAAAGAGTGTCACTTGTATTTCCTTAGGGTGAAACATGAAGTGGTTTGCTCTTTTCTGATCTAATTTTACAAGAAGATGTAGAATGCTGATATATGCTGGATATGCCACGTCTCTCAGATAAAGACATAATAAAAAAGCTGGACTAGTCTTTCTATCTCAACTTATTTCCTAAAATTATAGTTTTCCTTTTTTTGAGAAAGCCTGTTTTACTCTCGTCATCATATTCTCCTCTACAAATTAAACAATCAGATATTTTCAATCAATTCAATAATCAATTGAACCTACACACTAGCTTTATTTTTTTTTAAAGATTTTTATTTACTTATTTGAGAGAGGGACAGTGAGAGACAGCATGAGAGGAGGGAAGGTCAGAGGGAGAAGCAGACTCCCCGTGGAGCTAGGAGCCTGATGCAAGACTCGATCCTGAAATCCCGGGGTCATGGCCTGAGCCGAAGGCAGTTGCTTAACCAACTGAGCCACCCAGGTGCCCTACACACTAGCTTTAATGTATCAAAAAATGCAGCTCTCATGCATCAGCATTCATAGCATACAGCTGACCAAAACATTTCTTCTCTCAACTTTAAACTTTATGACTTGTTCTCCCACCATCTCCTGTTGATGTTTCGTGTTCATATTTCACATGAGTGGACTGAAACTAGGTCAAGTGGTCAAAACATCATCCACACGGTCAGCCACTCATCAGCCAGCTGGCCGGCTGTCAGTCACATGTATGGAGGATCAGGTCTACAGAATCAAATAGCTATCGCTAGGCATAACAGGACCAATGGACTCAAGGGCAGATGTTCAAATTGTTTTGTATAACAAGTCCAGAGGTTGTTTCCATTGCCTGGAATGCTGTTTCTCATGCTGATCTCATGGCTCTTGCCTTCTCATGCTCCAGTCCTCAACTTAACCATTACCTCCCCGGAAACACCTCCTTTAACTGCCTCAGCTAAATTCGTCTTGTCTCAACTGTTAATCTCAATCATGGCACCCTTCCTTCTTTATTTGTTTCATATCAGTATCACAATTTATAATAGTAAATGAATCTTGTGTTTACTTTTTGATCATCTGTGATCCCAACTAGACTGCAAACTCTATTAAGAGAGAAACACTTTCATTCAATAGAGTAGACTTTATTCAGCATGCTAGAATCTGGTTCATAATATGCATGCAGTGAACATTTGATAAGTGACTAAACAAATAATGAAGGTGTACATATTCTTTAAAAAAAAAAAAAAAACCCTAAAAGGATATACAACAATCTCTAGTTGTTGTGGAGTTTTAATTGATTTTTAACTTCTATCTTTATCAATTTATGTATTTATTTTCCATATGAAGATCTATTTATCATAGCAGGATTTTCAGACTTTAGACAGTAATAGAAAAAAACAAACGAATAAACATATTTTCATTAAATATAAATTATCTCCCCAAAGGGGAAAAAAATCACAGTATGTTGAAAGTAATTTTTACATAGCAGGCAGTGTAAAAATATGTATTTGTTGACTAAACATTCTTTTTTAAAAATATTTTATTTATTTATTTGACAGAGATCATAAGTAGGCAGCGAGGCAGGCAGAGATAGAGGAGGAAGCAGGCTCCCTGCTGAGCAGAGAGCCAGCCGCAGGGCTCGACCCCCAAGACCCTGGGATCATGACCTGAGCCGAAAAGGCAGAGGCTTTAACCCACTGAGCCACCCAGACGCCCCTTGACTAAGCATTCTAAGTGAAACTTTTTATTTATTGCCCTTTTGACTTTTAAAAATAAGAGAATTATCCCATATTTACAGAAACAGACAATTGTCTTAAGATAAAATGAGGGGATATTTAAGCAGGGGCAGTGAAAAGATGAAACTGGGATCACATTTTCAACTTCCTATCATTGGCAGAATGCATTAGATGCATTAGAAATGAAGTGATTGGGGGACCTGGGTGGCTCAGTGGGTTAAAGCCTCTGCCTTCAGCTCGGGTCATGATCTCAGGGTCCTGGGAACAAGCCCCGCATGGGGCTCTCTGCTCAGCAGGGAGCCTGCTTCCTCCTCTCTCTCTGCCTGCCTCTCTGCCTGCTTGTGATCTCTATCTGTCAAATAAATAAATAGAATCTTAAAAAAAAAAAAAGAAATGAAGTGATTAAAAGTCAGACTTTCATTACACTAACATTGTTATACTTAGGAAAAAATACAGGTAATTAAGTTGTCTCACAAGCAGTAAAAACCAACTGACAATAAAAACTAGATATAAACAGACTTAATTTTATTTTCAACATTTAAGAATAAAGATAGTGATTAGAAAGGGGTGTGGAAAATTAATAATTAAAGCTTATTAGAGGAACAAAAATAGGTATAAGGACTAAAAAACAAAAACAAAAGTTCTGTTTCTTTGAGAAATCTATTGGTTATCATTCACAGTTTCATGGCCATTGTTTGGAAGAGGAAGGATTGTTTTGAGAAAAACACTGATCAATTGATCTTTTACTTTATCAAAACTTAGGTAAGAAGAAGTGAGTATGAGTTGCAGAGAATTTGGTCAGATATAAGGAAAAGATCTTTTTCCCTTTATTTTCCATTCTTGACATTTATTTTTCAATAAAATTTTTTAGGAAGAATTCTCTGATATAGGATGAGTCAACACTGAAAAGACATGTGCACAAGTACTATAGTCCTTGAAAATCATTGAAAACTTAGAAGTTTATTACTAAAGTAAAAAAGCAAATATCCTGCTGACCTTGTGTCAAGAAAATCAACACAATGAATACTTCCAGCTCTGATATTCTATTATATCTTGCCAATATGGGATAAGGCTAAGGACTTAGAAGAATCTAGGACAAATTATATCTAAATCCCCACCCAACCACTTTCCTCCACCCATCTCCCATATACTCTGCCCCAGGACCACTTGTCATTTTTCTTCAAATCATTTATTTATTGCAATGAAGTTTTGATTATTTGAATGCTCATACACATGAAAGATCAAGCAAATGTGTTTTCAATATTTATTTGGGAAACCACATGCCAAGAAAAGTAGATATGGTTGTTCTAAAAATTAATCACAGATTGTTGGGTATAAGCAATACAATGCCACACTGCTTTAGTTGAGCCAGATAGCACAAATGTTTGATTTTTTAGATCTATTGTGATACAGAGCCCAGAAATATATGCAAGAAATATTACCCAGTTTGTGGTCTTTGTTTCACTTACTATTACTGTCAGAGCAAACACTGATAATTTATTTTGGGTTGAATTTTACTCACTCAGCAAAAGACTATAAATTTCATGTTAAGAAAATATACACTGCCCTGAGCAAATTATTTTCAAGTCCATGAGATCAATAAGTGTGTTATAACTCTAATATGTTTGCATTATCCATATTGCTGTTCACATCTCTTTCTGTTATTGATTGATTACATACCATATATTGTTCTTCAAACTAGGAATGTTTAAACATTCTAGGATAGGTGTTTTCCCATAAGACTTGCATCAAAAAATTATAGGCACTGAAACCAAAAGAACCAAATCCATCTGTGAAATGTCTATGTATCTGATATACTTTATGGCAAAGATCAAGTATTTTCTCATTAGGTCATTGTGGTTTTGATTGTCAAGTTTCTTTACATTCTAAGCCAACTCTTGCAGGATACTGCATATTTCCAAAGTAACTATAGGCCTGCTATTCATACCATAGAGGTCTTGTTTCCCTACAAAATGAACCAATGGTAATTCATCAGTCTTTCATGATGAAAGCAGCACTGAGATCCTGTATTTACAACTTGCTTTCAACCAGAGAGAAGAGAAAAGATAAGCCATAGAAAGCTATTGAAGTTCTATAAACCAATTCTTCTTATATGATGAGGTCTACTCAGCAGCAGTTGAGAAACTCATATTAAAGACTATCAAAAAAAAAAAAAAGAAAGAAAGAAGGAAAAGAAAAAGAAAAGAAAACAAAACAAATCAGGATTCTTCTAGGCTTGGAAATTCTCTACCGGAAGAAAAACAAACTCAGGAATTCCCAAGTTGTTACTATGACTTAACTCTACACTGGATTTCAATCCTCCCTTAGAAAGATGTGTGCTAAATAACTTCACAGATTCAGTCAAATTTATTCCCACTTGGTCTGCAGTAGCCAAATCTTGTCATTCAAACTTCTAAAATAGGGACTTATAAATACTTTTCAACTTTCCTAACTGCAGAATTTCATTTTCAATGCCAGAGTGTTCCCATTTATTTAGGATTTCCAATCACTCTGTCTTTACAGATACTAGTTCAAACTTATTATTGCTCTAAAGTCTCTGACTGAAGAAGAAATGTCAATAAATGAGCATTTGCATTTGATGCCACCAAATGATCAGAGACCAACCCTTGTAATTTTAAATAAAATGTACTTACCTTTCACTTAAATATTAATACAAGCAAACTATATCAAGATGTAGTTGATCAGGAGATTGATAAATATTTACTGGGAGAAAAACAGGATAAATACTCTGAGTAAAATATTGGCTAAAATCTATTTTGGAATAGGCCCAGGTTTGGGAGGAAATTAATTTACCAAAGAGATTCTGTGTTTACTTAGGTACAGATTTTCATAGGGAGAAATTTGAGAAATTCTAAGAGCTTTATCTTCTATCAAGACTTACATATTTTGGTATCAGTTCTCATGGGCCCTCCTCAATATACACAGAAAAACAGTTCTGGGAACTGTGTATCCCTTAGTAGTTACCCAGTGAGGTTAGAGCCTACTGTCCTGTATTCAAAGACTCCATGAAAACCAAAGAGGAGATTAAATTCTTTCATAGATAAAGAACTGGAATGACAGAAAATCTCTATGTATGACCAATGTCACACACTCTTGGAACATTTTACAGCAGTTAAGTTTTAATGACAGTCCCCCTCAAAAAAAAAAAAAAAAAAAAGGGTTAGGTTTTTTTTTTTTTTTTTTTTTTTTTTTTTAAGAATTTATTTATTTACCTGACAGACAGAGATCACAAGTAGGCAGTGAGGCAGGGGGGGAAGCTGGCTCCCCGTGGAGCAGAGAGCCTGATGTGGGGCTCTATCCTAGGACTCTGGGATCACGACCTGAGCCAAAGGCAGAGGCTTTAACCCACTGAGCCACCCAGGCGCCCCAAAAGTGTTAGGTTTCTTACTTGCTTGGTCTGCTTTGTTTAATGTTAAATTCCTACCATTCAGTACAGAATGCTGTAGTTACAACACTTTTTCCCTAGTTCTAAACTGCTGTTTGTTCCTATTACAATTCTATATATATTTATGGACTGACCTCTATCTACACTGTGATTATTCTTTACTCCTCCACAAACTACTTCTCTACTTCTGCCATATTTCCCTCTTCTTCCTGCTAATATGAGAAGGTTCTGTCAGCAAGCCCCTAGGCCAGTGTCTCAGTTTCTGGATGGACTCTGAGAAAGCTGAGCATTATGGGAGGCATAGTTCTGACATGGTTCCAAGTCTCTGAAAAAAGTGGTTAGACATTCCAGATATAGAGAACTCCTTGATCAAAAGCCTTCAGAAAATACAAGGCATATGAGACAAAAGAAAGTGATGCCTTCTGGAAAGCAATGGAAAAGTATAGTTAGGAGGTTAGAAATAGTTGCAAAATAGCAGACAAGATTTCAAACACAACCTATCTCTGTTAAACCGTTCTTCTCAATTTTGCCTACATATGTTTTCTCTTTCCACAGATAAAGACACTTGGCCATCAAAGTTATGCTCTAAACTCCACTCCCAGGCTTGAGGTGTAGTTCTTAATCTGAGCTGGAGGAGCTGAAAGGACTTGATCCAAAACATTGGGACAAACATCAGGTTATAGTTGCTGTTAATGCTTAGATACTTGCCATTTGTAAAACAAGAAAAATGTGAATCTTAATTTGGGGATTCTTATTTGGTCTCTGCTGAGTGAGTCTCAGTTATGGTAACATGGACTTGTCTTGTTTCCTAGCCAGTCATTTTTTGGATTATCTGCCTATTATAATCTGACTAGCATTCCAGACCATGTTGGAATGGAGTCATGTTTCCCCCTTTGTCCATCCCAGTGGTTTAGATCCTTCCACATGATCCAAGTTATTTCAGTACCAACTGTCTTTTTGTACTTAAAGATGTCTGAATATCACCAACCCCTTAGTTTCCCATAGCTTTCCTTTGTTGCCTTGTTGAACCCCAACTTGTTCCACTTGTGTGGTCCTTATGACTATTGTTTGGCTCTGAGGGTACGATTCTTTCTTTCTGTTGATCTGGTCTTTTCTCATGGTGATCATAGTTAATTGGCTCCAGATCCTACCACCCTAACCTGCTACAATTAATAGGGTCCTTCCCAGCTGTGAATAGACAGATGATATGTTTCTTCCTCCTTCATTCTAACTTTCTGTATTTTATAAAATAGAGCCAACACATTGTACCTTTCTTCAAGGCTTCATCAGGAACTACTAAACTCTTGCCATTTGTGGTATAGGCACTAAAATTACTCTTACCTTCAAAGAAAAAAAGTGGTTGAGACATACAAGCTGATGGATATGATTCCTCAGGAAAAAATCAAAAGCTTAGTTGTTCAGATCATTGCCATTGGATGGTATATTTGCTTCTATCAATGACCAAACAGTTACTTCATTTGTGGTTCTGGGGCCAGTCCTTACTTAGAGTGTGGAGATGGGTGATAATTGATTGCATGGGTTATAAGTACGTGATCATACAGCAGGGAGTGAGGGTGGATCAGTTGCTCAACCAAACTCCTGAACCTGCACTATCTGGAGAACTGAGAGAAGGCATTAAGGATACAGCAATGCAAATAAAATACACTAGACTACTTCCACAAACATCCAAGAGCAACAGTTGACAACCCTGGCTAAGATCAGGATCAGCTGGGAAGCTTTTTAAAAGCAACAGATGCCAAGGCTCTATACCCTAGAATCTTGCGGTGGAGAAGGGATTCTGAGGAGAAACCAGGGTGGGAATTCACTACTCTGTGGTCAAACTTGGGAGTAGGCAAAGATTTATGTAATCAGCATCCAAAGACAGGTTAATATGCACAGCAGCCAGTAATGTTTGCTTTTAACAAAGACAAACCATGTGGGGACTTAAGAAATTCTTTGCCATTTGTCTATTTCCTCTCCTTCATGTCATTTCAGAAATTATCCAAACATTGTAAAAATCAATGAATCCTGAACAACTCTGATGATAAAAAACACCTGGTGTTCTCTTTAAAAACACAAAACCATAATGTCACTGAAACAGACTTTCCAAGGACAAGCTCCAGAAGCCGGATTTTAGCAAGTATCCCAAGTGATTCTTATCGTTGAGGAAGTTTGGAAAACACTGATCTGGATACCGAAGAAGGGTGGACTTTGAACCTGTTTGTGATCCGGGGCCTGTGAACACATGACAAGCACATTATGAGAGACACACACAAGTGTGAAGCTCTCGCACTGCCTAGACTCCAATCACCCAGACATCGCACAGTTCTTTGTCTATTTCATGCCTGTTCTCACATCGGGGGCTTTGCATCTGCTATTTACCAGTCTGGAAACTTCCTCCCCCAACTCTGCAACAGATGGAATCCTATTTATCCTTTGCTACTTTTTCAGAAAAACCCTCCCAGCTCTGACCAGCTATATCCAGTGACCTGTTAAAATCTCTTTGCACTCTTTGTTTAACTTCATAACAATCATGACAGTTTCTGGTTATCTATCTCTAGTGGTAATGTTTTAGTATCTGTCTCCTACGCGGGATGGTAAAGCGCTGTGGGGTAGAGCCTGGCTTATGTGTTCACAGCCTTATCTGCAGTATTTCCCAATAGCAACGTAGGCATAAATGAATGAATATGTGAATGAATGAAAGTGCTCAGTGGTAGCACGTAAAGATGGAGCAAGGTGGTGGGGAGAGATTTGCAGGAGTGACTGAGATAAACATGTGTAAAGCTGGAAAGGCTTTCAGATGGAGGCAAGGATTGTGCTGGGCTCTGCTGCAAGGGGACTGGCATAGCACAGAGGAGCGGAAACATGCCAGGTGGGCGGAAGGCTCTGCAAATGCCCTGGAGAAGAGACAGTGTGTTTGCATTCTGAACAAGGAGCCAGGCTGCTTGAATTAAGCAGAGAACAATCAGGCTATGATGAAAGTGGAGGACAGTTAGATAAAGAGTGACTCATGATCAGTTCTGATTTGACGTAAGCAGAAACTCAGAGATCCTGCAGGGTTCAGAGAAGGAGAGAGATGATCAAAACAGAGCTCGCAGGGGATGACTCACACCCTTTGTGTAGGACTGAATGAAGGGACAGGGCTAAAGATATGTGAAACCAGCTAGGAGGCCATGGCAATCAAAATGCAGTGCAATTAGGAAGCAAAATGGGTGCTCTGTTTTACTTGGGTATGTCCGACCTAGTGCCACAAAAAGTTTGACGCACCTGGGCAGAAATATGATAACAGCTATAGAATAGGGGACGGGAAGGGGTCCTAAGAGAAAATCAGTAAGTTTTGAACTAACTTTCATTGAAGGAGAGGGAAGAGAATCAGTGAAGATACTAACAAAGCCTGCATGAAGGCAGAGAAGTCTAAGAGCAGGAGAAAATAATGAGCTCCCTTCTTAGGATGGAATTATAGTGTGGTATTTCAGGAAATCTATCCTCCCCCCCACCCAAGATTTTTTATTTATTTATTTGAGAGAGAGAGAGAGAGAGCACGTGCGAGCTCGAGCACGGGTGCAGGGGCCCGGGGCAGCCGAAGAAGAAGAGAATCTTGCCAGACTGCTGAGCGCAGAGCTTGAGACTCATGACCTCATGACCCAGAGATCATGACCCTGAGATCATGACCTGAGTCGAGACCAGGAGTCTATCCTTTAATCAACTGTGCCACCCAGGCGCTCCTCGGGAAGCCTAGCCTTCTTTCAAGGGGAATTATAGGACATGAAAAAGGGCCCAAGAATAAGAAGACCTGTTACTTCGCAACCATGAACTCTGAAGCTTGAAGATATACCCAGGGTTATCAGAATGCTGGAGGGACTAGTAATGAATCTCAAACAACATTTTCTAAGTTTATTATCTTTCTACAGTGTTCGGGTATATTCGATGCTCTTGACAACTCCCTTCTTTGTATCATTATATGTTTGGTAATTGTGAAAATCCTCCCCTCCCTGTTTACTATTACTATATATTTTTTTAAAGATTTTATTTATTTGACAGAGAGAGAGATCACAAGTAGGCGGAGAGGCAGGCAGAGAGAGAGAGAGGAGAAAGCAGGCTCCCTGCCAAGCAGAGAGCCCGAGGTGGGACTCGATTCCAGGACCCTGAGATCATGACCTGAGCCGAAGGCAGAGGCTTAACCCACTGAGCCACCCAGGCGCCCTGTTTACTATTACTATTACCATATTCTCTGTTCTCTCCAGAATTCTAGCTTTACAATTTTTTTAATAGCTCTATTGAATATCTCCAGCTTGCTGAAAATACATTTGAATGATTCCCTAAAATACTCCCTGCCCCTGTGGAGTATTTCTTCACCCAGGTCATCCTGATTTTCTTCCCTGGGTTATTGAAAACAGCCCCTCTACTGCCAGTTTCCTTGCTTCCAGTCTCTAACCGTAGCATTTCATATTTATTCACCAAAGTGCTCTTCTTTAATTCAGATATAATCATATCTCTCCCTTGCTTAAAATCTTTAAGCATCTGTTTAATGAAAGCCTTCAGGATGAAGGGAAGATACATGTGCTTGGACAAAATTTCCTTTCTTTGTCTTTCTCCCTTTCCATAGGCAGTTTGTACTTTTCATTCCAGTGATCTGTTCATTTCCCTGAATGACATGCACTCTCTCTTCCCACCCTACCTTGGTAAGTGGTGTTACCTATCTTCATTATCCTTATCATCCTTTTTTTGCCTGACAAGTTTTATTCATTTTTCAAAACTTCAATCATCAGCCCTTCCAGGATGCCTTCCCTTTATTCCCTCTGTAGCTCCCCCATGTGCTCACATAGATGGTAGCTTGTCTCAAGCAGAGAACTATAATTTGTACGCTGGATTTTTTTCTTTAATTCTAACTAAAATATGGTCTTCCTTAAGGTAAGGATGGTGTCTCTCATGCCTCTATTTTTTATGTCTGGCACAGTGACTGATACACAGTTTGAAGGAAAAAAATAAGGACAGAATTAGGGGGAAAGGAAAGAAGGAGCAAAGGAAGGGACAGTTTTTCGCCTCACCAGAAGTTCTATAAAAGTCTGAGAAGACAGGAAAAGAGAGAGTGAAAGCCAGGTCAACTGGTACTACCCAAACTGAAGAATACTGAGTCAAATTCATAATAGCCATTAAACAGCATGAATAATTTTTGATAATTTCTCAACATTTTAATAATTCCCTGTGGAACACTGTGGTGGTGAAGTTAGGTGGTATAAAAATGAGTACATTCTGGTCTCTACCCCAAGACCCTCATAGTTCATTAGGGGAGACATCCAGACATATGTTGCATTGAGCCTGACTAATGCACATTCAGTATGGAAGAGGGAACAGCCAAACATACTGGATAGTAGTGTGGTTCGTGGAGGTTTCAAAAGGCCAGTGACTCAAAAGGAGTGAGTAGAAATGTGCCAGGGTCAGAAAGGGAGGGAAAGCCTTCCAGAGAAAGGACGAAGGCTTCTCAGAGAATGGCAGGGTTTGGAATGACTGCATTTGGCCAAATACTCTTCCTTTGTTATTTTTAGGAGCTTGGAAGTAGAGACATAATAAAATATAGTTGCATCTTCTTTCTCAATATCCTCAACCATGTTAGTTTTTCTACTCTTTTCCTCTTTTCTAATATCACCTGCTATCCTCCTTCTCTGTTGTTTCCCCACATCATGTTTGTCTGATGGGCTGAACCATTCTCCTGTCCTTATTCTTCTGTGATACCCCTCACTGCAGTATCTAGAGCACTTAATCAACCCCCTACCTCCAGAAGACAATCCATGACTATCTACTCCCATTCAAACATGTCAAGGGGTAGATGAGTGGTCTCACTATTCATTAAACCCTCTTAGTATACTCTCTCTGACAGACATGTCATTAAATAAGTTTTCCTATTACCATGTTGCATGATTCATCAGAATTCATCATGTCATTAAAGGACTATTCTGATCATTCTGAAAAGAAAAATGCATGCCAATGGAAGGGACACCTTGGCTAGATGATATCAATAGTTTATATAGCCATCTAAGTGGAGTGTTTGGAGAGGGAGACAATACAGCCATAGCACATCCCCAGCACCACTACCACACATGTCTCTCTGGGACACAGAACTGAGTCTTGAGTGGACCACTCTCAGAACCAGCCTACGGTTGCTCATGTTTGAAGACTCTTTGTGAACCTTGAGGCTCCTATGGGGGTTTCATGGACCTAATAGGGGCTTAGCAACTAATAACCAAGTTTTTTGCTTGGTGCCCTCAATATTTCACTCATTCTCACAAAGAAGAAATTCATGGTAATTATTCCAGTTTTCTGGATGAGTTAGCATAATAGCAGGTACCTTAAGTGTTTCACTCAAAATAGCAAGTATCTTAAAAATAAGTGGAGAAGCTGCCATTTGAATTTGAGTATATAATACCAAGGATGCCATTTTCCTGGTATGTTTGTAGGCACTTGTTCATCTCTGCCCAGCAAGCATCACTAATAAATCATGACATATCACCCCCATGACTGAATATAGTCTCAGAAGCATTGTAAGAAGTACTCCAGGTTCCCTCCACCAACTGAGAGAGATATCCAAGCTCAACAAGATTACTTCCTATAGTCATTTCCTTGGCCTTACCAACTTTTCTCTCTTATAGAAATAAGAAGCTGAAGAGGGCAAGAAAGTAGACCTAAACAATGAAGACTTTTTAGCTTTCAAGCTGAAACATACCTAAATAGTTTCATTCCTTGAGAAATTGCCCCTCCTACCCAGTCACATATTCTTAGTCTGCCCACATTTACTATCTTGTCTTTTTCAGATTAGTCATAAAATTATGAGCTGCTGTTTATGTTTCAACGCCAAATTGCCAATTGTTGGTCCTACCTTACAGGAGCATTTTTAAACAGTCTCTTCTCTTCAAAAGCTCTCTTTGGACATACTAACTTCATGCTTTAGAATAATAGGGCCCATTAGCACTCTAACTATTCCTGTTTACCTCCTTGCAATTTCTTCATATTATGAAAAGAAGTAGTTATAGGATTTCTAATTTGTTTACTGGTAGTGATTTCTTTCACTTGAGAGAGGTCCAGAAGCCTTTGTCTAGTAACACTGAGAGTTCAACATACACAGAGCTACCTGGCAGCAAGTTAAATGCTTACACATGGATATGCTTATTCAAGTCTCAAAACAGTCTTATAAAATTATTGCTGTTAGTACCCCATTACACAGATGAGAAAAATCAAAGCTTTTAATAGAAAAAAGTAATTTGCCTGAAATCACAAAACTAGCCAAGGAATGATGTCTGTTTTTGAACCTGGGAAATCTGTCTTCGAGCTTTTTCAGCAGCACATTATAGTGTCTCTCTCCATTCACCACATACAGGCCCTCCGTTGATGATTGGGACACCTACAATCTAGCACACAGCGTGGCCACAAACAACAAAAGAGACTGCTACCAGGACAGCATTAATTACAAAGTCATTCAGAATCACTTGAAGTCTCCACCCCAGCTATAAGGCCTCCCTATGTCACCCATTCGCTGGATATCATGCTCTACAGCAGCCAAAACACAGATGAGTTAGCCTCATGAGTCCCTTTTGATTCTTTGGCAACCAAAGCCTCTTCCAGGTCCAAAAAATGCAGAATATACTCACATCTCCTCCATTCTTGGATTTGATGTCTTCTAATAGCTGTAGCTCACTGTGCACTCTGGACTGGCTCTGTCCATGCCTGGGTTTCAAGGGGCTTTTTCCTACCTTGGATCAGACCTGCTGCAGTTTTTTCCAGGACTAAATTCTGGGTTTCTGCTTTGTCTTTGTGTTTTATATTAGGTCTAAAAATTTCCTCATAGCAGCCAATCCAGCAGGGATCATTCTGAGTAACACCTACATATCAAATCTATAGCTCATAAGTTTTATTACATTTCTACATGTCTGTAAGAGAAGAAAAAATAACCTATGCTTCTGTGATTAGATTTTGATACCATAGTGGAAGTGTTTTTATCATCTTATACTAATGATATTTTATCCTTAATAATCTTTGAATATTAGAGTTAAAATTAACATTTTAATACTAAAATGTCATACAATGATGAGACCAGGCACATAGATATTACCATGCTTAGACTGTAGTAATGCAACTTGTAATGAGAGTACAATTGATTACTATAGGGACAGTAAGCAACAAGATAATTTATTATTTATACATCATATTAGCTAGTTAACTTAGAACTATTACAGTTTTATAGGTTTTTGGACCATTATGTCCATCTTGCTTTCATCACTAAAACTTTCCCATCCCACTATCTGGACAACAAATAAAAAGTTTAATAGTTACATAAATCACTATGGAAAAACCCATCAAGCTTAAGCAGCTCAAAATTCCTAACACATTTCATTTCTTAGATTGCTTTATTGTGACATGGGCTCCATGAAAGAAGTGATACCATGTTTCATAATGGGGGATGTGGGTTGACTTTCCCTTATAGGTTACCTCTCTGAGAATTCACTATAGGGTGTGGCCTGGGCCATTCCTTACTGATTCAGGCTCCAACCCAGGAATCTACAGACAGAATAGACTCTATAACAACCAACCCTTAATAATCTCTAACATATTAACTATCAGCACCGTCAGTGTTAAGAACTGAAAAAAAAAAATGTTTACGGGATCAGACCAAAAAGTGGTTAAGGAAGAAAAAAGTGTACTATAAGAAGTAGGGGCAGATCAAAGATCAGTTCAACCTACTTCATGAATTTACCTGGGGCTCCCCCATTTGGAGAATTCCAATTCATCTGTGGCATGAATGACATGAGTTGCCAACCACCTGACTTGACATAACGAGGTAGAGAATGGCATCAGACTTGTGCCATCTGGAATTACTGTTCCTTTTTTGAGAGCTAAAAGTAAAATTAAAACGTAAGGAGGAAAACAATGAAGATTGTAGCTGGGGGAAATGAAAAACACATTTTGATGTTTATTTCACTGGTCTCACAAGGCTAACTTTGTAACAAACAAAGGGATGTGTTAGATGAAAAACTAGCATTAAAATAAAGAAATACAGAAATGAATCAAATATTTAGACATGGAAATATACAGATCTTCAACTTAATTTGTACAGCTGTTTGTTTTTAAAGCATAGAACTAACTGTACATCTAAAAGTTAAAAACCAAAATCGTCTTAGAGACCCATGAAATTTTTCTTCTAAAATGGTTCCATTTTCTTGGTTGAGGCTCAAATTATTCTGATCACATTAGTTTGTCTTGGATAATATTGGTTCAGCTGGATTATCTAATCATTACTGCCATCTCAGAGAATTTATTTTGTCTTTTTCCCACAATCTGAAACACTTAAAAAAAAAAAAAGACTTTAATGCCCACAGTATTGTTTATAAAAGTAAAGGTCAAGATCATTTTTATAATTGCTTAATCCAAAGATTTTTCTAGTCTTGGAAAGAGCTGTAGGTTCTAATCCTGGCAAATCTACAGAAAATTCAGAGGATCTTGTTAGCCCTTTCCTATTTTCCTAGAATATTGTGATTTTTTTTAAAAAAAGGAATATTATTTTAACTTAGAGAAGGGGAGATAACACATTCAAAATAATAAAATATGAATAAGTCAATATTCAATTAAGTCCCATGGGGTTATTTGGAGAATCTGATACAATTTGCAAGAGAGGCCTAGAAGAAGCTAGAAAAGACATTTCTCTGCATGTTTCTAAAGAAAAAAAATAATAATAAAGAAGGAGAATACTTTCTCAACAATTTTGGAGAAAACAAAAAAATAAAAATAAAAATACAAAAACCACCCGTGAGACTAGGGTAGTTAAAGTCTTATATGGGGGCAAGAGAAATACAGTGTCAAGGGAGTTAATTTCACTCCCTGCTGATTTTAAAAGAGAATCAGGATGGTTCATGAAGATCCTTCAGAAAATGAAAGTAAAACTCTTCATTTGATTGAACCCTGGTTAATTTCAAGTGCAACCTGTATAACTATTGGCCAAAACCACTAAATTAATTGGAAAACATGGGCATTTTTTAAATAAATGGAAAATATTGTGGGGTTTTTTTGTTGTTTTTTGTTTTATTTTGTTTTGTTTTGTTTTAATTATTGACCATAGACTTGAAGAATATTTTTGGTTGAAAAGGAGTAAATTCCTTTTAAAATTAAAATCTTATTAGTGATTTCTGAGGTTAATCCCCAGGAAAGAGAATGTGCACATCCAGTTTGTATTGGGGTCCTTTCATTAATATCAATTTCTGAATTTCCTCACAAGCTTTTAAAAGGCTAGATGTGTTATATACAGACTAAAAGCAACATTTTCATGGATCTAGAACTTAAAATAAGAGGATGGCACAGACTGGATGTTTGTGACTCCTCAAAATCAAATGTTGATTTGATGGTAGGAGGTAGAGGCTTTGGGAGGCAAGTAGTTTTTGACAATAGTGGCTAGGTCATCAGTGCTCTTGTAAAAAGGGTCCCAGAGCTTCTTCACCCCTTCTACCATGTGAAGACATGGAGAAATGACAAGAGTCTACCAGGAAACTATCTCTGACCACATACAGAACCTGCCATCACCTTGATCTCAGATTTCCCAGGCTCCAGAATTGTGAGAAATAAATTTATGTTGTTTGTAGGCTACAGTCTATGGCATTTGTTATAGAAGCCTGAGAGGACTAAGGGGAAGGGAGAGAGGAGGCAAAGAACTCGTTTCCATGATAATCCAAGAAAAGAGGATGTATCATTTAAACACAGTTTGTTAATAAGGTTATCCTAAATTTATGAAATTTTTTAAGAAAGAGAAAATTATAAGTCAGATGTATATTTTGTTCTTGTTTTTGTTCTTTAAAAAATAATGTGTCAAACAAAAGGATAGGGAAAGATGATATAAGTTTGTGAGTTTCAGATGGCAATTGGATAATGAAAATAATAAAATATTGTTACTTGGGTATGTATTTGTGTATGTGTATGCATGTGTTTAGTTTTACTGACAACTACCTCTTATTTTTTTATAAGTATGAGGTACAGACTAAAAATTTAAAAAGTGGTTGAATAGAATTAAAGGATATCATTAATATCAGTATCAAGACTGACATTTTAAATTCACCTTAATCTTGCTATAGCTAAAGTCAAACAGACTTTGCCATTAGAAACAACACAACACTTCAGACATTTCACAAAGCCTTAGTGTGAAAAGAGGCCAAAGCAAATATAAACTGAGGGAATAGCCAACACCAAAGTTTCAAACCCTATTAAAAAGAATGCAGTGGTGTTGAAAATTCCATGGCTTGAGATACAATGATGCATCCAGTTGTTTTATTTCATAATTTGTAATTAGATTGGAATTATCAAGATATATTTTGGCCTTCCAAATAATCTGATAAATATTAAAAGACCTTGAAATGTTAATCATTGCAAATAAAATTAGTTATGTGGAGATTATTCTGAGAAAATAAAAATCATTTGATTGTTTTACTTACACTCAAACCTTCTTGGAAGACAACAGTCCCCTCATTTTCACTTACAAAACAAAGTACACATGCAGTCATTTGATTGTTTGGGCTTTTAAATTTGGCTCTGAGTCCTTTGGAGTATAATCCCTTTACTGGAAATTCAGTTAAAGTAACTCCTTCAATCTCTAAACACTAACCAGATAAACCACATTTCCTCCCTTCGCTCCCTTTCTCCACCTCTCGGCAGACTTAGTATGATTGACAATGAAGATTATAGCATTGGAAGCATGGCAGATTGATGAAAACAATCATCTCCTATCATTTGGCATCTATTTTCCTCTCCTCACTTTGTTCATCTAAAACTATTGTCAACTCCAGCTGCCCATTAGACACCTGGAGGGCTTTTGAAAACTGCCCCCTTTCCTAAGACATTTTTACTTAATTGGTCTGCGGTGGAGTCCAAATAATATTTTAAAAGAAACTCTTAAGGTAATTCTACTGTGTAAACAGAATTGAAAAGGCCGGGTTTACATGGAGTTACGAAGGAGGGGAGGAGACAGGGCTAAGAGTGGCCTCCTGATAACCAGTCAGGATGCTCGGAGCCTCCCCTCAGTGAACCAATCAGGATAATTTGAACTTTGAGCGCACCAGTTGTCTAGTCTCTGTGGGATAGACTCTTAAAACAGTGCTTTCTCAACTTGAAGTGCGCAGGCACTGCCTGGCCATCTTGTTAAGATCAATTTCTGATTTAGTAAGTCTCAATGGGATCTGAGAGTCTGCGTTTCTAACCTGCTTCCAGGGGATGCTGAGCTGCCATCTCACATCCCCATTTTGAGTAACAAGTACTGAGAAAAAATATGGTCCCATAATGAAAATGTGGTCATTTCTTTCAAAAGAATGTAATACTGATACAAAAGGGTATAACACAGTTATAATGAAAATTTAGAAACAACCTAAATGTTTATTAACAGCCAATATGAAGGGATAATATTCAATATGTGTGTTTTCAAAAAGTTGTTAGTAGCACGGAAAAAACAGTTAAAATAAAAAACAAAAAATGTAAAATATAAAATTTTATGTATCTAGGGGTGTCTGAATGGCTCAGTCTTTTGCACAACTACTCTTGGTTTCAGCTGAAGTCATTTTCGCAGGGTCCTGAACCAAGCCCTGCTTGGGCTCTGCCCCCAGTGCAGAGTCTGCCCGGGATTCTCTCCCTCTACTCTTCCCTTTGCTCGCACTCTCGCTCCCTCTCTCAGATGAATGAATGAGTAAATAAATAAAATCTTTATAAAATTATATCTAAACTACATGGGAATATCCCATTTACATTCAAATGGGTGGAAATAGATGGACAGAAAATGATCCAACATTGATTACTGTGATTACAATAGGTTTTGTGATTATAAGCAACTTTATTTTCTTTCTAGTCTTCTGTATTTTCCATTTTATCCAGTTAACATGTTTTATCATTGTAAGATTAAAACATATTAAGCAAAATACCATATTACATCAGATAATACATTTCTTTTTGACAATTTTACCAAAGGACACCTACAAGATTTAATTCGTATTAGTTTAACCTTGAAATTCACAGACTTTATCAAAATTTCTTTTATATCTATTGATATGCATCTTTTCACAACTCATGAAGTTCACATTTTCATTACTCACTGTGCATATGCAGAGTAATACCTTCTTAGATTTGTCAAAAAAGTAAAAGAAAAAAATCTATGTTGAGCTTCAGACAATTGAATATTGACAATTGTGAAGTTATAGAAGTTATAGTTGTTAACTCTAATTCCCTCTCTTTTCTGGAAATTATAGGGAAACCACACTCATGAAAAACAGACTATATATATAATATATATTATATATATAGCTGCTGTGTTGTTTATGGATTTTGCATCTATTTTTCATGACTGTTCATACGTGATTTATTATCATACATCATAACCATCCATTGTGATCAAGCTACATTTATTTCAGAGATGCAGGTTCATTTAATACTTTTAAAAATTAATAATAAAATGATGTGTTTCACCATAAAATTGGGTCTAACAAGGCAAAGTCCTCAAACCATGGCAAATTATTTGTAATATTTAAGTAAAAGCCTCCACTCCTCTATTCATGAGGGTCTTTGCCTTTGTCCAGTAAGATTTCATCTAATAAAATAGAACACTTGTTCTCTGGCAAATCAAACTTACAGAGAAGCCATCAACACCATCTTTTAAGTCTTAAATCCACCTGAAAGACATACACAAAAATATGTGTGTCTATGAGGACTCAGCAGGCTCTTTGATTACAAAATGGGTCTTTCTAATAAGCACATTTAGATGGGACACAAGGACTCAGCCTCCTAGAAATGGGCAGTTATAGTCCAGAATTGACCAAGATATAATTTCAAGTAAGATAAAGCTTTTCTTGAGCAGAAAATCCCAAGTGATCTCCCTAAGGCTGATGATACTGCAACCAAACCTGTTTTGTGTGTATGTTTGCCTGAAGTACCCTCAGCTCAATCCTACTCAGTCCTTTGATGACACGGAACAGCTTTATTTTATCTGGCTACTCACATGTACACCAACCCATTCCGCAACAAATGAATGCTTAACTCTAGCTGCGTATAAAATTTACCTGGTGAACTTTTTTTTAAAGCGTACGGTGTTAGGCTCTACCCAGAAAAACTGAATCAGTCTCTGATGATGGAGCCAGGACATCATTTTTTGTTGTTTTATTTTTTAAAACTCCAATGCGCAGTAAGGGTTGAGATCCCCAGTGATAATCCACTATCTTGGCTTACCACTGTTTTGAACAAAATAGAGCACCTTGGGGGTATAACATTTTAATACTGATCAAAACTTTAAGCCAACGTAATGGAATTTCAGGTATCAATTAAGGCCTAAAGAGAAAAAAAGTGAACAAAACCAACAACAACAAACCCTCCCACACACAATTTTGACTATAGCAGAGCCCTGGGGGGGGCCTTTGAACTCAAGCAAAATAAGTGGTTCCCTCTTAACTATATAAATACTAAAATCTATGAGATAATTACCATTTTCATAAATGGTAATTATCTCATAGATTTTAGTGTTCTGGGATTTTTTTAATACGATTTATTCAACCTCAAGTATATGATTTTCTGTTCTGAGATTTTTCTGGACTGGCAGGAAATCAGGGCTATGCTAAACAGACAGAAGCCTGGAGTTAGAGGGGGTGTATTTTTGTAATACTTGACATTGCCCCAATTTCCATTAATAATGATAGATTGTCAATATGAGCATCTTATCTCTGTCTGGTATTGGCCTTTGTTCTATCTGTCAAATAGACAGATAGGCCTTCATCTTTCTAACCCAAATCAATCTGATCTTTTCTTTTTTAAAATATTTTATGTACTTATTTAACAGAGAGATCACAAGTAGGCAGAGAGGCAGGTAGAGAGAGGGGGAAGCAGGCTCCCTGCTAAGCAGAGAACCCGATGTGGGACTTGATCCCAGGATCCTGAGATCATGATCTGAGCTGAAGACAGAGGTTTAACCCACTGAGCCACCCAGGTGCCCCCAATCTGATCTTTTAAGTTACCCTCATGCAGACGCTTCCCCTTCCCCAAAGTGATATATATATTTTTCTTTATCCAACTTTATATTTCACCATATTAGGGTTACCAGGTAAAATACAGGACTGACAGTTAAATTTGATTTCAGATTAAGAAAAATAATTTGGGACACATTTATACTGAAAAATTATTCATTGTTGATATGATATACAAATTGAACTAGGCATCCTATTTTTTGTTTTTATTTTTGTTTTGTTTTTGCTAAATCTGCAACCATATACCAAATGGTATATGGTATATGCAAGCATATATACTCTGAAATGCAACAAAGCATTTGGAAAATTTGTTTGGCATTGGAATCAGTGAAGAAACCCCCTTCCCCTCCTCAGAAAAACTAATGTCATTCCTCACCTTAAATTTGCAATCAAACCAAGAAAAGGAGAATCCCAGTTTCTAACTATTTCATTAAAGATTTAAGGGAAAATGGATAATAAAGCAATCTTAGTAGAAATCAGTCTGAGTCAACATTGAAAAGATCAATTAAAGAGAAAAAATTCAATTTTGAAAACATTATTATCAACATGACATTTCTTTGTAAAGGTTCTCATAAATTGCTTTTCCATTCAGTAAAAATTTTCTGGATTAAATGCAAAAGTCATCTGTTAATCAACAAGGTTTACTCTTAAAGTTAAACCAAAATGAAAATAAGACTATGAAAATAATTCATTATACCTCAGCTTGTTTTGTTCATGAACACAGTGGCAGGATTTTGATATTTAATCATTTCAAGCTCATAGGCTTTTTATTATTTTATTAAATAATTTTTCTAACAACTAGATGCTTAGGCCTTAAGCCCTTTTCCATTTTACATTTCTTTCTATAGTTTCAGTGTGTCTTTTAGGGGGAGAGAGAGAGGAATTCCCAGTAAGATAATAAGTTACATGATGGACTAGAGAAACTTCATTATCTTCATCTTTCCTTATCTTTAGCCCAGGATGCTTCAAGCCCCCTGCCCACTCACTAAGTACCAAGGGTGGATCACATTATAGATGTGTACTTTTCATAAAGTGTTTTAAAGAGAAGCTTCAAGATTTCTTTATATAAGAAGGGAGAGATACTATGCTATGATTATAGTCAGCCCTCCAAAGGGCACAACTGTCATTTAAAAAACAAAGCCCCTGGAAGACATACAGAGGTGCAGCAAGAGATTTGTGCAAGGATATTTTAGAGCAGTACTATTTGTAATAGGGCTACAAGCTAAACTAATCTAAAAATGCTAAAAGCCATTAATAGTCAAATGTATAGACAGTCACCATGTATTCATATATCGATATACTATTAAGTAGTTGAATTTCATATACACACAATAACATGGTCATAATGTTAACTAAAGAAAAGCAGACATGTAGCATAATTCCACATACATAAATCTCAAAAGTATGCAAGAGAAAAAAATATACTGTTTAAATTTACAAATAATTTAGTAAAACCGTAAGAAGACAAGGGAATGAAACATACAAAATCCAGAAAATAGTTACCTCTGAGGGAGAGGAAAAAACTGAGACCAGCAAGGAAATACAGTGAGTTTCAAGGTAGTTATAATGATCTCTTTGTTAATGTGGGTGGTGGTCGTCACTCCAATGTGATTCTTTATACCATCCATATATTTTATAATTTTATTATCACAATGACATTCATTATATAAACTAATAATAATAAGTAAATTTTCTCTTCCCAGGACATTTTATTTGTTTGTTTGCCTCTTTGTTTATTGGAGATACATATATACATATATGTATCTCCAATAAAGAGGATACTTACTGAGGATATTTTATATATATATAAATGTATTTATATACTTTTTTTTTCCATGTAAAACCCGAAGGCATTAAAATTTATTAAGTGATGCAATAACAACAGAATTCTTTATTTACAATAGCATTATTTAACATCAAATAAGCAAATAGCATCAGCAAAGCAATATTAACTTGCATAAATGTATTTAAATTTCTCTGAATATATCTACCTTTGCATAAACTGCTCACACTAGAAATACAAACATCAATGCAGGTGAACAAAGTGATGTTCAGAGTCAACTCCATTTTGAAAATAAATCACAACCTGAAACACTGTAAGCTTTCTCCTGAAGAACCATAGTTAATATATTGCTTAATTTTATCCTTGTATATATATATATATAAAATATCCTCAGTAAGTTGGTGTTTTGGATGCTTATTTTAGTAAATTCATCCAAATTCACATAAGATGGTAGCTAGAAGAATCATAGGAGTTGAGGGAGGAATTCTATAAGAGAAACTTGACTATATTCCTCATCTGAGCATAAGCAATAAAATGAAAGGGGTTGGGTTGAAGGAAAAATGACTGATGAAGACTTAGGAAGTTGACAAGTTAGTCTTAAACAAAATGATAAAAGAAGGGGAGAGTAGAAATAGATTTATAGAAAGTGAGACAGAGAGTTCAGAGTGAGACTCACAACCAGGGTAGGGTGGCAACTGGGAATAAAGGTTGAGAATTATAAAGCTTTAGTAGAATTGATGAAACAAATGAGATCTGCCAAATAAAAATAGGATTGAGAAGTGTTTTTGATGGTCCAAATTAAGTTCTTGTAATCAATTATAATGATACTAATCTACAAAACTGTGAGATTTTTGCTCAGCAGTTTAGGAATAGTGTGGAAGACTTTTAGTAATAGTCCATGTTTATTTGTATTGATGGTATCTGTGACAGAGAGTATCTGTAGATCAGACAATAAATCATAACATATATGTAGTATTCAGGAAAAAAATTATCATTAAGAAAGGAAGAGAAAGGGTCTCATTGAATGAGAAAAATTAAAGGGTATGGATGAAGACCATGTATAGTGGAATAAGTTAATGAGAGCTCTAGAAGGAATGGCATCAGGCACCATGTTCAGTGAACAAAACACTTATGTTTTTAGTGATGGAGCAATTTGAGCTTATGATAAGGTTCATGATGTGGCATGGAAAGTGGGTAGTTGAAGTCAATTGGTGTGGATTGTCATTAAAGAGGGTAAAGGATCATGAAGCTAAAATCACCAGCTTTCAGAGTAATGTCATTCAGATAATGGTGTGACTAAGAGTAGGGAAGTGAGCCTGCCAAGATCTTCAATCAAAGTAGATGCTTTGCCAGAAATTAAGTAAAAAAACAGAGACAGGTGGTGGCATTGTTAACTAAAGAAGCCTCAAAGCGTTGTGATATTTTATAGGAAAATGGAGGAACTATAATCTACAAGTGCTGAGATTTTTAAACAGCATAACTATTTTAGTAAATAAACCCAAATTCACTTTAGATAGTAGCTAGAGGAATTAGGAGCTCAGGGAGGAATTCTAATAACTAATTTTAGTTATTAGTAATAATAACTAATTTTAGAGAATTCTCAAATTTTAAAGAATTGCCTGCAATTTTTTCAAGTTCATACTAACTGAATACTAATCCTTCATTTACTTGTCTTATAAATTCTAAGTCTTCTATAGAATATATTAAACAAATCAAAATGCAGTGTTAATGTGCTATGGTTTTGTTGGGGATTGGAGGAAAGGAACTATAAATAGATGCATAATGTATATATGTAACATCAAAGAAGTTAACCATCTAATGAAAGTGAGGATGGCAGCAGGGGCCACAGCCTAAAAATTACTGGGAAAATAGTAAAGGTTAAGTCTAAGAGTGTGGGGAATATTGAATGTTGGTTAGAAATGGAAAGAGCTAGTCAGGAGTCCAAATTAGAACATTCTTCAAATGGTGATGAATAACTTACAATCTACAAGAGTGACTTAGGACAGTTTCCCCAAAGCACAGATTCTGAGGCAGAGAATGCTCTTGGGAACAATACTGGTAAGATAGTGAGGAAAGCGGGATTGGACATAGGGAGAAGTTGAACTGCCAGGCAGTTACAACAGAGGCCTTAGTCAATCCTACAGGGAGCTCCAGAACTGGAATGTACTTTTAGCATTTTCCCAAATCTCCAGGAAGGCAGATCATTACCCCCAACAACGACAAGTTATTAGGGGCGGGCCAGTTCCCTAGAGGGAACATAATCTTGTGAAAGTCACTACACTTCAGCCCAAGGAAACTCATCTGAGAGCAATCAGCAACTAGCACTCCCACAGCTGAGCTGAGGAGTGTGAACTGTGGCATATCAGTGCATCTGTCCAGCCCACACTCATGGTGCTCAGATTCATTTGCTTCATCTACTAAGTAGACCACACCTTTTCCAAGTTTCTGGTTGGCTTCCTCTTTTGAGGAATTTTATAAGAGGATAGTTATTAGAATAAACTATAAACCCTGCCACTGCAGCTAGACTTAAGACCATAGCTGATACTCATTTTGTTCTTCCTCCACTACCCGTTCCAGATGTCTCTCACTCTTGGCTATCTCCTCTGCAATTCAGGTGGCCTATCTAGGAGAGTGACCCAGATCCTCATCCTTAAAGGAGCTAAATCCCCTGATCACCATGCTCTTTTCAGGTTGCTATGCTATTCATTTATCATGAAAATTGTGCAGGGAAGATAAACACTAGTAAATCACTTGGATGCCAAACCTACTACCAATGATTAGAGCCGATCACCCCTGCCCAAGTGGTGATTTCTCTTCTTGCCTGATTGTCTCTCCAAGTCTGAAATGCTAAGGGAGCAACTGCAGCTTTAAATTTAATGGAACTCTTACTGTGTCCTCTGGTGGAAACATTCCTCTATGGAAACTGAGACATCTAGACTCACAGAAATGCAAATTCCCCAAAGGAATCTCTGGAAATGATGAGATATGGGCCTTGGTTCTTGATTCTTAGGTCCATATATTTTACCAGCTGGGGATGCAATACTGTATATAGTCAGGGTTGAGGCTATAGAATGCTTCCTGGAGAATGGTACCTCATCTTCCCAGAGGAGTATCTACAAGCTGTTGCTTCAGCTCCACCTTTACAATCAATCAATCAATCAATCAATCAATAAATCCATATTTCTAACATGTCAGTAGCTTCTGGGAAGCTTGGTATGTGATAAGACCAGAAAATCCAATGGTTATGAACCCATTCTCACACTTCCTTTGCTGTAAAGCATGTCTCTCGGTCTGGGTGATATATATATTTTGTTGGTATTCTATATCTTGTTGGTAGTTCAAACCCTGTGTAAGTTCTTTGATAACAGTGCTGACTGAGGCAGGAAAGGAAAGTTATACTTGGAATATGTGTTGATTCTAGATAAACCAAACCCCTCTTCCTTCCAAAGTTGTTTCATTGACTGATAGTAGCATACTAAGGACTCAGCATTAGTCTCTATTGCTAGTGGAAATGTTCTGTTGCATGGTAGCTAGACCAGTCTTGGTGAGTGGAAGTCCATGCTGTTGGACATATGCACAGCCTCCATACTTTCTGTTATGGTTAATGAGCTCGTGGAATCAACATTGAGTTGGTCAAAGATAGTAATAAGTATCAACTAACAGTTCACTCACTTTATCTACTTGGTTGTTTCTTGTCTCTTTTTTGGTGGATGCTTTCTTGTGGTCATGTAATATCAAAATCTGCATACTTTATGCCAATTCCCATAGGTCCATCCTTTTTCAAGTATCGATTTTATTATTACTCAGTTATGGAAACAGATCAGGAGACAACTGCCATTGAAAAGATTATTATACTCACAGATCTCAAGAGCAGGGGAGAGGCCATACCATAGAGAGTCACACAGGAAAGCACCATAGTCAGGAGGCAGAGGGAGAGGGGGAAAATGTAGCAAGAGCTTTTATTGGGGTTTCTTTGGGAAGTTGTAACAAGTGAAATTGCAGGTGAGTTGATTTCTATCTCTAGGAATTAGCTAACCTTGAGATGGACAGTCTCTTCAGGGTTAGCCCCAGGATGTAATCAAAAATACAAAATAATAGGGGTGTCTGGGTGGCTCATTCATTAAGCCACCAACTCTTGGTTTCAGCTCAGGTCATGATCTCATAGTCATGGGATCAAGCTCCATGTTGGGCTCTGAGCTCAGTGTGGAATCTGCTTCAGATTCTTTCCCCATCTACCTCTGCCCCTCCCTGCTTATGCATGCTCTCTCTCTCTCTCAAATAAATAATTAAAAAAGATACAGAATAATAAAACACAATTAATGCAAATCTATTGCTTCTTTCCCATACCTGTTGGTCCCTGATTTTTCAGGTTTTATCCTTCCAGAACCCTAAAAAAACAAACAAATAAACAAACAAACAAAAACAAGCTATTCACCACTGCCAATGAGTCTGTATATATTCTTACCTCAAACTACTTCTCTTCACAGAAAGTAAATGGTGAGGTTCACTAGTAAAAGTAGCCTGAATTCTCACAAGGTTTATCTTCTGCCCTCTGGATCAGATATGTCTTACCAAATTCTTAGACCTGCCACTATTTGCTTATCTGATTAACTCAATACCATCAATATAATGGACCATCTACAGAATGTCCATATGGTCCAGGCTTTCTCAGACTAGATTATGACAGAGAATAGAAAAGTTAACATAGCCCTGGAGCAAAAGATTAAATGCATACTGCTGGCTGTCCCACATTAATTTAAATTCCCTCTGTTGCTTCTTCTTGCTATGGGAAGAAACAAAACAAAACAGGGCGCCTGGGTGGCTCAGTGGGTTAAGCCTCTGCTTTCAGCTCAGGTCATGATCTCAGAGTCCTGGGATCAAAGCATGCATCAGGCTCTCTGCTCAGCAGGGAGTCTGCTTCCCCTTCTCTCTCTCTGCCTGCCTCTCTGCCTACTTGTGACCTCTCTCTCCCTGTCAATAAATAAATAAAATCTTAAAAAAACAAACAAACAAACAAACAAAAAAAAAAAAAAAAAAACCAGACTCACCAGACTAACGTACCTAAGACCATGTTGATCTACTTTACAAGGGACAATACATCTAATACATCAGTTGCTGTTGGGGTTACTATTTGCCTATGTTTGTGATAAGCTGTTATCATCTGCCAAGTTCTACCTATTTTTTAAAGATCAGACTGGTGAATTGAATAGTTATAATAGGGACCATCATTTCTGAATCCTTTGGGTTCTTAAGGGTGTTTTCTGATGTTTCTTCTGTGATGAAGTTTTGTTTTGTTTTGTTTAATTTATTATCTTGGCCAGGGGTGGGGGCAGGGATGGGAGGGAAGTGCATTTCTGAGCTTTCATATGGTCTTTTCTTCTATATTAGTTTTTGCACCTCAAGACAAGGAACTAATGCAGGCATTCTGCCAACTACCAAGTATATCCATTCTAATTGCATATTTGGGAACTGGAAAAATTAGCTATGAATGTGTGGGTGAACCCAAAGAGCTGGATCTAGGCCAGGACTCCAATTTTTAATATAATCCACAAATGCCTCTCTGTAAGAGGGAGAGTCTTGGTGATACTTTGGATTCAAAACTATTAGTCTCAACCTAAGCCCTATGTTCAATAGTCCTCAAAATACCTGAGTATTCCCCTTACTTATATAAATGGCCATAGGTTGCTTTAGGGGGGTTGTTGCATACATCTATAGTATTAGAAGATGCTTCCTTATTGAGGATCCAGCCTTTCCTTCAGTCATTGATTCAGGATCTAAAAATAGGATGAGGTTCAAATATTGGACAGAGATCATGACGTTTTATTGTAGTGCCTATCCAATAAATCTTGGATTTCTTTTGGTTGTATAAATTTTATAAACTGAGCAACACTTTTTTTTTTAAGATTTTGTTTATTTACTTAACAGAGAGAGAGAGAGAGCACAAGCAGGGGGAGGAGTAGACAGAGGGAGAAGCAGACTCTCGGGGAGCAGGGAGCCTGATGTGGGGCTGGACCCCAGGACACTGGGATCATGACCTGAGCCAAAGGCAGACACTTAACTTACTGAACTACCCAAGTGTCCCAACTGAGCAACACTCTTATTGGCTGTCCATCTAGCTTGTACCTAGGAACATCATGTTCTATATTTTCATAGTTCCAAGAAGGCCAGCTCCCACTGGCTGTCCTTCAGACCTTGTTATTGATTGTAATGATTGGTACCTACATTGCTTTTAAAGTCTTTTGTGTTTTGTGTCCTGCTCTCCGTTATTCTGAACCCATCATCCCCATTGCTATCAGGGAGCACAAATCTATAACAGCATCTCCAAAGTCATAAATAAAATCTTAAAAAAAAAAAAAGAGGAATTTTGTGGTCAAATAGTACATTTATTTTGAAAGCTTTTGGTATATATTGTCAAACATATTCGAGAAATGTTAGACTAGTATAAACTTCCAGTAGCAGTGAATGAGAGACCTGTCCCCAAAACCATTCCAATTTTTCTAATATCATTTGTAATTCCTTTTCCTTTTTCATTTTAAATATTTTGAATTTTAAATATGTTAATAGCTATGTATATTTTTCTTTTGTATCTCAATTCTTCAGAAAGGTCAACAACCAATGCTCAGAACAATGAAGGTCACCTGGTGTGGTGTTTACAAATTGTTCTCTGAATATTCATATGCTCTGATACTGAGAAACTCAAGGGTTGGAGGAAGCAAGCCTGTCATGGGGAAAGAGAAACCATGCTATTGAGGAGGGAAGGGAAGCAGACAGCACTCTGGCGTATACCCCTAACTCCTCCTGACCCACATACACACTCACTTTGTTTCAAAAAGTATCAACATTTTATTTTTGTTTAATTTATTTGGCATCTTCTTAAGATTTTCTTTAAAGTAAAAGGTCAAGCAAAGCCACTTTGAAAACCATACTTCTTGCCCAACCTTCCAGTGTTTTAAATGAGGAGGAAACTGAATCTCAGAAAAGCTGGTGGCCTCTCACAACCAAGATCAGCACATAGGACTGGTTTCATTAGAACAGGTGATCGATCACCTCTACTCTACTACTTCAAGATGGTTTCTTTTTCTAATTGCCCAGCCAGGAAACAGTACAAGGTGATTCAAGTGTACAAAGTGTCAAAAATGTCTCCTTAAACCTTCTCCAGTTACTGCCCTTCAGGAAGGTGTGTGACTCTTTTAATAAGAAAGACCTTCACCACTAGTCATCTCCAATAGCTGGTCCTCATGTTCTGTGGCTCTCAAACACAAGGAAGCCTCATCATGTGGATTTCTATAAACACATTATTTTAAGAGAAAGATCAGAGATTAAATAAAGTGTTTCAGTTTTCCTATTTATTGTGCACTGGGACACAATCTCTTCTAAGTATTTGAATGATAATGTTTTCTAAATAGTGGTTAGTATACAATTTACCAAATCATAATTTACTGACTCACTTTGGATTTAAGAAACATCATCTTAGTTATTCAGTCCTTAGACATTATCAAAGCTGAAGACACACTTCTGTTTCAGGTTTTACATATTTTAGCAATTGTTTTCAGTTCATGTACTTTTTTGCCCTAAAGCAGCTTCAAGAGAGTACAATTTTTAAACATCAAAAAGGGAATAATGATACTTCACTTGAACTTTGAACTTTAAGGGCTACCAATAAGTTTTGCATTCTAAAAATGACCTTAATTATTTCCAGTTTTCTACTTTTTCTATTATTAACTCTTTATCTTATTTAATATTTCATATCCTATGATCTATAACTACAACTTACAGTAGTACTTTCTATGTGCTTAGAATATACCTGCATTACCTCATTTAGTCCTCAAAGTAATATATATTTAGGTGGGTTGGGGACCATTATTATGTCCATTTCATAGATGTAGAAATGGAGTATTAAAGATGTTTAGTGTCAAATAAGGCTTTAAATCATGGTTCATTTCTAGAATTCAAGTTTTCATACAGTACATTTTATGCCTCCCGTTTAACAGAAAGAAATTCCACAATTATTCCTTTGATTGAACCTTAATTTCTGTGATTCCTCCAAGCATTCCAAGTCATATTTCAAATTATAGAAATTTTACTAGACCCATAGTAAAATATACTTTATACTCACAGCTGATTCTCTCAAGACCCAACATGCTGAAGACATCTTGTAATAAATGTAAACATTAGGAGTGCCTGGGTGGCTCAGTGGGTTAAAGCCTCTGCCTTCCGCTCAGGTCATGATCCCAGGGTCCTGGGATCGATCCCCACATTGGGCTCTATCCCCACATTGGGCTCTTTGCTCAGCGGGGAGCCTGCTTCCCCCCCCCCCTCCCGCCTGCCTCTCTGCCTACTTGTGATCTCTGTCTGTCAAATAAATAAATAAAATCTTTGAAAAAAAATAATAAATGCAAACATTAAGTTGTCTCAGACCCTTCATCATCCAGTACTTCCCTTGTGCGTTGAAATAAAAGCACAGAAACATAATGGTTTGGTTTATATAATCTTAAACCTCTTGAAGGCAGAGCTTCATGTAGCCAAACGTATACACACATATATTTCTAAAATATGAGTCTAGAACTCTAAATTCAGAAAGATCAGGGACAAGTTTGCTAGATTGTCTCTTTTCAGAAATCACATCCTTTGACTTTATAATTCTGCTCATAGATAGATCTTCAGTTCTTGGATGTGAAATGTTAAAAATTACAAGAACTATACTCTAGAGTTAATATAAAGATAACCTAGTAAATATTTATTAGCATACATATTATATCTTTTCTACAGATTATTTTGAAAAATCATTAAATGATGAGGATTCATTTTGGCCCAATAACTATGTTCTGATAATATTTACGACCAAAAAGGGAGAGTAGAGGGAGAGATGTTAACAAGGTTGTTACCATCACTTATGGAAAATGAAAATAACCTAGAATTCAGTTTAACATTTTATATCTGACAACACTGGGACTTGAAACTATGAGGTATTCTAATCATCTTACATTTTTATATGATTAGCAAAGAGGAAGTCCTCCTCAAATGTATCCTGCTGATAAAATTTTTCTGAGACAACAAATAGGTTTCTTTGTTGATCAGTTTGGAAAATAAATCCTAAGGGCCTAGACAAACTAGCTTGAGGTCAATGCAGAACACAGATCAGGTTACAAAGAGTAGTTGGAGGTTATACTTTTGTGTACCATTACAATGCATTTGCCTCATTGTTATGTTAGTTGCCATCTTCAATACTGGCTCTGCATCTGCTAAGTTTTATCCAGCTACTGATTAGCATGGTTTCTCCTGCACATTAGTATCTTAATTCAAATTTTTAAGAGACCGATCTGATTGACCCAGCTCAACTTCTAATGCCATAGCATAGGTCTCCTCTGACAAATGTGATATGTGTTGACATCATAGCGTGTGACCAGCAGGATTACTGACAGGTTCAACAGAAGAGTACAGGCTCATGAACTCCTCTTACGGTCACCTGAGCAGCCCTGGGTCCAGCTATCTTAAGGTCTCTGCCTGCTTAATTCTAGAATTTTTTTGAGATTTCACTGGAAACTTATAGGAATGCTCAAATTTTATTTGAGTTAGATTGAGTAAGTTTCTGTGCCTTATGAAGAAAGAACCTATTCCAGAACAGATTCTAACAACCTTGTTAAAATTTTTCACTTACACTTTTTATGTCTTAAAATATATAGGGTTACTAATATACATTATTCTATCTTTGAAATTTTGTCTTTTTAGGAGAAAGTTTAAAATGAAAATAAAATATACTCCACTTTGATGAAAATAGGCAGCAACTCCAACATATAGGAAATGAGTGAATGAGGGCACTTAGGAGAATCAGGAAGTAGAAAAAAGTGAGGAAGGGAAGGAAGAAGAAGTGTTTCCCTTTGCTTTGCTTTCCTACAGATTTGGGTGTTACATGGGTATGTTGCTCTAAATTGAAATACAATATAGCCGTTAAGTGGACATCCCTGAAGCTAGACTGCTTAGGTTCAAATTTAGTTTTGCCAGATTTAGTGGATGACCTGTGAAACTAATCTCCCTATACCTCAGTCTCTCATTCTTAAATTTGGTAAAATAACTTTCAATTTTTAAACTATATATTTTAGTTTCTATAAAAATAGACTAAAACTTTTTTAATGTCTTTATAACAACTAAACAAATATGTAGCTCCAGTGGGCATTTATTACATCCTACTAATTGGGCAAAAGATAGGACAAATAACCCTAGATAACTTTGTGACTTGGCTAGGGAGTCAGAGGGTAAGAAGACTGAAGCTTCTTTCTCAGTGGCCCAAGACAGTGTATAGACCCTCTACAGCCCAGTTTAGGGCACTGCAGTAGGCCTAGATCATAACATAAGTGTCCTTCTTCTACCAGACAATTTTATAATCTCAAATCTTTTACTACCTTTTCCCTGAGGGACAGCCACTTATAAGTCCAATATGCTCTGGGATCGAACAGTACCTGGGCAGAAAGTGTGTGCAATGATTCATGACAGGTAACATTTTTGCTTTTGCCCCAAGATCTCCTTTAGATAGCTGTTAAAAATTTATAATCTAGAATTAGGTAGATTCCTAACCCTGGCTTGCAAACCTTGTCAGCCTGTAGGGTTCTGGACTTGAAATCTTTGACTGGGAACCTTACCACCTTTATTGGTAAACATACAATTCTTGGTTATTTCTTGCCTACATAGGTTCAATCCCATTACTTTGACGGCCTAAGGGTGGTTCTTGGTGTACTCCAACTCAAGACTAGTTCTGAAGTTTACTGTATGGATTTTAGCTATTACCCTGTCAAATGTGCTTCTTTGCCTAACCTTTTGGCTGGGTTTACTTGGTTCTGGGCTTTTGATTCCTGCCATCCACAGTCCTGGTATTACCGTATATATCCAACTCTTGCCTCTTTGGGAAGAGCAGACTAGATGGGTATCAGGACAGGGGGGAGAAATGAGGTTTACAGAGTGACCACTAAATTTAGGAGGTATAGTAGACAAAACAAATGTGTGTATGTGTGTGTTTTCAGTCCTTATAAAAAACTACGATATAAAGATTTTAATCCCATTTTACAAATGAGAAAACTGAGGCGCAGCAATCATATATAACTTGTTAGAAAAAGCATACAGTTGTTGAACAGTGGAATTTCTGGCTCTTCATCACCACTGAACATAATTGCATTTATGACACACCATTAGTAGCTGGATGTCTGCCTTCCTCCTTGGCTGGCTTTTCTTCACTTTTTTTGTGGAGAGAGCTGCCCATGTGGTTATTTATTTATTTATTTATTTTTCTAAATAAATCTTGGCTATTAAAATGATTCAGAGTTTCCTGGAACCAACCACTCATTGGGACCCTTATTATACAGATTCTTCCTGAACGTCTTGACTTTCAGTTGAGCCAGAAAGGGAAACAGCATAATGGCTAATACACAGGCTTTGGGGCTAGACAAATATGGAGTCAAGTCCTGGAATCAGCACTAACTAGTGTGTAACTTGGGTCTAATTACTTAACATCTCTTTGTGAGACTGTGCACATAAAGCTTTTAACAGGACCTGAGAAGTGATGAAGAGTAAGTGTTCAGTAAACACTATGTATCCTTGTGGTGCTATTTCATAATTATCCATTATTATTATGTTCTTGCAATGCACTCTCCCAATCCTGTGTTCTGAACTGAGGTCAAGCAAAGCGTACAGCAAGTAAAAGTTAAGTAAGTGGCATAAAAACCCAAGACTTGGAACAATAGTTCTCTCTTTTCTTCAACCTCTTGTTCTCAACTGCCTGGCCAGAAAGGAAAACACACAGGAATTAAAGGTTAAAGCTCTTAGAAGGGAGGAAAAAATGGTCACATTCCAGTTCTTTACTGAAAATTCAATTGATCTGTTATACTATTTGCTTTGAAACTGGGAAAAGAGTTAATGGAGTTTTGATACCGAGGTTGCATGGAACCAGATTAATAAATGTAAAGTGAGCCAGAGTTTACAAATGAAATGCAAAATCCTTCCCTCTAGATCATTGATCCAGACCTGGCTGGGTTGTCATAATATTTCATAGCATAATAGCTTTAACCACAGTGCTAGGGGCACTTCGCACTCCATGATTTTCAGGCAGACACTAGTCCAAAAATACTTGTAAAAAAATTGAGTGTGTATATTCACTTAATGGCTAACTGAGTAACTCTGAATAAGCCTTTTGAAGGGTATTGTTCTATAAAACTGGTCCCTTTCTTATATTGATTGCTAGTGAATGGTGAGCAAGGAACTGATAAAGAATTTTTTTTTAATTTTTTAAATTTATTTGACAGAAAGAGACATAGTGAGAGAGGAAACACAAGCAGGAGGGGTGTGAGAGGGAGAAGCAGGCTTCCCACTAAGCAGGGAGCCCCATGTGGGGCTTGATCCCAGAACCCTGGGATCATGACCTGAGCTGAAGGCAGGAGCCTAACAACTGAGCCACCCAGGCGCCCCCTGATAAACAATTTTAAAGGCAATTCAGTTGACTTGCATTGTGGTCATCCCAGGGTTATATGACCTGAAGCAGATCATTTGGCATTTCTGCCCTCTGCTTTCTTTTCCATAAAACAAGCATCTTAATGGTATAATTTGTATGGTTTTGCCTTTAACAATTCGCTTGGCCATGCATTAACTCAGTTCATATTAAACAGCCCCCTCCTGGCCTACCTCCTGAGGTTGCTGGGGAGATAAAACAAGTTAATAGGTATGAAAAGCTTCTGAAATGCTAAAGAGTCTGGTCAACCTCATGTAGTCACAATGGTTTCACAGTATAATTAGAAAACACTACATAGAGGAACCATGTTTCCATTGCTTAAATAGACAGTGTTCTTAAATCATTAACATAGACCTCCACTGGATATTTTTAGTGAGTGAGCATTTAATTTGTGTTGCTGAGTTCATAAAACAGCAAGCCTCTGTAACACACAAGGCAGGGCCACCAATGGAGGAGAGCCTCGTCAGCTCCACGCCAAGTGCAGTCTCTGATTGGCTCATTCCAAACAAGGACAGTTTGTAGCTGCTATTCCAAGAAACCCACACAATGCAGAGCTGCTTTTCCTTTTACACTTCCCACTGGTGTAGTAAATAGTAACCTTCTGCCAGCCATTCATAAACCACTATGCCACACACATCTGAAGTACCTATTTTGAGATATTCTAAGAAATATGCAATCTTTAAAACATCTCGTTTTTCAATTCTCACTTTTCTCTGTAAGCACATGATTTAAAAGCATTTACATAATGAAAAAGATATTTGAAAAGCACATAATTGTGAACAGTTTTTGAAAAAAACTGGCATAAAATGCAATTTGAAAATTCATAGACTCAGGAAAGCAACAAGCTATTTTTGCTTTAATTTAAAAACTTGTAGATCTAAAAAAATGTTTTAAACACACAGTGGAGCAGTGTTAAGTAGTTAATGGCAATTTTGGCATGCATTAAATAAGTTACTGCCACATTTTCTATTTATTGTCGTTTTAAATACATTTTAAAATTAATAAATGGAAATGGTTATAGTGAAGAAATTTATAGATAAGATTATTTAAATAAGGCAATTGCTAAGCTCCATTTAAAAAATGAAAGACTATACTTTAAAAATTTAACAATAATATATATTACATGTAATATAATAATTTTAGAAATATAATTCAGCACTTCATAGACACCAGAACACCACTGTGAAAATTTACAAACTATATTTTCAATTTCCAAGATACTTTAGGGAACCTACTCAGTTGATGAACAGGAACTTGTCAAAGACATTTTTAAATGTTAAACACCCTGTTACTTTTAATGTATATGAAATATAGATCTCTAACTGGAAGAATATGTGAAAAAAATGCTCTGAAGCTTAAAGCAGGTAAATGATTGACCACTCCTCTCTCTCACCTCTTCACTACATAGGGCCAAACCACACAGAATAGCTTCTCTGCAAGCTGACAGATAATGAATGTTGGTAGGCACCTTCACGTTTAAAGTTACAAGATCTGTTCCACACCTCTAAGTGAAACATATTTATTTATTTATTTATTTAAATAGATACATTTAAATCCAAGGATTATGCTAAACTTTATAAAATGGGTGAGTTCTTGCAACTCTTTAACAGAGTTAAGCATTACAAAACTCTTCATTTATTTATTTGTAACCTGGGAAGTTTCCTTCTTAATTTTCAATAGATAAATAAAATGCTTTAAAAATTAAACAACACAGATGAATGCAAAAGATCCATTTCTTATATGAGAAATAGAACAGAATGTATTTGGAGATAATACTAAGATTACATCTTAGAAATTAATAAAAGTCTATTTGAACTGCTGAGTTGATATTTTCTAAAATGACCAAGAGGCATTCATGTAAATTCATACAAATTCATGATTTGTTAAGAAAATTCAAGCATTCTCCTCTTATTTTATATATTTTATCTGAGTAATTTAACCATTTGTAATTTCAATTAACATCTTGTATTCAACTCAAACTATTTTCCTCATTTCAAGACTCACTTATCACACTCTTCCTGTTAGAGGTCTGATGGTATCATTTATCCATCAAAATTCATCATTTATGAATCAAAATTCTCATCTTTGAGGGCACCTGGGTAGTGCAGTTGGTTAACCATCTAACTCCTCATTTGGGCTCAGGTTGTGATCTCAAGGTTCTAAGATGGAGGAGCCTCATGACTGGCTCCATGCTCAGCATGGAGTCTGCCTTGAGATTCTCTCTCCCACTCCCTCTGCCCCTCCCATTCATGCACTCTCTCTTTAAAATAAATAAATCTTAAAACAAACAAACAAACAAAAAACCTTAGCTTTATAAATGTAATCTCCTTCTACCCAAACCAGAAATCTTGGAGTTAATATATATGCCTCTCTTTCCTTTTTTTTGGTCATATCCAATAGACATTCATATTTATATCTCTCAAATGGAACTTACATTAAGGCTTTCAGTTTCCCTTGCCTGAAATATGAAAATAGGCTTGCAAACTGTTAGAGGAAGGGCATAAAAATGGCTAGCAGACATTCAGATGGAAGAATGTTGAAGAAATAGTCTCTTGCTAGAATACCTGCAAGGTTCTCTCTAAGCTAGAAAAAAGACAATATTTCATTAAAGAACTGATAATAGCTCCACATTAGTGAAGCAAGGAGATTGAGAATAACATTGTATGGTGACAGTTGGTGACCACACTTGTGCTTAGTAGTATGTGATGTATAGAATTATTGAATCACTGTTATGTACCTGAAACTAATATAACATACTATACGTCAACTATACTTCAGTAATAAAAATTTTTAAAATAAATAAAAAGTAAAAAAATAGAAAAGATTAAAAAATAGAGAGAGAAAGAATGAACAGAGATGAGTACATAAATCCCAAAAGATCGGAAATATTATTTTTTCATTACTGAATCCCCAGTGCCTAGAATAGTACTCAACACAGCAGGCATTCACTACACATTTGTCATTTTAATGGAGAAGAAAATGAAGCTCAAGAACTAAAAGTGTTTAAAGGACCTTGTAGACTTCCTTAATATTTGGATATTTTTCAAAGGGCAATGGGAAGCCATGTAAAAGTTTTAAGCTGCAGCGTGACATAATCAGATCTGAGATTTAAAAATATCACTCTGGCTACTATGTGGAGAAAAGATGGAGGAAGGAAGCAAGAGTCTATGGAAGGAGACCAAGAATTTTCTACTGGTCAAAGGAACAGAAAGATATTACAAGCTTGAACTAGGAACCTGAAATAAGGATGACTGTAAGTAGATATTTAAGGGATGTAGAGGTTATTGATCCCTAGGATTTAGAGATTAATGAGGTAATAGAAGATGGATGGTAGAAGAGAGGAAGGAAGCAAGAATGATGATTTATAACATTGGCAACTAGCTGAAGGGTTAACCGGAACATAGAACATGGGAGAAGAAAGACATTTTTGTTTTTAAATGTTTCTTTTCACCAAAATGTGTATTACTGTGTTAGATGGAGAAATGCTGAATATGTTATATTAAAAGGACATATCCAGCAGACAGATGGATATATGGGTCTTGCACTCAGGAAAGCAAAATCAGATATAAATGCAGATTCAGGAGTTACTCTCAAAGATGAGATCAAGGGAGTGAAAGAGATTCCAGACAGTGATAGAGAGGGTGGAAAGAATGTAAGATGCTGCCTTGGATATGAATAGCAGGATAAAAGAGATGAATTGAAGAAGAGTCCATAAAATAAAAAAGAAGGAACATCCAAAAAAAGAAAAAAAAGAAGGAGAGGTATGAAAATAGTAACAGAAAATATTACAATAAGGAGCAGGATTAGTAAAGAATATCAAGAAAAATGCCTATCTTTAATTTTGCAACAAGTAGATCATCTATAACCTTGGTGAGAGTAATTTCAATAAATTTTTTCATGTGTAAGTCAGGTAACAGTAAGCTGAATAGCTAGTGGGAGATGAGAAAGTGAAAAAATGAATGTGAACAACTCTTTCAAAGAGTTTGCATATAAAAGGGAAGAGAGAGAGAGAGCAGGTAGAGCTAGAAAAGTCTAAGATTTGGGGCTTTCTTTAGATTTTTTTCTTAAAGATAATAATGTCTTAGGGTGCCTGTGTAGCACAGTCAGTTGAGCATCTTGGTTTCAGCTTAGGTCATGATCTCAGGGTCATGAGTTCAAGCCCCGCATAAGGCTCTGCACTGAGTGCAAAGCCTGCTTGAGACTCTCTCTCCCTCTGTCCCTTCTGCTTGTGCTCTCTGTCTAGTTCTCTCAAATAAATAAATGGATTTTTAAAAAAAGATAATAAAGACTTAAATATGTTTAAATAATGGTAACAAGAAATCAGTTGATAGTCATTGGTTACAGATTTAAGAGTGAAAAGAGGAAATAGATAAAGATCTCTGATTAACTGAGATAGATCAGGATCCAAAATCCAGAAGAAAGTGGGGCATCTCTATAATAATAGGAGAGAAAGAAGAAAAGCAGAAAGTGGGTGCAGAACAGACAGGAGATAACTTCTCTATTCCTTATAAAATCTTATATTCAAGTTGGAGTTTGAGATAAGGGAGGAGAAAGGTTGAAAAAAGTACAAAAAGTTTGAAATTGTTCTTGTGGGAATGGGAGAAGATGGTGAAAGATGTGGGATGGTGTTTTGGCACTGAAATCCCCCTGAGATTGAGACCATGCATTTTATGGGGCAGATTCAAGATATTGTGTAGTAGTATCGTCCAGTAGTATTTATCAGTCTGGTTATAGATAAGGGGAAGATACACAGCTAGTTTTATCTAAGGTTTTGATTTTTTCAGGTAGGTGTGACAGAAAGGAAGGGAGGCAGGGAATGGTGAAGTTGATGATAATAGAGATATAGCTTCAGTTTCCAAGCAAGATATCAGGATTTATTGTTATTATTTTTTTTTTAAGGGACAAATGAGAAATGGTGCAAAGGAGGCTTTGGCAGCTTACACACTGGTCGCTGCACTAGGCTTCAACATCTATTATTCCACTTGTGAGCTACAACAAACCTATTTTGTGGATCCAATATGACCTCCATTTTACACATTAAAAAGTTGAAAATCTCAAAGAGGAGGAGTTATATATCCATAGCCATACACCCAGGACCCAGTGTAACTAGGACTCAACCAAAATCAAAGCTAAGGTCTAGCTGACCCCAAGGCCCTGGTACTAAACATAAGCCACAGTGAGAAGTAGTGAGTAAAGAATTGTTCTCTTGTAAAATTCTATCTTCAGAAAATGTACAAATAATTTGAGAATGCGAAGATGAATTAGAGTGGCAAAATGCATAGGTCAGGATTGAGGACATTATTAATTCTAAATGGGATACAGTAGTTCCCCTTTATCTATGGTTTCACTTTTCATGGTTTCAGTCACCTATGGTCAACTGTGATCCAGAAACAGATAATCCATCTTCTGATATTAAGTCAGAATCAACCAATATTGGTCTAATAATACATCACAATGCCTATTTCATTCACCTCCCTTCATCTCATCACATAGGCATTCTGTCACCTTATATTACCACAAGAAGTAGTATGAGTATGGTACAGTAACATATTTTGAGATAAAAATTAAGTTCACATAACTTTTATTATAGCATATTGTTGTAACTGTTCCATTTTATTATTAGTTATTGTTGGCAATCTCCTACTGTATCTAATTTCTCAATTACTTTATCACAGGTGTGTATGTATAGGAAAAACCTATTTTATATATAGGGTTCAATACTATTGACAGTTTCAGACATCCACTAGGGGGTCTTAGAAAGTATCCCCATTGTTAAAAAGAGACTACTGTATTTTTAAACAATAGTATTTGACTGCTGTGTGAAACCTTAGAGGATCCAAGGAAACTTCATAAATTTTATCTCAACAATCAAAACAATTGTATGAAGTATTTAATCATTTCAATTTTATGTTTCAAGAAGCTAAGGAATTTTTTTTTAAGATTTTATTTATTTATTTGACAGAGAGCTAGAGAGCACAAGTAGGCAGAGTGGCAGGCAGAGGGAGAGGGAGAAGCAGGCTCTCCACCCAGCAGGGAACGCGATGAGAGACTCCATCCCAGGCCGTAGGGATCATGACCTGAATCGAAGGCAGCTGCTTAACCAACTGAGTCACCCAGGCGTCCAGAGCTAAAGAATTTGTATGGCTTACTTACCAGTGGATTATGCCTTTTCATTAATGCTTGTTAGAACCCCTGAAAAACTCAAAATTATTATAGGTATGTTATTAGCAAAATTATACTCATATATGAGCTTGATACAGTGAGAAGGTAGAATAAATCTCAATCCTTTTTTATTATTTCAATTTTGAAACTATCAAGAAAAAGTACTAAACGTTGGATTCGATTTTTTTTGAGATTTTGGTAAAAAAATTTGTTTACTTCATGTAAGTCAGATGGGTTTGACATTGGAAAATTCCAACATCTCTCTCATTGGAGATTTGGCTGCTTTTCATTCTCTTTCTGTGTAGAGATCACAATTTAGATTCTTGCAGATTGTTTTCTGAAAGGATTTGACATAAGCTTGCCCACTCCCCTCTGTCTCAGGACACTTCGATTACCTTTTTACTGAGCAAATAGAGAAATATAGAAGTAATTGAATAGAGGAAAATAAATATATAAGTATAGGTCTCTGGAAAAGTACAAAGTGTAAAATATAAACCAGGAAAGAAGGAGTTAGATGGAAAATTGAGAGAGCTGCCCGAATGAGCAACATGTTATTTCTACCAAATAGTTTAGCTAAAGCCATGTATGTTTTCTTTGATTTCTTTTCTTCCTTTCCTGGAGGTGGTCTTCTCACCTACTCCCTCCTCTTAGGGGAACATTTCTGGCTTCACTAAACCAATAGGTCTAGGCAGATTACTATAATCCTCTGTACTATTCCTTAGAGCTGAGGCATTTTTGACATATGCTATTCCTTCAATGTCACTGAAATGGTTTAAAAGGTATTAAAATGAAGTCAGGTTTTCATTAATTGAATTCAAAGAATCAATATGATCTAAGAGAATCCCAAAATTAATATGTTGTCTGGAAATAAATTTGTTATTGATCTTTGGAAAGAAGCAAAGAAAGAACATCTACAGAAAATATTTTGTTTTTATTAAAGATTTTGTTTATTTATTTGAGAGAGAAGAGCATAAGCAGGAGGAATAGGAGATCCCAGGTCCTGGCTGGATCCCAGGAACAGGAGATGATCACCTGAGCTGAAAGCAGATGCTTAACCGACTGAGCCACCCAGGCACCCCTAAAGAAAATTTTTTGAATAAATAACTCAAGTCTTGGGTTTACTATCCAAATGAGAAACAGAAATTTTTGCCAAATGAGAAGGATAGGAACTTGACAAATGATGAATCCAGAAATCTGTAACTTTAAAAATCTCATATCATGCCAATTCCTTGATTCCATCTACATAATTTTGGGGTAATCTTGATTTAAATAAGAAAGGCTATTGGCATACATAGTCAAATAATATATCTACTGGTAATTGATTAAAGAGAACAGGAAAGAAGAAGAAGAAAGAATGAGAAGAAGAGGGAGAAGGATGAAAGGGAAGAGGAAGAAGTGGAGAAGAGGTTAAAAGGGAAGAGAAGGAAAAAAGCAAACAAATGAAGAAAGCTTTAAATGATTTCCATTTTTCTTAGTGAAGTTAGTTAGTTAATTGGCTTGTTTGTTTGAGAGTCATGGTTCCCACAGAGAGGAAAAGGCAGTCTGACTTAGACATGGTTGAAAAAAAGCTTAAATGAAACCACTACAATGTATATCTGTTAGTCAGAAATTGAGGCCAGTTCCATAATTAAAAGTGATTCCTCAGTGTTCATAGAACCACATGTGGCCTATCTCTGTCATGGAGGCTCTCAGTGGTTTTGATAATACAAACAGGCAGTGTTTTTTGTTAAAGCCAAGTATGTTTTCTTTTATAGACTAATGCTAATAAATGGATCAGTGAAGTTTAACTTTAATACCATAAAGATATCTCCATAACAGAACTATTTCTATCTTACTCTAGGAAATCTACTCTGGTCATTTTTTTATGGAAAGTTCTCTATAAAGGATAAATCAATACAATCAATACCAACATACTTTGCTTTACTGTGTTTTGATTTATTGCGCTTCACAAACATGAAGTTTTTAACATATTGGAAGTCTGTGGTAACCTTGTGTTGCATCATTTTTCTAACAACATTTGCCTACTTCATGCATCCATGTCATATTTTGATAATTTTCACAATATTTCAAACCTTTTGATTATTATTATATTTGCTATAGAGATCTGTGATCAGTGATTTTTATGTTATGATTGAAGAACTCAAAATGTGGCTGAACTGCTGCAATTTCATGATAAACTTTAACAGATGAGCCATTGCTTCTTACAGATAAGGCAAGAGAGTGTTTGTTTTTTTTAAAGATTTTATTTATTTATTTATTTGACACAGAGAGAGAGAGAGAGAGAGAGAGAGATCACAAGTAGGCAGAGAGGCAGGCAGAGAGAGGGGGGAAGCAGGCTCCCTGCTGAGCAGAGAGCCCGATGCGGTACTCGATCCCAGGATCCTGAGATCATGACCTGAGTCGAAGGCAGAGGCTTAACCCACTGAACCACCCAGGCGCCCCAAGAAAGTGGTTTATTGAGATAGAATTTCCTCCTGGTGAAGATGTCATGAAGACTGTGGAAATGACAACAAGGAATTTAGAATATCACATAAAATTAGTTGATAAAGCAGAAGCAAGGTTTGAGAGGATTGACTTCAATTCTGAAAGTAGGTAAAAAGCTGTTAATCAGCCTCATGTGTTACAGATAATTCATTCCTGAAAGGAAGAATCAATTAATACAGCAAAATTCATTCTGTCTTATTTTAAGAGATTACCAGAGCCACACCCACTTTTGGCAATCACCACCCTGATTCAGCAGCCTTCAATATTGAGGTAAGACATTTTACTAGCAAAAAGATTATTCAGAAAGCTGGGATGATGGTTAGTGTTTTTTTTTTTTTTTTTTAGAGATTAAGTATTTTTAGTTAAAATATGTACATTTTTAGACATAATGCTACCTTACACTTAATAGACTATAGTATAATGTAATCATAACTTTTATATGCACTGGGAAACCAAAAAGTCATTGACTCACTTTATTGAAATATTTGCTTAACTGCAGTGGTCTGGAACTTGAGATATCTCGAAGGTATTTGTTGTCTCATTCAGGCATTTCATTCCTGTTATTGAATTACTGACTTTGTATTGATGCCAATTTAAGGAATAGGTGAAGAATGAATGTCTACTGTTTCATGGTTTAGAAGTGAATTTTCAAAGTCCTTTTGCATTTAAACTACCCCAATCAACTCTGACAAAAATCTTACTGATATTTCCATTCACTCATCAAACTGCATGTTTATTTAACAACCCAAAGATCCTGGAAATGTCAAAGAAGGAAGGGTCAGACAAAGGGTATTGATGTGACATAGCTTGTATTCTTTTACTTTGTTAAAATGAAAGTTTTGAAGCTTACTGCCTTCTAGGTCATCTGAAGTTTATTTAATCAATAATTATATATTGTACCATTCAATACTAGATAAATTAGACAAAATTTTGTACTCAAGGAACTGTTTTGGTGGAACATGAGCAGATTTATAGGTGTAACAGGGAAGTAAGTACTAATCAAAGAATGGAACAGTGCAAAGAAAATAATAGCATACATACGGGAAGGATATAGCCTTTGAAATGAATCTTAAATACTAGGTATTCACTGAGGGATAAGAGAGGAGAAAGAAAGATGCCTGGGTGGTTCAGTCGGTTAAGCATCTGCCTTCAGCTTGGGACATGATCCCAGGGTCCTGGGATGGAGTCCTACATCAAGCTCCCTGCTCAGCAGGGTGCTCCTTCTCCTCCTACCTGCCTTTCCTCCTGCTTGCGCTCTCTCTCCCTGACAAATAAATCAATAAAATCTTTTAAAGATTAAAAAAAGAAAGAGGAGAAAGTCTTTCACATCAGAGAGAAAAGAGCATAAAAAAATATTTTAGGGAAGATTTTCAGAATTCCAGCAATTTTATTGGACCAGAGTATAAACTGCTAAAAGGGTACTATAGAAGATGATCCTGGAAAGGAAAGGTAAGGATCCAATAGGAAAGACTTTCTATCAGATGTCAAAGACTTTGGACTCCAACTGTGGCAATGGAGGTGACTTAATTAATTAATTAATTAATTTTTTTTTGAGGTTCCTTTGGATTGGCCTTTAAGATCTTTTAGCAAGCATGTAGAAGACAGACCAAAGGTAAACAAGGACAGAACTGAAAACAAACAAACAAACAAACAAACAAAAAACGAAAAAAACAGGAAATTTCAGAAGGTAACTAAGTATGGAGGCCTAAAAGATGGCAGTGGCAGTGTGTTTGGAAAGTTAAGAACAAATATAAGACATATTAAGGGGAGCAGAAATACTGGAACTTGGTTATTGATCAGATTAGGGACAGGAGGGCAAGATTACAAAATCTAGAACGCCTTCAAGGTTTCTGACCTAGGTCACATGTTAGAAGATGATATTAATTACTGAGAAAGGGAAATGCAAATAATGAATGGGTTTGGAAAGAGGGTTGAAAGTTATGTAGGTAAGGCTTAGGATATTTTGAGTTTGAGGTCATAATGGGATCAAAGAATAAATGTGTAATAAGCATGCAGATATGAGTTGCAATTAAGAAGCGGGATTTGGGCTAGAATGAGATTAGAGAGTTATATAAAAGTGGTGGGTTATTGAACCTAACATTATTTATGAAGTACAATAAGATTGTGAGGAAAAGAGAATTACTGCTGGAAACAGAAAAAAAGAAAGTAGTCTTGTCAATAAGAAAAGAATAATTTACTAGAAAACAACAACACAAAGAAAAATCTAGGTCTTGGACCAGAAGGGAGGGTTTTGGTTCTAGATGGAATCTTGACTTTGGTCAAGATTAGTTCTAGATGTTCCTTAACTGGAACAAGATATCCTTCTTAACCTGAGACATAAGAGAAAGATGGACTCAGATGTTTATAGGCATGGTGACGTCAAGTTGAGAAAGATAGGGTAGACTGTTTCAGAAAGATAGGGTAGACTGTTTCATGTATGGTAAGAGGTAAAACTTTTTCTGCAATTTATGAAATATGAATTGAATGGTTATGCTGTTAATACAGTAAAGGTTTAGAATACTATGAGAAGATGAAACAAGATGGGATTGGGAGGGAGACAAACCATAAGTGACTCTTAATCTCACAAAACAAACTGAGGGTTGATGGGGGGAGGGGGGTTGAGGGGGGGGGGGTTATGGACATTGGGGAGGGTATGTGCTATGGTGAGTGCTGTGAAGTGTGTAAACCTGGTGATTCACAGACCTGTACCCCTGGGGATAAAAATATATTATATGTTTATTTAAAAAAAAAAAGAATACTATGAGAAGAGACTGAGGAAGGTCATCAATGAAGGGACTTTGTGAAGGGAAAGTTTATGGTTACTTTAAAGAAGAAAATGGTACTAAAAAATAGTCAGGAAATTAGGGGTTTTATTAAGAAAACATTGAAGTATGATATTGATTCAGAGTTTAAGCTGGTTTGCAAAAGATACGTAAAGCCATAATTTAGTAAAACTAAAGGAAGGTATCAAGGTATTTGATGATTTGCTGAGGCCACAGAGCAAGCATTAAAGAAGGAAATAAGATGCTAGGTTAAAACAATGTGTTTTGAAATGTTTTAGAATTGTTCAAAAGTAAAGTAATAAAACTCTTGTAGAATTAAAAGATCTGTGAATTTTCAGCTGACTTACATACTTCTTTCAATTCTAGTTTCCTCCATGTTCTTAGATAAGTTTATTATTCATATGACAACCAGCTATACCCTATCTTCTGAGTTTCTGGTTTTCTCATCTTTAGTAACATTAATTTCTTCCAATAACCTTAATCTCATAAGAAATTAAGAATATGTAATTGAAACTATAAATAAAAGTCAGTGGAGATAAATCTTGTGGAATGTTCACACATGGGATGGGACACTCTCAGAACCCAGCTGCCATGTTATGAGAATCTCAAACTACATGAAGGGCTTATGTGTACATTCACCATATGGCAGTTAGGATCACATGCCAGCCATGTAAGGGAGCCATCTTGTATGCCAGCCCAGTCGAGACTCCAGAAGATATGTCAGCTCCAGCTGACATCTGACCGCAACTCCATGACAGACTCAAACAATACTCATCTGGGCCATCATCCCACACAACCAAGACAGAAAATAAGTTGTTATTTAAAGCCAATAAATTTTGTGGTGGTTCATTATACAAGAATAAATAACTGGAACACTCTACTTCATGTTCAATTCCTCTTACCAAATAAAGTTTTAGTAATTACTTAATATCAAGATTCTAGTATGATGAGTGGTTCTGTGTCCCCTATGTAATTATTTATAGGAAGACTTAAACTTCAAACAATACTTTTCTAAATTAGACACCACAACTTTTCTTTCTTTCTTTCTTTCTTTCTTTCTTCCTTTCTTCCTTTCTTTCTTCTTTCTTTTATTTGGGTAGGCTCCATGCCCAGTGTGGAGCCCAGTGTGGGACTTGAACACACAACCCTGAGATCAAGACCTGAGCTGAGATCAAGGGTCAGATGCTTAACTGACTGAGCCACTAAGACACCCCTACCAACTCTTATTTCTTAGAATGAGTGTGAAACTAGTCAGCAGAACAATGTGAAGAAAAATGTTAGTTATTTAGAAACACTGCTAAAGAAAACAAATTTTTAAATTTGTCATATAATTGGATTAGAATAAACCAGAAAGGATCTTTTAATATTTGCTTGGCATGACATATTGTCCCTTTGGGAATAGAGTGTTTAATTAGTGTGGATCTCACTGTATTATTATACTAGACTTAAGAGGTAACCACACTGAAAAGGAATGTTCCTATTTAAACTGACTTGTCAGCACCAAAATCATGAGAGTTTCAGAAGTTAGATTTCAAAGAGAGTACTTAAGCTTCCATCCAATTTAATTTTTTTCTCACTCATATTAAGGATATTTTAAATACACACATACATACAAATTGATTTACAATGAGTATGTTTCCATTATCAGAAGATAACTATTAATAAAAGTAAACTTTTCATTTAAAGGAAAAAAGCATATAGTCTAGAATGCAATATACTAATGTTGAGTTGTCCTGTAAAGGTTATGTTTCTGCACAAATTAAGAAAAAAATTGTTTTTAATTAATATTGATATTGAAATCATTGCCACTCATGTGGCAAATGACACTTGAAACTCATTGGAGGGTATTGACAGTTTATTAATGACTAGAGACTTGGAGAAAGCTCAAAATTCACACAAACAAGACCAAATATCCCAGAAGATTCCTTTAAGAAATACCTCTGAGAAACAGAATTCATAGGCCTCTTCACCTTGTTACAGCAAATACCCTCAGTTTAGTACCATACTCTGTTGGCATTATCAAGGTGATATAGAGAGAATGAGACTAACAAACGACATTCCCACTTTCTCAATCCAAGAGGAATATATTTTATCATTGTTGTTTGAATATCAATGAACTGAATACTTAAGAGAATTTTTTTTGCTTTAGTGGCAGTTTTCTTTTTTATGAATATTTCCTATAATGACTATTGCATATTCGTAAAGAAATAGCTAAAGTAGAAGCACATGTAATTACTCACAAAATGTGAATTGCAGAAATGCAGCTATTATTAACCCAAATGAAGTGTATTCAAAATAACACTTCAACAGCATACAAATTACATAAAGTAATAAAAAGTGTTGATGTGGTAGTTCTTTTTCATTCTTCATTTCATTTGACTTTTTAAAATGTTTTCTTTTTTCATATCTTCCTCAAACTCTTTGCCCTGCATCACTGATAAATTCCTTCTGCATCAAAGGGAAAATCATTTTGACCTAATTCAAAGTTATATGAAAATTTCAGTACATTATTAATCCATATGTGTAGCAGATAAATAGACTAACACCTCATGCACACACACACGCATACCTGCACAAGCACTAGAGGTTAGATTTAATTTTGTGTCTTTGCAAGTTGCTTCCTGTCATGCTATAAGTTGCTGAGCAATTTTTCTGGTGATTTCTAAAAGAAAGGGTTGGTTTAATATATTCTCTTGCTTAATTTTTATGCAAATACTATAAAATATTGGATATAGAGTCCTAACAAACCATTTCTATTTCTCCAGTTACTCTGTATTCTGACACTAGGACACAAAAATTTTCATGCTTTCTCCAATGGTAGATTATTATGGCCATGCTATGTATGCCTGCATTTCAGATAACTCTGGCTTTATTTGAAGACTTCAGAATAACACTGAAGCTGAGAGACCCAGCCATAAATCTGGAAAAGCTCCACAGACACACTTCACCCCTTATACAGAAAACTGTTCTTAAAATTACAGAAAAACTAATTTATTTAAGACATAAGCAACTGGAAGAAAAAAATCAAGAAGTTCTACACAAAGATATTGTGTAGGGAAAAAAAGATTTAAATATAAAAAATAGTATATCAACAGATAATGGAAACACACGAAAGAAATATGTCCATGGTCAGATAGAAATATTATTCCAGACTACAAAACAAGTAAATAATTAAAAAGTACACACAAAGAAGTATCAACATAAATTAGAAAGCCAGGAATAATATGACAAAAAAACAAACAAACAACAACAACAACAACAAAAAAACAAAGAAGGAAAGAAAGGAAATAAGACTTTTGTACTGTTTTTTCTAGTTTGATTTGGAACTACATAAACATTTTATATAATTTGAAATCTTACTTCAAAAAGAAAAAAGTTAAATACCTACAATTTTAAAACGTCCTGAAACAACTTTTGTTAACTTCCAGTGAATTTCAGTTTGTGTATCAGCTAACAGACAGTGAGCCATTTATTCAGGTTTTTTGCATCTTCAGTTGTGATCATGTGTAAATTTTGCATGTGTACCTACAGAACTTTCCTTCATGTATTAAAAACTAAAGGCTTAAAAAGCCCATATTCATGTAAACAATTTCCCTGCCCCTCCATCTCTCTTCCTTCAGGGTGAGATTCGTCTTGCTCAAACACTAATTTGATCATGTTACTCAAGACCCAAAAGATGCCTTCAGTTTATTTTACAGAATAAAAAACTCCACAGATTGTGTTTCGTGGGTCTCCTCTAACTTCTCTGTATCTTCCCAGCTTCACCTCCCTGTCATTTTCCTCACTTGTTTCCACTCCTTGTTCATCACCACCCCTCGCACACAGTGCACTTTGCATCCACACCAAAAACTTTCCAGTTTGCATTCCCATTTCTTTTTTTTTTTAAGATTCTTTTTTTTTTTTTTTTTTTATTTGACAGAGAGAGAGAGAGAGAGAGAGATCACAAGTAGGCAGAGAGGCAGGCAGAGAGAGAGAGGGAGAAGCAGTTCCCTGCTGAGCAGAAAGCCTGAATGCGAATTCCGGGCTTGATCCCAGGACCCTGAGACCGTGACCTGAGCTGAAGGCAGAGGCTTAACCCACTGAGCCACCCATGCCTTCCCATTTCTATCTTATTATAGGTCCATGGTCTGTCAAGCCCTCCTGACCTCTTCCCCCCTTGAATCTTTTCCTTTAACAAAAAAGTCTTAATCAAATACAATCTCTTCATCAAATGCTGTAATTTCCTCCTGTTACCACTGAAATGGATTCATTACTCAATATTTCTTAGCCCCCTCCATTTTTCATTCAATTAGTACTAATTCTAATCTCTATTTATATCAATATGTGCTACTTCTTTCACAGTAGAGAACTATTTCATCAGTGCAGAGAACTATTCCTGGTGTGATCATCAATAGCATCAAGTCTACTGTGGGCTGAAGACTTATCTCAAGGGCCCAGATGTTCTGCTCAGATGAGATAAGAGCCACATCGAGGCATTAATTACCCAAGGGAATTTGGCTAACTCTATTATCTGGCTGTTCTGGGAACAACTGCAAAATATTCATGAATTCGTCTGTACACCAAAATGCTATTAAAGCAAATTATACAATTAATAAAAAATTTATTTGCATGTGACTAGGAACACAATGACCCAGAAAATGAGAATGGCATGAATATTTTAAAGGAGAAGGTCACTTAGCCCATGCCAAACCAATGTGATTTGAATCCAAGGGTGATGTAAGCTAAAGGCAGCATGTCAGCCTGAACACACAATTTCCTGGCTAGGGTAAGTTTGCATCACACTTTCAGCAGACGCTTCTAATAATATGCACTCAGAAATAGGCATGCCACTTTCTGAATGTCTCCTCAGACACAAATGCTTTGACACTCTGGATCAAACACACTATTTGATGGCCTTTTCTAAGAAAAAATGTCATCTGTATAGGGACGCTTAAATGTGACATGCTATTATTAATCATTTCTATAGCTTCTTGCATAATACATTCTGTATAATAGGTAGAATCTACCATAGAGAAATAAGATTTTTCCCAAAAGACTTCTTTCAACTAAAGACAGAATTGAGGAGAGCACAAAATTAAATAGTTCATAGAACGAGATGATTTCTTTCTTATGGCGTAAAGACATCCTCACTCATTGAAGGGAAGAATATTAAGTGAAGAATTTGAAAAGAAAAGAAAATCAAAAGAAAAATGATAAGAGGCATATTTTGAAGTTTGATTTCTTTATTTTTAAAAGTTCAAGTAAACCATGTTGATATCTAGAGGATTTTTTGTTTGTTTGTTTTGCTTTCTTTTTTTCGGGTTTTTTTGTTTGTTTGTTTCGTTGGTTGGTTTTTTTTGAACACAGAGAGAGATCACAAGTAGGCAGAAAGGCAGGCAGAGGGGAGAAGCAGGCTCCCTATTAAGCAGAGAGCCCGATGTTGGGCTCAATCCCAGGACCCTGAGATCATGACCTGAGCCGAAGGCAGAGGCTTAACCCACTGAGCCACCCAGGCACCTCAATATCTAGAGTTTTATTTAAAAGCAGTTAGTGGATTAAAAGTAAATTTAACAATCCTGACTTCAACTGTAACATTCCCCCATCCCTCCCCAACACACACACACTTTAATACACTAGAAACTGAACTAGCAAGGGTAGGGAGGAGGTTAATAGAGAGAATGGATGGGGCTCACAGAGAAGGGAGGGGGGAAACAGGGTGGAGGAGGAGGAAGATGATAAGAAGATCTTTAAATCAAATTTGACTTTGGAATTTTTAACTGAACAGAATTCAAATAAGAACATTTTAATTTAAAAAAGACTATAAAATTATAAAATCTAATCAAGATATCATTGTCTGCCTAAGAAAGAGGGTTAAGCATATAGATACTTTTGGAGCCCAGATATTAAAAAATAAATAAAACTTATTCATGTGTATATCATGGTGTATTATACATAGTGTTGGATTTACACATTTCAAATCAAGTTCAGATTTGGAAATCAGCATTTTCTCTTTCTCTGAAAAAAATTTAACTCAAGGCATATAAGATAACTTACCTTAAAAGCAAACAATGAATTATTTCTCTAAAAGTTTCACCTTCAAATTTTATACTTAGAAAGTTTCATGCAAAAGTTTTAAAGGGACTTCCTTCTCTTCCAGTTGTTAGGAATATTGAGGACTCCATTCTTTTTTTCCATATAAAAATTAAATATGTTCCTCTGATAACTTTAGCTTATAAATTAGAATTTAGACAGAATTAGTCATTATTAATGATCAACAGTATATTCAACTGCTATCAATTAGAATCTTTTGGAACATCAAGAGGTCTTTGAACAATAATGACAAAAATGAATTTCAGGAGAAAAGAATAAACACAAGTACAGCATCGTTTTTATAAGGTTCAATAAACATGTTCTAAGAACATTGAATGAAAACAGAACCCATCAGTTCAGTAAACATAGCATCAGGCTGAAGAGTTTTCAGCACAGACATCTGTCTACTAGTTGTTGATGGACCTTAAACATATGTGCATATGTATATAAGCAAATATACACACAGTCCACTTTATTTCCCTCATGAATTGTTCCAAAAGGAAATTTTAAGTTTTATGTCTTACTCATATGTACTACCGTTTCTCTCAATAAACATTTAATAGTTTGTTCTTAAAAAATGCCTCATGTCAATTTTATTCTAAGTAAAGAAATAGTTGTTCTTAAATTTTTTTTTAAGATTTTATTTATTTATTTAACAGAGATCACAAGTAGCCAGAGAGGCAGGCAGAGAGAGAGGAGGAACTAGGCTCCCCACTGAGCAGAGAGCCCGATGCGGGGCTTGATCCCAGGACCCTGGGATCGTGACCTCAGCCGAAGGCAGAGGCTTTAACCCACTGAGCCACCCAGGTGCCCCAAGAGCATGTAAATTGAAGGGTATTTGAAATAACAGTTTAAATTCTACAAATATATGAAACCTATTAAATAAAGAATATTAAATTAGAATGCAAAAAACATCATCTCCTTAAGGAAAAATATAAAAATTTACCGTATGCACCTATGTTTTAACTCATAAGATCCTCTCAGGATATAAAATCACCACTTAGAGAGCAGTATCCATTCTGTTAGGGTAGGGTTCTCTGAACCCTCTATCAAGAAGAAGTGGGGTGAGGGACCTATATCAAATTATCTTTGATGTTCTGTCAAAATACATGCCTTCTTTAAGACAGGATCTCAGATATGAGAAGGGGAAGGAGACATTTACTTTTAGAAAGCTCTCCAATTTATCCTGATGTATATACTTCAGCCCATGTCACTGCATTTCAAATCCAGTGCTGAAATTTCTCAATTGTTAAAAGACAATATGTATTTAATTCAGTTTGACATATGTGTATGGGTATTTATGAGGTCTGTGATTCTCCTTAAATTCTCAGCTCAAGGAAGCCTTCAGTGACTTTTACCCATCTCCATGTACCTTGCCTTTCCCCTGTCTAATTAGGCGCACTTTTCTGCTCAACAAGTCCCCAGAGCACCCTTCGAAGAGAGCAGCTGCTCTCTTAGCTTGTAAATGGCTTTTTGTGTGTGTGTTTTAGGGGGTGGGGAAGATATTCCTTACATATTTAGGACCTAAAAGAATGTCTAATATAAAGAAAATAGATGCATAGTGTTTGATAAATGAAGGATTCACAAATTCAATAAATGCTTGTTATGTGTCTCAGGCACTGTTTTAAGTGATGGAAAATACCACACACACACACACACACACACACACACACACACACACACACACACGAACAAGTTAATGAATGAGGAAAGAGGGAAGGATGAAGAAAGGGAGGATTAAATAAGATCGAGCAGAAATAATCTCTCTCCTCAAGGCACATACAGTGTAAGAGAGAAAGCAAACTGTCGGTTATTTCTTCAGTTAGCAATCAGCCAACAAATTTTTACTAAACACTTTGTCAGGCACAGCAGGACACACTCATGGCAGTTAGTACTTGCTGAAACTCCAGGTGTCTACCTCAGTGATCCTGTAAATAGACAATGAACAAGTGGACATAATATTTGGTAGGTCCATAAGTGCTAGGGAGCAAAGCATAGAAGCTAATGGAACAGGTGAGAAAGGGACTGCTTTCTACAAGATGCACAGGAAAGGTCTCCATAATATTACCTCTAAGAGACTCTGAGAGAACAATGCAATTTATATGCTTTGGCTTTCTTTATTAAATCTGTTATGCATGCAAAATTTGGTGACAGTAGTTCTTACAAAGAGACTTTATAACAGACATCCTCTATCATTCTCTATAAAGTCACATTGTAGTACCTATAAATTTTCCTACAGAACCCAAGTTCAGTCAATTTGACTGCCAAAACAATGCCTCAAATTCCACTATAAAGCCACCAAATCAAACAGAAGACATGTTAGATTAAACATTTCTCTTTAGTAATGACTTTTATACTCACCCCACCCTACCCCCATCTGCTTTCCAGCTGTTCATCCCCTCCCAATTCCCATGGTTAGAACCAATTAGTTAAGGTTTTTTTTTTTTTAAGAAATCTAAATTCCCCTATTATTTAATATACAAGTAATTTTTTACCTAAAAATATCCCATAGCCTCAACTATAATCTACTATATTCAAAAAGTTACACATATTATAATTGTTTCTAAGATATTTCTTTTAAAATAACTGCTGTCTTCTACCCTGAGTTTGTTTCCAGGATCCACATTTGCAATCAATACTCCTGGTACTAATATATACTTGCCAAACTCTCTGGTCCTTGTCATAGGCTCCACCCATTCATACTATCAATTCTCCCTGTCAGACAATCAATCTCTCATATGATGTCAATTTTTAGGATTGTAAAAGAAAGGAAATAAATATAATGAAACATTGACCTTTTGTTTATTACTCATTTTATTCTTACTCTCTCCAGCTGTGCAATTTCCTCGTCATGTTAAGCTTTCCATGGCTTCATCTATCACCTTTATATTAAGGTTCCCAAATTCATAAACTCCATCCCCATCCTTCTTGCCATATTGTCAACTCCCTGACAGATTCTGACACCAGAAACTCCACAGGTTCAGAATGAATCTTACCATTCTGAGTCACTGCAATGAGTTCTTCTGACTTCTGGAAGTTCTTCTGACTTCCCTATCTCTATTTCACCAAGCTTCCAGTATCTTAAGTTTAAGACTCTGGAGTAACTTTACTTTTACCTCTCCCCTACTTGCCAGTCCTGAAAACTTTTCATTCTGCAGTGTGTCACTCAAACTTCTCAACCACTTCATTCCTACTGTTAAGCCTATGGCTCAGATCTGACTTTTGCTATAAAAAGCCTAGCTGGTTTTCTTATCCTACCATCCATGTTCCCTTAGTTTTTGTTACCAATCCTCACCACAGTAGGTACACTTTGGAAAACAGTGTGGAGATTCCTTAAGAAATTAAAAAGAGAGTTACCTTATGAACTTGCAATTGCATTACTGGGTATTTACCCCACAGATACAGATGTAGTGAACAAAAGGGCCATCTGTACCCCAATGTTCATAGCAGCAATGGCCACAGTCACCAAACTGTGGAAAGAACCAAGATGCCCTTCAACGGACAAATGGATAAAGAAGATATGGTCCATAACTAGAATGGAGTATTATGCCTCCATCAGAAAGGATGAATACCCAAGTTTTGCATCAACATGGACAGGACTGGAAGAGATTATGCTGAGTGAAATAAGTCAAGCAGAGAGAGAGTGAATTATCATATGGTTTCACTTATTTGTGGAGCATAAGGAATAACATGGAGGACATTGTGAGTTGGAGAGAAGTGAGTTGGGGGAAATTGGAGGGGAAGACAAACAATGAGAGACTGTGGACTCTGAGAAACAAACTGAGGGTTTTGGAGGGGAGTAGGGTGGGGGGTTGGGAGGGCCTGGTGGTGGGTATTAAGGAGGGCATGTATTGCATGGAGCACTGGGTGTGGTGCATAAACAATGAATCTCAGAACACTGAAAAAACAAAATTAAAATTTAAAAAAAGAGTTGAATGATTAACTAACTGAACCTCCCTGGAGCCTCTACAAAGCAATTTCTTAACTCCCATATTTAAAATAGAATAAAACATTTCACTCATATGTGGAATTTAAAAAAACAAAATAAGTGAGCAAAGGAGAAGATAGAGAGAGATTGAGACAAACCAAGAAACAGACCCTTAACTATAGAGCACAAACTGATGGTTACCAGAGGGGAGGTTGTGGGAGGATGGGCTAAATGGGTGATGGGTATTAAGGAGGGTACTTATGATGAACACTGGGTCTTGTATGAAAGTGCTGAATCACTATATTGTACACTTGACACTAATATAATGCTGTATGTTAACTCTACTAGAATTAAAATAAAAAAAAAAAACAATAAAAAGAATCAGTGGGCGAAAAAATAAATTAAAAAAAATAAAGAAATACGACAAAATAAGTTTGCTTGTCCCCACAAATCTTTCTATTTTTCTCATTTGTAGGAACAATTCTTTATATTATTTTCTGTCTCCACTTCTTACTTCCCACTCTCCCAACAGGATCTTGCTTCTGTCCCAATTAGGCCACTAAAACTGCCCTTATCCGGATCACTAAAGTCCTTGTTTCTAAGTCCAACAAGTTTTTGTTTGTTTGTTTGTCTGTTTGTTTTTAGTAGAGTGATGAACAACATTCCACATTATAAGTCATTCCCTCTTTCTTTAAACATCACTATCTCTTTGTCCACACCTAAGTCTTTTTTTTTCTAGTTTCTACTCCTCGACAGCCTTAAAATGCAGGAGTCTTCAGAGCTTAACCCTTGGTCTTCTCTTTTTCATGCTCTATATTCTTCTCTAGGTAATATTCTATACATTGTACTACATCTATCTCTAGGTAATAGTCAGTTCTGTGGCTTGTAGATGAAACATTAACTATCCAGACATATTTCCAATCTAGACTTCACTGAGCTCCTGATTCATATAAAAAAGTGCCCACTGATTTCTCTTGGATGTCTGAAATGCATCTTAAATTTAACACATCCAAAAGTGGACTTGTATCTTCACCCCAAAATGTGTTCCATCCAGGTGGAACTAGTAAACTGTACTACCATCTACCCAACTTTTCAAACCATATTCCTAGTAGACATATTATATGCTTTTCTTTCTTCATTCTCAAGCCTCACATTCAATCATCAAATTCTACTAGTTCTACTTCCAAGATATACCTCATATCTGCTCTTATTTATTGCTCTATTACATTGTCTTAGTCCAAGTCATTATCATCTTCTATGTGGATTCTCTTTTCAGACTCCTAAATGTGTTCTTTGCTATTTATTTTTCTTCCTGCTTCCTTCAGTTCATTTCTCTCACAGCAGTTACTAGATAAAGGGAAAGTACATCAGCTCTCTCTCTGATTTAATATTATTGACTGTTTCCAAACTCCACATCTTGTCCCACAATGCTTAAAATCATCTCACCTTGTAGCCCACCTACTCTCTGTATTCCAATCACATTGACTTCCTTTCAGTTCCTGAAATACTCCAAGCTCTTTTGTGCTTAAATTATTTTCCTTATGCTATCTTTCTGCCCAAAATGCTCTTTACCTACTTCTTTGCACAGGTGAATCTCTCTTCCTGTATATTCCTATAGGTGCCAGTTTGAGTGTTACCTCAGAGAGATATTCACTGATACTGTCAACAATTTTTTTCAAAGGATGTAACATATTTGTTATTAATTTATTTATTTAGTTCTTCTATCTCACTAATCTATAAGTTCCATGCAGGAAGACACTCTTTTTCTCACTCACTTCTGTCTGAATCCCTAGCACAATGTCTGGACTGTAGTTAGCAAAATAAATGTTTTCCAAGTAAATATATTTTAAAATAATGAATGAATTATAATCTACAATACAGTAAAGAATTTTTATACTAAAGAATTTAAATTGATTTTCTAAGTTTTGGGTGAGTTGTCTACTAAACTCTGATGAAAGTAATTTTTAATACTAAGTGATAGAAGCAAGGATTGAGTAGATTTAGCATTTAAAGTCAACAAAAACAAAGAGAGAAGCCAACCATTAAATATTTATTTTATCTGATGCATCAGCCTATGAGATTGCTTGTTTTTAGTAATGTGGCTTCCTTATCTCTCAACTAAAATTCAGAAGTAAATATAAAATTTTATGGGGATTTTCTTTTCCAGTATCCTCAGGATATCATTTGGCATATTTCTTTTTTTTCTTTCTTTTCTTTTACATTTTTTAGTTTGTGAGTATCTGAGAAGATTTATGTTCTCATAGGATTATGGTCTATGAATCTCTGCATTTATGTTTTCTTTAAAGATCATAACAGCATGCTTCTGGGCACCTGGGTGGCTCAGTTGGTTAAGCAACTGCCTTCAGCTCAGGTCATGATCCCGGAGTCCCAGGATAGAGTTCTGCCTCGGGCTCCCAGCTCCATGGGGAGTCTGCTCCTCCCTCTGATCATCTCCCCTCTCATGTTCTTTCACTGTCTCTCTCTCAAATAAATTTAAAAAATAAAAATAAAATAAAGATCCTAACAGCATGCTTCAATGGGTCAAATGATAAAGATGTCTAATAGCAGAATTCATATTTTTGGCTTTTATATTTTGTAGTCTAGCTGGAAGTTCCCTCAACCAAAATTATGAATCATTTATTGCAACCTAGAAAAAGGCCAAATGAAGCTCAACATGGGCTGGTGTCTTGTTTCAGTCTAACTTGTAAGGTTATCATTGTTTAGCATGAAGTAGGAAACCTAAAAGACAACACAATAGAAAAGAATAAAGACAAAGAATCTTTTCCTCTCCCTTAGGAAACAATAGAAAAGTTTAGATTTACTTTTCATAGTTTTTATATATTCCTGTTCTAATCAAGCATTAGTGTAAATATGTATACAAATACTTACCAACTAAATCAAAATTAAATATTTCTTAAATATTTCTTTATCTATTTATTTTAAGAGAGAGAAAGAGAGAGAGCATGAGTGGGGGGAGAGATGGAGGGAGAGAATGTCAAGCAGACTCCCACTGTGGAGTCCTGCACAGGGCTTGTTATCAAGACATATGAGATCATGAACTGAGCCAAAACCAAGAGTCCAATGCTCACTGAGCCACCCAGGTGCCCTAGAAAATTACACAATTTTTTAAAAAATATTTTATTTATTCATTTGACAAAGAGAGAGAGATGACAAGTAGGCAGAGCAGCAGGGAGAGGGGGTTGGGGGGGGAAGCAGGCTTTCCGCTGAACAGAGAGCCCAATGCGGGGCTTGATCCTAGGACCCTGAGATCATGACCTGAGCAAAAGGCAGAAGCTTAACCCACTGAGCCACCCAGGCACACCATAAATTAAATAAGTTTTTAACTATTTGTACCAGTAGCCTCTATGATTAGCATGAAGAATCAAATACTGATTTTACCATGATATTTCAAGAAACATTAATAAACAGTGTTATAAAAGAAGTTCAAAATTAAAGACCAGATGTATTTGCTAGAGGTAACTTTGAATGATAAGTATTAATATCTGCCAAACATTTATTAAGCATCAGTCTAATTACCTCATTTTTTGCTCAGGAAGATATGCAAAATTTCCCCAGAACTTACAAAATTTAGATCCTAATGTTTACATGGACATGTAAGTGTTCACAATGTAACTTTCCCAGGAAGTAACTTCATATAGTGGAAAGAGACTTCTGAGTAATCTACATTTAAGTCTGAAAATTGAAATTTTCCTGGTTATATAACCTTAAATCTTCCTTATGAGTCAGTTGAATTTTCCTTATCTTTATTTTTTTTTAATTTTTTATCTTTAAAATTAAATAACATCTTCCTCACCGACATATTGGGATGATTATTATAGATGAGATAATATATATGTAAAACAGTGGGCACTTGGAGGTGCTCAACAAATATTGCTTCATATGATCCCAGAGAAAAGTAAAAAGATTAAATCTTATCAAAGGTTTGTTAATGTTTCACAAATATTCTTATATATAGCAAGCAGAGCTTATATCCACCCTCTAGAGTTGATAATACTTAATTATTACTATAAATTTGGTACTCAGAGAGGTAAATAACTTGCACAGCTAGCACACTGAGGACTCCAACAATTTGAACTTGGATCTTAAAAGTTTTCAAAGTCATTTTTTTTTCTCCTTTTGCTTTACCCATAAAGGAAAGATTTCTGTAATGTTTGGAGCTGTCTGAACTACTATTCCAGGAAGAGCACACATTGGTTTGACCCATGTGGTGAAACCCAAGAAATGGGACAGAAGACTGCTTAAAAGATAGTACAGGTACACCAACAGGACAGTTAAGTAAAGTGATTCACTAAGAGCCCCATAGTTTAAATGTGTTTGCACATCCTCCTCTCCTACTCCAGGACTAGGTTAGCAAGCCCTGCAACAAGTGGACTTTGCAGAGAAGCCCAACCAAATAGGACATATTTCCAAAAGACAGGGGGAGAAGGGAAACTTTCAAATTTACCACTATTGTTTCTAATAGGTTGCTTACTCTTCTGTTTTTTATTCCAACAGATTAGATTAGTAGTGGTGAGAGCTGATGAAAGTTATGGATAGACTGAAATAAACTAGGTCAGTATTCCCTCTAAACCAATCTTCAAATCCAATCTTACCTTAATTGAGCATCAAAGGATAAAACCAAGGTTGTACCATTTGCTGCCTGTTAAAAATGGAGCTTACTGAAACACCCAGCTGCAACACCTGGAAGCAAGTTTGTATAATCAACTGTAAAATGTTTTGCTTTGTTTTCTATCCATAGCTTAAGAACTATGTTGGATAAGAGCTTGGCTAGCCCTCTGCTCCCAAAGGGGTTCAAACAATAGTCATGGTGGCCAAAACTAATTGATTTGACTAGGAGAACAAAATTTGAAAACATGGAACTCTCCTTTTATAAAGTTGGTATTTCTCAAAAACATTATGCCACATTCCAGAAGATATCTGTTCTAAACATTAAATGCAACTATCTGTTCTTAGAATTAAAATTTAGGTCATGGGTATCTTAAAACATTTTCAAGTAGTTTATTTAATTTTTCCCTTTAAAAAACTTTTTCTCCAATCAATATTTGGCTAGCTTTCAGAATCTGGCAATCATGTATTATTTGGTAATGATGATGACTGTCCTACTCACTTCCCCACTGCCTTTGAAACCAAATCTGGAGAAAATTTCCATTCAAAGCTTTTTTTTCTCCTTCTTAAAACATCTGGCTACTTCATTTTTACCTCCCTTTTCTATTAGAGTCAAAACTGGTATAACCTATGATTATTTGATAACCATATTCATGGACTAAACTAACACTTATTTTTAATTTTTAATTTTTATTTTTTAAAAGATTTTATTTATTTATTTGACAGAGAGAGAGAGAGAGAGAGAGATCACAAGTAGGCAGAGAGGCAGGCAGATGGGGAGGGGTAAGCAAGCTCCCTGCTGAGCAGAGAGCCTGATGCGGGGATCAATCCCAGAACCCTGGGACCATGACCTGAGCTGAAGGCAGAGGCTTAACCCACTGAGCCACTCAGGCACCCCACTAACGCATTTTTTTAAAATGCAAGATACCTAGTGGGACAGTAGAATAAAATAGTTGAAAAGTACACTGAGTCAGAGAGTCTAGGACATGTGGCTAATGTGCACAGTGACTGCTGACAATTCTTTGTTTTTCTCTGCCTTCGTTACTGTTTGCTGTTTGAATAAAGTACTCAAAAGGATAATAATATGTTTCTTTTACAAATGTTTCCTCATAGCTAAGATGTTCATAAGCTAAGTCTGATAGATGACAAAAGTCCTGTCTTATGGTAACAGAACAGAAAATATAAGATATTGGACTTTAAAGCAATGAAAACTGGGACATTTTCATGAGAGATGGTGTTCATAAGAGCATAGAAATTATACAACAGATTAGAAAATATATCTAAAACTTCTCCTTTAGACATCTGGGACATCCCTCAATGTCCTAGGTATCTAGGAAAGAACACAAGGAAAAGAAATAACTCTACTATAGAGGGCGGCACAGTACAATGACACAGAGGAGAACCCAGGGTGACAGAAGGAAAAGGAACATTGTGATAATATAACACTAAGCCTGGGCCTTGGACAATATTCAGATTGAGCAAATAATTCAGTAATGGAGGAAGCAAGATGTATTAGCAGAAACCTCATAGATGTCAACATGGAAAGAAACACACACACACACACACACGCTGGGAACTGGGAATTGTGAGAGAGGTTGGGAAGCTTAACTATATCACATGAGGTAGTGGCATGGTGGAATATTCCTTTATCTTAAATATTGTTTGTTGTTATTTTTTAAAAACTTTATTTTTTAGAGCAGTTTCATGTTCACAGCAAAACTGAGAGGAAGACAGAGAGATTTCCTGCCTCCACACATTCACAGCCTTTCTCATTATCAACATCTCCCACCAGAATGGTACATTTCTTAGTATTAATGAATCTAAACTGATACATCATTATCATCCATAGTCCATAGTTTACCTTAGGATTCACTCTTGGGTGTTACACATTCTATGGGTTTGGAAATTTGTCACTATTTTTTTAGTTGTAACCACAATTTCTTCTGATGATAGACTGCTTGTAAGTGGGAATAGTCAGTTTGTTTCTGTGAGTAAATATGGCAATTATCTTTATAGAGCTTTGAGACAACACAACAGTGTGAGAAGAAAAACAAAACATAAAGCATCTTAGAGTAGAATTTCTATGGGTATCCCAGGAGAAAGGTTACATCAAATTAGATCATTATAGAGGTAGAACGTAGAATTTATCCATTCATCTAGACTGTCATTTATGTGCTATGTACTGAGCATCTTTGACACAAATGTCCCGGAACCAGGGATAGATGATATACCCTGAATGAACACACCATGTTGAGCTCTTAAGAAGCTTATAGATAAACATAAAGAGGTAATTCCATTGAGGTGGATGAGAGTAGAAGATGCTACAATGACACACAATTGCCAAGTGACTGAAGTTGTTCCAGATCAGAAAGGGGCCCATAGAAAGAAGGATAACAGAAGACTCTTCATAGATGTCATGTCCCTGAGGTGAGACTTGAAGTTACTGATGAGAACAGTGAAATACACTCATCTGAGTTAGCTTTCAAATGGGGTGATGGTTATCTTATTTGTTAAAGGCATCATTAATACAATTTTAATTCTATTTCCCAAACACAATAGATAGATGGTAAAGCAACAATGAAGGGGAGAAGAAATCATACAATTGAGAAATTAACTAGACCTGACCCTCTGACATTTCTTTACGTAATTTTTAGCCCAACAGACATGGTATCCACCTGTGAGCACAGTGCTAACTCATGGAAGTTTTAGTCTAATTCAAATACTGCAGTGACAGCTCCTCAAAATAGTTGTACACTGAGGCTGGAATTTGACATTCTTTGCTTTCATGGACTTGTAAACAGACATTCTTAATTTAAGGCACTCTGTAACCCTGTATAATTGTTTTTCTATAAGAAGGTAAACAGAACTCAGAGAAATACCGTGCGTTAAGGCTTCTCTCTTGTATCTGTCTGTTCAGTCACTGTTCTACCTTCAGAAATTTTCAGGCTATTTAGAAAAATAGCAAATGGCATAAATCCAGAATATAATAGGTACAAGATTTATGCTTTGCCTCCCTTACTTTGGCTTATTTGAATGAAACATCAAGATGCTATAAAATCTAAGAAAATGGAAAATTTGATTTAAAATGTGTCCCCTCTTTCCCCATTCTCCATTTTTGTTTTCTTCCAGCCACTTTCTTATGACCACATTCATATACATTTTATATATCTCTGAACTTGAAAACTCTACCATCAATCTATACACATACACACACACACACACACACACACACTGTCATCTTTTTTTCTTCAACATATTTCAATGGATTGGATACTGGTATTGAACAAATAAGACATAGCCCTTGCTTCCACAGAAGTTCTAGTATAAACCAGAAAATAGGAACACAAACATACAAGCATTTAGACAGTTGTGCAACACTGACTAATGAGTAATGTATGCTCATTTTAAAAATGTTAGTAAATATGGATTATGTAGGGAAAAAATGAAAAGTGAACTGGAAAACCTTTTGACCTTTAAAGAGCTGAAAAAGGCATTTAAGACCATCACAGATGGCAGCCTCATTGTACAAAGGAAAAACGGCAAGCAGAGTTTCAAGATGTGGATGTAGGGGAAGAAAATCATAACATCACCTCCCATTGGTAGAGTGAGGCTCTTTGCAGGTCAGATTTCTACATGCTTTGAGAAGGGATTAAGCTCTCTGCCCAAATGATTAGATAAATTATCAACCTGAAAACAACAAAGATTTTTCAAATGATAACAATTTTCTCTTGCCAAGCAATGAAACCAAAAAGCCTAAATTCCAACTTGGGTTCCAAATCTTTCTCTTATACACTTAAGTGATCCTTTTTCTCCGATTCAGATGCCTTATGTAAATCCTCTATTGCCATCTCAAACGTCTTCTTGCTTTTTGCCAAAGACAGCCTCCGGATGGATTTCAAGGTTTCCTTATGGTCAGGCTAATGCTGTTAGGTTTCAAAACAAATATTCCTGATTCTGGGCTAAGGGATGGAGCTAAGCAGCACCTTTGCCCTCACACACTAGCTTTTCCCTCTTGTTTTGAATGGTTATAAAACTTCAAAGTGAAAGACCATGAAAGTCAATTTTAAAAAGGCCAACTCAATGCAGGTGGGTGCAGAGGATCCCTACCTATTTTGTTCTAAATGTTATGTGCACATAACATTACCAAACAAATGGTAATATAAAATTACTACTGTAGGTATTTTTTTCTGACCTGAAGGAAAATTGCATTATTAAAATATAAACACTAATTTCCAAATATTATGATAAAGAAATTTGAAAATCACATGTAACATGAAAATGTTGAAACAGCTTTGGCTTTATTTGGGTGACTCTGAGTGTTGCCAATTTATTCCCAAAGGTAGTCATCAGCACTGATCTTGACAATGCCTTCCCTAAAATAGCCAGTGTGGAGTCCTGCATACACAGTGTACTCAATAAAACGTGCTCGTCAACTTCCTGACTCACTAATAATCTGTCATTGTTTTGTGTCATCAAATTAAAACGTCTTTTCTGGAAATAATTTATGGAAACCCATGGTCCTTGAAAATAACCGTATTGTTTTCAGGTTTCATCATCCTGTTTTCCCTTTTCTTATAGACATTCAAATGAAAAGGAAGGCTACCAGAATATTGTCACAGCTACCATGCAGTCTCACAACTGCCATACTAGATGTTCCTTCTTCATCTTTATTCCTCACTCTTGTTTTGGCATAAATAGAAAACCCGATAATTTTAATGTTTAATCTAGAGACGATTTCATTCCTTGTTGAAAAATCATGGTTGACCAATTCCTCCAGTAATAATATCATCTCATTTAAGTAACTAAATCCTTAATGTGATGTATTAAGCCTCTGGCATGAGAGTGAGAACCCCTTCCTGATAAAGTTAAGAATAATGTGTAACTATTTTTAGTTATTTCCCTGGAAAATATAAAACTTTCAACCTACCTGCTTCTTATATTTAAGACACAAAATGTTTTTATTCATTTAAGCTATAATGGCCTGTTTACTATAAGAGGTTTGAAGAAACCTACAGTAACATAGCATAAATATGGCAACACAAATGAAATGGAAAAGAAAATGTGGAAATAGAAGCAAAGGAAATGAAGATTCCTAGTCATTTAAAGTAAGCAGATTAGTGATTTCCTGACGTTTAAGGCAAATTCTTTCTTGTATGTCAAAACCCAGATCCGTGGCACCCTCTCTGTGAAGCTGCTTCTGAGTCTCTAAGGGCTAACAGTTCTGTTCTCCTCCAGAACTCTAGTAGTCTTTTAAACTTATACTTCTTTTTTATTTATTTATTTATTTATTTTTTATTCATTTGACAGAGAGAGAGAGAGAGATCACAAGTAGGCAGAGAGGCAGGCAGAGAGAGAGGGAAGCAGGCCCACCGCTGAGCAGAGAGCCTGATGCGGGGCTCGATCCCAGGACCCTGAGATCATGACCTGAGCTGAAGGCAGAGGCTTAACCCACTGAGCCAGCCAGGTGCCCCAAAACTTATACTTCTTTTGCAAAACTTTTACATAAATCCCTCTTTGTTCAAAAGGTCAACTCATAACCCCTCAAACCTAGGAACAACTCCCTTTCTTTGGTTCCTGTTCTTAAATCACTATTTAGCAGCCTTCAGCCACCTGTGTTTCCTCTTTTCTGGAAACTTTCACAGTGTTCTCATTATCCTTTGAATTCTGAAATATCCTGTACAGGTAGTACATCTGAAGACTTGTACTACCTTTCTTTGATTAGGACAAATTTCTTTCCTAATATTACATCATTTCTACATCTCAATTTTTCCCAGTCTTTTTTTAAAAACTCCTGGAGAGCAGAGCTCCTGAATTGATTTGCAATGACTCATCACTATTATACTCATATATTTCATTTCTTTGTTCTATGTTTTGTGAGTTCATCAACTTTATCTTTCAGAATAGATTGTTAATTTAATGTGTTTGATTTCTTCTATAAATTTTCAGAAAATATGCTTTTAATTCCACAATTTTTTGCTTGTTTTTAATAATAGCCTGGTTTCCTGTCTTTCTTTTTAAATGTATTTAATATTCAAATAAATCTTTCTGAGAATGTGCTCCGAATATTTTTGTGGCCTTCCTATGTTCATTGAACTATTTCTTTTTCCTCTGTAGTCATTTATTCTGTTTGTTTAGCTTGTTGCTCTGCATTTGGGTTGTTCGTTTTCTTAAACTCTGATGATCTTTAGTTGGTGATTCATATTTATGAATAAAGGACTTGATTGATGAATTAGGGTAACTGTCACACCCACTCTGTGTAGGTCTAGATCTATTTCCCCAGAAGGCCTTTCCCTGGAATGAGCAGACTGCTTTCCTGTAAATAGGTGAGCATGACTTTAGAATGTGTGGCTAGTGGATAAGCAGGCAGACTGCCCCTATGCCAAAATAATAGGAATATTACTCTGGGAATGGAGTACTTCAGCATGTTTTTCTCCTAGTCTGAGAGGTGTTTCCTTTTACATTCCCTCAGTGTAGTTTTAGAGCTCTGATGTCCCTGGAAGCCAGCTCTGCCTCTGTTTCAAGTGTCACCCTGGATTGCTAGCCCATCCTACGTGGTATATTCAGTTTCTTTAGGAAGAAGTTCTCTCACTTAAACTCAAGAAAAAAAATGCTGCTGCTGTCAGTCACTGTGTAGGGAGACAGTAAAAGGCCACATTGCCCTGTTAGCCTAAAAACAGATTTTTAAATAATTATCTTGATTCTTAATTCACAGCTCTCCCCAAGCCCCATACCTACACACTGAACTTGGAGATTTTCCCAACATATCCAAGAGGTCTCCTTTGACTGTGTTGGACTCCCTATGCTTTCTCATAGTCTGGCTTATTTGTCTATAAGATCCTATTCTCCAGAAATCATTCACAATTGCAATTGTGCAGTTAGTATCACTTCCTATTTGCAATGCAGCATTGGATCTATTTTTCAATTTTGTTGTTTCAGTGGAACAGGAAACAGAAAAATGGTAAACCCTCTACTTATGTTCACTATCTTTAACTAGAGGTTCTGTGAGTTTGGATTCCCAATAGGAATTTAAACTTGGGTCTTCATTTGGACTGTTGACTTTCAAAGGTAAGCATTTGTGATCTACTGTACTTTTAAGTGTTTACTTAAGTGATTTGCCATTCTTTTAGATTGCTTCATATGTCTAATTATTAATTTTTAGAAAGGTTCTAGTCTTACTTAGAAGATTACAAAGCCAGACTTGTAGAAATTATCTTTTAGCCTGCAATAACCTTTAAAATCATGAAGGTCAGTTAAACTCAGACTCAGGGTTGAATCTGATACTTTAATCACAAGTATAAATATAGCTATAAATATTAAAGGGATAAGAATGCCCTTGATACATATCTTTTAATAATTTCAAAAAGTAGACTTCTTAAATTTTTTAAAAAGTTTTCCTATTAGTTTTAAAAAGTTAATCTAAAACCCAAGTAAAATCTAAATAATTGAGATCATATGTGTAATATATGATATAATATATTACATAATAATGTATTACATACAATTATATTTTGTGTGTATATATTATGTTTATATGCCAGTTTTCCTAAGGAAAAGCAAAACTAGTTCTCAATTTTGTTCTTGATTCTTTCATTACTATTTTTTAAGATTTATTTATTTAGTTTTATTATTTTAACATTTTTAAAAAATTTTTATTTATTTTTTAAATTTCTTTTCAGTGTTCCAGAATTCATTGTTTATGCACCACACCCAGTGTTCCATGCAATACGTGCCCTCCATAATACCCACCACCAACTCCCTACCCCTCTCCCCTCCAAAACCCTCAGTTTGTTTCTGAGTCCACAGTCTCTCATGGTTTGTCTCCCCCTCCAATTTCCCCCAATCCCTTCTCCTCTCCATCTCCCCATGTCCTCCGTGTTATTCCTTATGCTTCATTACTATTGATAAAAATTACCTTTTTAAAAATTCTATCTAACTCTCTTCCTTTAAAATCACTGGCCATATGTTCATTTAATCTCATAATTAAATATAGTCTTCTATTACTCTGTAGTCAGTGAAAATGAGAGGCACTGACCTTCTCAGATTGCTCTGATCACAAGAAGGACACTTTGAAAAGACAGTAGCTCTAGCTTCTCTCTCTCATCAATTATTTAGTTTAAATATTTTTTAGTAATTCCAAAGATACACTATAGTTTCTATTTCCTTGGTATTTCTCCACCTTGAGTCAGAATAGAATATGGGTGTTTTCTCTGTTTCGTAGTAAAATTTACTACATTAGAGTTTTTATCTTTAAATAGGACAAAAAACTATATTATTCAAATTTCCCCAGATTTTTCTCTCTCCCTGCTGCTAATACCCATTAAATCTCCTTTCACACATCTCAAAAATAATTTAAATCTTATTTAAGTACTAGTTCATTGTGATTCCCTACAACTAGTAAAAAAAATCATTGCTTCATTAATCATTTTAAATTTTTCTCATGAAAAAGGAAATATATACTATATCAGATAATATAAAAACATATTTCACAAGTAATTAACTTCACTGAATAAATTAAGTCAAAATGCAAGTGAATGCAATGAATAATACTACATACAAAAGTGTTTGCATGGGAAATATGGATGTAAGGGCTTAGGTGGATTAATGTGGACTGAAATACACTCAGCATCGACACTGAAGTGGGGGCAGTTTTTCCTCAACAGGCAGTTTTCAGTGTTGTGTATTTGGGATCTTGATTTTATTTTTTCATCTAGAATAATCAAACTAAACATGGTTAGTTGACATTAATCAAATCCATAGGGTTGTGAGTAGATATACTGCATGTCAACATATTATTTACTCTAAAAATATATCATTGCTGGGTAAACCACAGTTCTCCTATCAAGTGGTTAGCATATTTTCCTCCCAAAGGGTAAATGGAAAGTCAAAAGTCTGCCACATGAATATAGATTCAAATTAAAAGAGAACTGTGATATTGATAGTACCTTGAAAGAGTATAGTAGGTACTGAACAAACAGTTGCTGATATAATAAATTCAGTAAAACGTTAAACAATGATGCTATCATATTACAATAGCTTGATGCATTCATGTCAATTACAGGACTGTCCCCCTCCTAAGGGACTTAGCTCTAACATTGTATAATTTAATTTATTTATTTACATGATTTCTTCTCCTATTAATCAGTGGGATCCCTGAAAACAGGGAATATGTCTTATTTACTTCTATGTCACTATGGCCACCAAAGTACCTGGCATTATTAGATGCTCAGTAATTTCCCTAATTGAATTGAAATGAAATATTTATGTTAACTAGACAAAATAGCCTCTTCCACTTAAAAAGTTTAGAAAAATTCTTAGCTCAATGGTCCTAGGCTTTTAAATATGGCATTTACTGGGAAAACCAATTTAGATATGCTAACTTCATAAAGTTCCCCATGCTCAGAAAATGACACCTGTTAGAACACAAGCCAACATCTGAGTCTTATGCATGCATATTATTACTCAGTAAGTCTAATAAAGTTCTCTATAGTTGTGCCAGTTATATTTTTCTCCTCTAAAATTCTCAGTTCCTTACTTGTTTTTGCCTTGCAAGAAATGTAAATGTGACATTTGTATTGCATCTCTGAAGACCATAATCCAGCTACTAGAAACAACTGGTACCGGTAGCAACTGGGTCCTCTCTCTCAGCTCCACTATTTCAACTCCGTCTATCTCAACTCCACTCCCTTCCCAAAATTTCTAGGTAACCCAGGGTCCTACACTAATTGTATGTGCTCAGCTAGCACCTTTGATACTAAGTCTCCTTCAGTGGCTCAATGAGTTGTCCAGCAGCTCTCTGCTATCCTGGTTTATCACATTTTCACAGGCCTTGGCAGTAATATTACTGATAAAAATAGCCAACATTTACTGAGCACTTGTACCTCTACTATAACATGTACAGAAATTTACTCTTTCCTGCCTTTTTATATGCTTATCTCTCTAATAAAACTATGAATCATTTATTAAAACAATGAGTAAATTGATCCAATAATAAGCAAACCAATGAATTAAGCAAATTATATGGTCTTTACTGTGCCTCTCACTTGGGCAATATTGACTTCTATCTCATATTTCCCCAGCACTGGGGAAATCAAGTTCTTTTTTTTTTTTTAAGATTTTATTTATTTTTTGACAGAGATCACAAGTAGGTAGAGAGGCAGTTGGGGGGGAGGGGGAGGAAGCAGGCTCCCTGCTGAGCAGAGAGCCCATGCGGGGCTCCATCCCAGGACCCAGGGATCATGACCTGAGCTGAAGGCAGAGGCTTTAACCCACTGAGCCACCCAGGTGCCCCGGGAAATCAAGTTCTTGCCTTGTCTTTTTCTAGCTTTCAGAGCGACTGCCTCCCTTCTATTCTGACACAGTTAATGCATTGATGGACTTTCTTATAGTAGCCATCCTAGTGACAGTGGGAAAGCACCTATTCTCACTGTCAACTTTTGTAACTATATTTTGGGGGTTTCTTCTGATTTTCATATTAACATCATAATGATATAAGCTATTAAATTACTCACTGTTGTTTTTAATCCACTAGAGAACTGAAGAGACAAAGAACCGTAGTTGAATCCAAAAAATGACAAGCCTTTCGTAGGAGAGAAGAGACACATGCCTGTTCTCATTTTTGGTGGAATGCAAGGAGGTGAAGTAAGGAGGAAGAAATCAGCTGAAATTTTAATGAACTTCTAATGACTATGGGCAGATATAATTTCAAGAAGACCCAGCCAGAGAGCAAATCTGCACTCACCAAAGGCTCTTTCTCATAGGTCTCCATATGGAATACACTACAGGCTAACAGTAGAGCTAAGAGAGATCCTCCTGAGGCATGTGGGCCATCCTGAAACAAAGGCAGGCACCTTCAGAGAAGGATGGAGGTAAAAGGAGCTGAGAGAAATCCCTCAGAGGCATTCCAGTCTTGACAGTTTGCAGATACCCTCCCAAAGCTAAAGGCTGAGTGGGCGGGCACAGAGAGATTATCTATAATGCAAAAAGAGCAGGCAGCTGAACTATAAACTAGAGACAAAATCCCCACGGTTCAAAAAGCTGGTGACTTTGTAATAAAACACAAAGATATCTCTGGAGTCATGCCAGTTTGCAGATGTTAGAATTATCAGGAAGAGATTACGAAATAATTACAATACCAAAAAAAACCTAAAGGATCTAGTGGAAAAAATGGACCACATGTGTGAAGAGATAAGGAATTTTAGTGAAGAAATGGAAATGCTGAAAAAAAAAAAAAAACTAATAGTGAATAATAAAAATGCAAAATGTTATCAGAAATGAAGAATTCATTAGAGAAGCTTAACAACTGGGTCACAAAAGATCAGTTCACTCAAAACCAGAACAACAGAAAATATCCAAACTGAAACATTAAAGAGAAAAAAAAAAAAAAGGCAGATCTGTTAATATTTGTAGAACAATAGCAAGCAGTCAATATTCAAGCAAAAGTAGTTTCATGAGGAAAGAAAAGAGAGGAAATGGAAGAAATATTTGATGAAACATTGGATGACAGTTTTCCAAAATTTAAGAAAATCATCCATACAAATATAAGGAGCTTGACAAAACCAAAGCAGAACAAATGCAAAGAAAAATCAGACTTAGGCACATCTTAAACAAAAGTCTAAAACCAAAGATAAAAAACAGACCTTAAAAGTAGCCTAAGGAAAAAAGATACATTACATTGACAGGAATGACAATATTGTTGATGTCTGTCTTCTCATCAGAAAACAGAGGCTAGAGAAAAAGGGGTAGTACACATTTATTATTTATTTATTTATTTATTTTTTAGTGGAATGACTTATTTTTATTTTTATTTTTTATAAACATATATTTTTATCCCCAGGGGTACAGGTCTGTGAATTGCCAGGTTTACACATTTCACAGCACTCACCATAGCACATGGTAGTACACATTTAAAGTGTTGGGGGGAAAAAAAAACCTAGAATTTTATATTCAGCAAAATATATCTTTTTTAAAAGATTTATTTATTTATTTATTTCAGAGAAAGCAAGTGCCTGGGGCGGGGGGAGGGCAGTGAGAAGGAAGAGGAAGAAAAGCAGACTGCAGTAAGTGCAGAGCCTGAAGCCATGTTCCATCTCATAACCCTGAGATCATGACCTGAGCCCAAATCAAGAGTCTGATGCTTAACCAACTGAGCCACCCAGGTGCCCCTCAACAAAATTTATCTTTAATAATAAAAGAGGAATACATCTTCCAACTGATAAAAATCTAATATGATTTGTTTCTAGCAGACCTATCCTATAAGAAATGTTAAAAAGAGACAGGAAGGGGGCGCCTGGGTGGCTCAGTGGGTGAAGCCTCTGCCTTCGGCTCAGGTCATGGTCTCAGGGTCCTAGGGTCGAGCCCCACATCGGGCTCTCTGCTGAACGGGGAGTCTGCTTCCCTCTCTCTCTCTGCCTGCCTCTCTGCCTACTTGTGATCTCTCTTTCTGTCAAATAAATAATAAAATAAAAAATCTTAAAAAAAAAAAAAGAGACAGGAAGGAATTAATAGATGAAATCTTGGATCCACAGGAAGGACTGATGAACGTCAGAAACATCAAATATTTGGGTAAAATATAAAATAACTTTCTTAAACTATCTATATATCTGTTAATCTTCCTTAAACTATCTATATATCTATTTGTCTTTAAAAACTTCTCACTTTTTTTTTTAAGATTTTATTTTTTATTTGACAGATAGAGATCACAAGTAGGCAGAGAGGCAGGCAGAGAGAGAGAGAGGAGGAAGCAGGCTCCCTGCCGAGCAGAGAGCCCGATGTGGGGCTCGATCCCAGGACCCTGGGATCATGACCTGAGCCGAAGGCAGAGGCTTTAATCCACTGAGCCACCCAGGCGCCCCAAAACCTTCTCACTTTTTAAAACAAAAATAATATTTGGTGTTTATAACATATGTAAAGTAAAATACAATGCAATTAGAGCACAAAAACTGGGATAATATTGTAAGAATCATGAAAAAGTATAAAATTATTTGAAGGTATATTGTGACAAATTAGAGATACATATCTTTCTGTGTTATAGAGTGTGTTCACACACACACACACACACACACACACACACACACACACGAAGAGATAGACATAAAAAGCCAAGAAAGGAGTAAAATTAAACATGAGAAATGCCTGTTTCACCCAAAACAAGGCACAAAAGGAAGAACAAATTAAAAAAATTGGATAAACAGAAAATAAATAACTTATATATTTGTCTTACAATATCACTTGTTAGACTGATAAAAAAGCATGACCCAACAGGTGTTATTTATAAGAAACACATAATAAATATAATGGCACAGCAAAGAGCTGAAAGTAAAGGTACAGAAAAAGATATACATGCCAACACTAAGCATAATAAATCTGGTATGGCTTTATTATTATTATCAAAGAAGACTTTAAGACAAAGAGAATATAAACAAAGATAAAGAGGTATATTCCAAAATGTTAAGAAAATCGACCAATCAAGAAGACATCTCAAAGGCTCATGAGCTTAACAGAAGATTTGAGCAATACTAACCACCAATTTGAACTAATGCACATTATTTTCAATAGCACATGGAACATTGATAATAGGTCATATGCTGTGCTATCAAATAAATCTCAAATATAAAATTGTTGAAATTATATACAGTATATTCTTTAGTCACACAAGCATTAAATTATAAATAATATAAGCTATCTTGATTTGGAAAAATCTTCAAATTAATTTTAAATTAAGCCATAAAAATCAAATAAAGTATACATCAAAGAAACACAAGAAAATTAGAAAACACTTTGAACTAAAAGAACTAAAATTTAAGCTAAAAGAATGAAAACACAACATGTCAAAATGTGTGAAATTCAGTTAGAGTAGTGTTTAGAGGGCAATTGATAGTTTATCAAATAGTCATTAAATAAAAGAAAAATGTGTGGAGTCAATGAATAAGTTTTCTTTAAGAATTTAGAAAAAGGAGAGCAAATTAAATCCCAAATAAGTAGAAGAAAGGAAATAAAAAAAAATAAGAGAAGAAATCAGTGAAATAGGAAACATACAAATGACAAAGAAAGATAACAAAACCAAAGGTTACTTTATTATTGATAATTATTGATAATTTTAGTAAAATTGTCTAATCTTCAGAATGATTAAAAAAAAAACAGTATGGACAACACAAACTGTTGATCTCAGGAAAGCAAGAAGGATTATTGCTACAGATTCTAGTAAACACACTTAACATCTTAGATAAATATACAAATTCCTTTAAAGACACAAATTGTCAGACCAAATAGGAAAGGAAACAATTTAAAACCTAAAGAAAACTATATTTCCTAAGAAATTAAAATTGTAGTTAATAACTTTTCCACAATGAACACTTTAGGGTTATAAGTTTTCACTGATAAATTTTATCAGACATTTTAAAAAATAATACAAATCCTATATAATCTCTTTTAAAAAAAGAAGAGAAAGAGATACTTCCTAACTTATTTTAAAACATTAGCAATACTGATGTCAAAAGTCATCAAAGGAAGAAAAACTATACACTAAAATTCCTCACAAAAAGATGCAAAATTCTTAACAAAATATTAGCACTTCAAATTCAGCAACAAATACAAAGTACAATACTCCATGATCTGCAAGGTATATCCCAAGAATGCAAGATTGGCCTAATATTCAAAATTTAATCAGTATAAACTACTACTTTATACAGAATAAAGGAGAAATTATCTAAATAGATAATAGATAGATAATACAATTATCTATATGGGTGCAGAGAAAATATATGACAAAATTTAATACTCGTCTATGATAAAAACTTTTTTTTTCTATAAAACTGTTTTTTTTATTTGTTCATGTATTTACCTTTCCTGGAGTGTATGTGTGTGTGTGTATATATATATATATACATATATATATATATATTTTTTTTTATTTCTTTTCAGTGGATAAAAACTTTTAACAAACTAGAAAGAGAAAGGACCTTTTTCAATCTGCTATAGGTTTTCTTTGAAAAGCCTACAGCTAACATCTTACTCAATGGTGACGTACTAAATCCTCTTCCTCTAAAACAGGGACAGTGCAAAGATTCTTCACTCTTGTACGAGATAAAGAAAGAAAAGATGGAACTATGAGAGAGGAAGAAGTTAAACTCCCATTATTCACTGATGACATGATCACACATGTACAAAAATCTATGTGACTACTAAAAAAACTACTATGTGAATGTTACTTTTATATGTTAACAACAAATAGTTGGAAAATAAAAATCTTTAAAAAATGCAACTTATAGTATCAAAACCTTCAAATATCTGAGAATAAATCTAATGAAATATGTGCATACTTCTACATTAAAAACTATAAATGACACTGAAATTAACAAATATCTAAATAAAGAGATAACTGGTCAATGGAACAGAATAACAATTATAAAACTAGATCCACATATGTATGCTCAATTAATTTTCAACCAAAGTATCAACTAAACTCAGTGGGAAAAGACATACCACTTTTTCCAGATTTATTGAGCAATAATTGACAAATGAAATCATAAGATATTCAAAATACAATGTGATGATCACAATATATAATATATATTATATATAATATATCATCACAATATGTAATATATATTGTATATAATATTATATATAATCATCACATTGTATACTTTGAATATCTTATGAATATATATATATATATATATATATTTATATAGAAAGAGAGAGAGAGAGAGAGAGAGATTGTGGAGGGATTCCCTCCATTGAGTTAATTAACACATCCATAACCTCTCATATTTACTTTTTTTTTAAAGTTCCACTCTCAGCAAATTTGAATTACACAATACAGTGTTAACTACTATAGTCACCATGTTATACATTTCGTTCTCAAACTTTATGTATCTTGTAACTGAAAGATTTATACCCTTTTACCAACCTCTCTGTTCCCTCACACCCCAGTCCCTGAAAACCACTTTTCTACTTTCTATTTTTTTGAGTTCAACTTTTAAATTTTTTATTAGTTTCCACATTCAAGTGAAACCATGCAGTATATTGCTTCCTAACAAATGGTGCTAGCACAACTGAAAAAGAAAATGAACCTCCATCCCTATGTCATTCCAAACACAAAAATTCAAAATGGATCAAATGGGGAGCTGACTTAGAACTGGTGCCAACAAGGGGAATTCACTGTTTAATTAAAACAAAACAAAAAAAATTTCCACTTCTGAACAACATGATAAAGGACAAGATTTAACCTCTTATCTGAATTAGCTGAAACAACATATATATATATATGAAACAATAGTTTTGAAGGCATTGAACATTAGACTCTAAAGAACAGTGATCCCTGAGAGAAGGGATTTGAACCAGATGACCCGTAAGTTTGTCCTAGCTTAAGGTCTTCAGAGTTTTCAAGGTGCAGCATAGAATGGGGGAACTCCTTCAGAATCCCACAGACTTTCTGAGTTGAGGAGATGGAGGATGCAGTTTATAGGATGTAGTACAGAAATGAAGAAACTATAGGGTTCAATATGCTGAACGTTACCAAATATCTACCTTGATTTCATTTTTCCCTCATTCAACAAACCCTCTTCATTTTCTTTCCTTCAAAAGGGTTTGATGACTCAACCCTGGGTTATTTATTCTTCTTCTTTGCAATGTTAATAAAGCTCACAATTTGTCAGTTGAAAATGGTTAGGGTGGGATTTAGTGTAAATCATTTTTCTTTAGGATAGCAAATGATTAAACATGCACTGGCTATCACAAATACTCATGATAGTTAATCTTCAAGTATTTAGCCTTTCCTACATTGTAATATGGGCCCTTCATGATGTTGTGTCCTCAACCACTGTGTAAGCAAATTTATATGGCATTAACAACTGCTTTGTTTCACCCTCAAACTGACTGAAACTTAGCAATGGATGAAATAAGTTTTACTGACAAAATTTAGAAAGTTTACACATCCTTTTACTACTTAGGCTGGAAACATCAGAAAGAATATGATAAACACCTACCCACTCTTTCCAGGCTACTTGTAGATTAAACAATGTCACATCTGTTGGTGAGTTAAAAGACTTACTCTATGCTATTGCATTTTATCTTCATGTTTCCTACTCATATAAATAATGTACATGTGACTACAGCTAAATTGTACTTTAATCGAGATTATTGTATTCATGCTATTTTATCTCTTTATAAAACAAACACTGTATTGTTTACATGTATCTCTTTAGATCATACCCGAAAAACGTTCACTATATGTGATAAGAGAAATTACTACTTTTTACAAAATATTAATGACTTGTATAAATCATGACTTTGACTATACAAAGTGCACTTTTATCCAGTGGACTTTTTTATGATCCAGTGGAGAAGAGAGAACATTATGTTCATCCCCCTTAACCTTATTCTATTAGTTTCAAATGTGTTATTAAGAGATTTGTGACTAAAGAAATTAGGAAACAAACCAAAACTAGAAGACAAGGTGAAATGCAAATGCAACAGATAACAGAAAGAATTTATCAAGTGCAGGTCAGAGTTTAGACACAAGGATATGGGGAACCAGCAAAAGGAGAGGCTCTGAGCGCCAAAACTGGGACAGTACTCCCAAAAAGAAACCACTGGGTCATGCTGGCGCCTGAGATATGCATCTGTTGATACTCTAAAGATTTGTCCTGAGTGTTCTAAACTATGAATATTTCTCTGACAATTCTAACTAACCTCCAATCATAGAGGAGGCCTTCCAAAACCTCTTTGTATTTAAGCCCACAATGTCTGAGAGGGATTTTGGCTCACAGACTCCATTTGCATCTCCATGAAATGAGTGTGTATTTACTTGAGTCCTTTGAAGCTTTGAAACCAGGCACACTTATCTCCTTGCTAATATGTCATCTTTAGCCATAGTTTTTCTCAAAAACTACTTTTCTCAAAAAGCTACTTCATCCATATGAATATCTGTTGATGCGGGTAATGTCTCTCTTGATTAGGATCACAGCGAGTCTCTCCCTCAGCAGCCAGCATGTACCACCACAGAATTTGATGATGTACAGAAAGGACAACTGGCCTGGAACCTGTGAATCATCCTAGTTCTCCAGAGAAAAAAATGTCGTCATCAGTTCTTTCATCTCAAAGTCTTATCCTTGCTTGAGATAGCACTAAGTCAATAGGCATTCCACATTGCTGATCTTCCTAGCCGCAGTAAATATATTTTTTTAATGAATACTTTTTTTATTTCATCTCTAGATACTCCTTACCTTTTACTAAGTATCACCGACTACATATTTAATATTTATCACAAGTTGATTTGTTCTTTGTCCTGAGTTTTTTATACAAATAATTTCATTTCCAGTGAGTTCACTTTTTGTTTCAATTATAATCAATGCTCTGACTTAAAACGCTCTTTGTATCTGTTGATGAACATCTCAAAATGAAAGGCAAATTTAACAAAAAATTATAGTAACTGCTATGGCCTAAATGTTTGTGCTCTTCCCAACCCCCCAAATCACATGTTGGGATCCTAACGCCCAATGTGATGATATTAGGAGATGGGAGGTGATTAGGTCATGAGGACACAGCCTTCATAAATGGGATTAGCACCTTTATAAAAAGGGCTCCAAAGGGTTTCTGTGCCTCTTCCACTATGTGAAGACAGAATGAGAAGTCAGCAGTCTACAATCCGGAAGCATGTCTTCACCAGAACCGGACAATGCTGGCATCTTGATCTTGGACTTTCAGACTCCAGAACTATGTAAAACGAATTTCTGTTGTGTATAAACTACCAAGTATGTGATATTTTGTTACAGCAGCCGAAATGAACTAAGACAATAATTTAGCCACAGTATGATGACAGGGACTAAACATTCATAAGTCACTGCTCATGTCAACTGTCAGAGTAGCAAAATTGAGTCAATATTCTTTTTGTTTGATTATTTCATTTTGTCTGTTTTTAGAAGCTATTGAATAAATTTGATGTGCAACATTGTGTAACTTTAAGGTATAGAGTGTATTACTCTGATACATTTATACATTATAATATGATTGCTCATGTAGTGATAATTATCATATTACATAATTATAGTACAATATTATTATCTCTATTCACTAAACCGTGTATTAGATCTCTATGGCTTATTTACTACCTGTTACAAGTTTTTACCCTTAAATACCAGCACTCTTATCACCTCCACCACCCATCCCTTGGTAACCACCACTTTACACTATTTATTTTTAAATTTTATTTATTTATTTTGACAGGGAGAGATCACAAGTAGGCAGAGAGGCAGAGAGAAGGGGAAGCAGGCTCCCCACTGAGCAGAGAGTCTGATGTGGGGCCCGATCCCAGGATCCTGAGAAGGCAGAGGCTTTAATCCACTGAGCCACCCAGGTGCCCCTACACTATTTTTTTTTTTTACAGCTACACTTTTTCAGATTTCATATATAAGTAATATCATACATTACTTGTCTTTCTTTATCTGATTTATCTCAGTATAATGTACCCAAGGTCCATCAGTGTTGTTGCAAATGGGAGAGTATCTATTTTTCTCATATCTGAATAATATTCCACTTTGTATATGCACCACATCTTTTTTATCTATTCATCTGTTGATTGGCATTTGGATTATTTCCATATCTTGGCTATTATGAATAATGCTTCAATGAACAGGAGAGTACATGTATCTTCCTGAAAAACTGTTTTCATTCCCTTTGGTATATATCCCAGAAGTTGGATTGTATGGTAGACCCATAATTTTCTGAGGAAACTATTTTTTTTTCCATAGTGGTTGGACCAATTTACAACCCAACAAACAATGTTTAAGGGTTCCCCTTTCTCCACAGCCTCTCCAGTGTTTGTTTGTTGTTTCATGCCTAAGAAGACAAGAAACAATAGATGTTGGAGAGGCTGTGATGAAAGGGGAACACTTACACTTTAGGTGGGAATGCAAGTTGGTACAACCACTTTGAAAAACAGTGTGGAGGTTCCTCAAAAAGTTAAAATAGAGCTACCCTATGACCCAGGAATTGCACTACTGGGCATTTACTCCAAAGGTACAGATGTAGTGAAAAGAAGGGGCTTGTGCACCCCAATGTTCATAGCAGCAATATTCACAATAGCCAAACTGTGGAAGGAGCTGAGATGCCCTTCAACAGACAAATGTATGTGGTCCATATATACAATGGAATATTACTAAGCCATCTGAAAGGATGAATTCTGCATTTTTGCATCAACATGGATGGGACTGGAGGAGATTATGTTAATTTAAATAAGTTAAGCAGAGAAAGTCAATTATCATATGGTTTCACTTATTTGTGGAATATAAGGAATAGCATGGAGGATATTAGGAGAAAGAAGAGAAAAATGAAGGGGGATATATCAGAGGAGGAGATGAACCATGAGAGACCATGGACTCTAAGAAACAAACTGAGGGTTTTAGGAGGAAGGGGGTTGGGGGGGGTGGGTTAGCCTGGTGATGGGTATTAAGGAGGCACATACTGTATGGGGCACTGGGTGTTACATGCAAACAATGAATCATGGAACACAACATCAAAAACAAATGATGGACTGTATGGTGTTGTTCTTGACAATCATTCTAGCAGGAGTGAGATGATATCTTATTGTGGTTTTGATTGGCATTTCCCTGATGATAAGTGATGTCGAGCATCTGGCCATCTCATATCCTCTTTGGAGAAATGTCTACTTAGATCTTTTGTCCATTTTATAATCAGATAGTTTGAGTTGTTTTTTGTTTGTTTGTTTGTTTTATTATTGAGTTGACTGAGGTTTTTTTAAAAAATATATTTTAGATATATTGGATATGTGGTTTGCAAAAATTGTTTTCTCACTCTGTAGGTTGTCTTTTTACTTTGTTAATAATTTCTTTTGCTATACAGAAGCTTTTGAGTTCAATGTAGTCCCATTTGCTGATTTTTTTTTTCTTTTGTTGTTTGTGCATTTGGGGTCATACCTCAAAAAATATTGATTAAACTAATATTGCTGAACTTCCTCCCTATATTTTCTTCTTGGAGTTTTGTGGTATCAGGTCTTATGTTTAAGGCTATGATCCATTTCAAGTTAATTTTTGTGAGTTGTGTGAGACATCTGTCCAATTTCATCATTCTGCATGTGTTTCTTCAGTTTTCTTGCTACCATTTGTGGAAGAGACTTTCCATTCCCCATTGCGTGTTCTTGGCTCTCTTGTCAAATATTAGTTGACTGTATATGACAGGATTTAATTCTGGGCTCTCTATTCCATTCCATTGGTCAATGTGTCTATTTTTATACCACTAACATACTGTTTTTACTACTATGGTTGGGGTGGTATAGTTTGAAATCCAAAAGCATGATACCACTGGCTTTGTTCTTTTTCACAGAATTGGTTTGACTATTTTGGTTTTTTTGTGGTTCCACATATTTTTGTAGGATTTTTTCTTCTATTTTATGAAGAATGCCTTTGGTATTTGATGGGGACTGTGTTGAATCTGTAGATGGCTCTTTTTAATAATATTAATTCTGTTCCATGGACACAGGGTATCTTTTCATTTGCTTGTGTCTTTGATTTCTTTCAGCAAGCTTTTATGATTTTCATTTTACACATCTTTCATTTCTTTGGTTAAATTTATTTATTTTATTGTTTTTAATACTATTGTGAATGCAATGGTGTTCTTTCTTTTTTCAGATGCTTCATCATTAGTGTAAAGTAATGCAGCTGATTTCTTTATGTTGATTTTGGAGTCACTATTCTTTTGGACATAAGTTTAAAGATGATATACATAAAGCACAGAATTGTAGACAGTTGCTTTCTCTCTGTCCCTTCCACCAGATTGTGAGTCATGTGAGGGCAGAATCCATGTTTAATGTTCAGTATGTCCCATCATAACTGTTCCATAATAATAATCCCTAGGATATATTTTTTGAACTTAACAGATCCATAGAAACGTCTGATTTCAAAGAGGAAAAACAGAAAAATTCTTTAGAGTCACATTTATCTACTTGAGATTTAACAGCAAAATTATCTGGGAAAAATTGCTCAAGTTTATATTCCGTCCTCTTCACAATGAATATATATTAATTGAGAAAGGTAGAAGATTCTAATATAAATCCAGGTTGTGTTTTTTGTGGTTACTTTAATTGAACTATAATCACAAAGGCAATGAAGAAATAAAGATACATCTATGCATGTACTTATATACATATTGTACATATGTATGTACATAAAATTACAGATAGACATATGATGTATAAATAGTACTAAGACCTATGATCTGGCCTCAAATCCAAACAAAATGTAAAATAGACAATAAAAATAATATAAATTTTTTTTGAATGTGTATAAAAATGATTTAATTAGAAAGGAACAAAAAAGAAAGAACAGGCACTTTTCAAAGTATCACATAGGCTGCTGTGCCATTTAAGGCACTAGGCTGGTGTTCTTATAAACAAAGATACTTCTATGTCATAACATTCAATATATTTAAATTAATGTATGGCAGGTGGTTTATAACAGTTTTCAGTAAATACATGTTTTCATCTCATTAGAACATTTTAACAATCAAAAAATAAAACTAAAGTTCGACCTCTATTTTGTTTTAATTCTGTTGGTCCCAAAGATGGCCTTAAGTACAAAAAAAAACAAATGAGAGAATAAGTGTTTCCATAATTATTTTTTAAATTATCAAGAAAATTATAAACCACGCCTCTCAGACAAAATTGAATAAGCGAATGTTACTTTATTCTCAGTTTTCATAAAAAAGATAATAGAAAATTGTAGTAATACACTCAGCATTAAGTAAATATATGTATCTGGTTAAAATCCATCCCTTCCCCCTTATGAACTGCATCAGTTCTCCACTGCTACAAAGCATATTACTCAAAATGTAATGGCTTAAAAATAACCAGCAATTCTTATCTCACAGTTCCAGCAGATCAGAAATGTAGGCATAGCTTAGCTAGATGGGTCTAGCCCAAGCTTTCTTATGCCCTGCAGTCACAACTGAGTTGGGCAGGGAGGTTTTAGGGAGCATTCAATTTCAAGTTCACTCACGTGGTTGTTGGAGCTCTTGGTCCTCTCCCACTTGGTCTGCCCACAGCTCTACCTCATGACTCACAGCTGGCTTCTCTGAAGCTGAAAGTGATTCAGGAAAAATTGAGAGTGCCCAAGCACTCCCAAGGTGGAAGCCACAATCTTTTATAAGCCAATTGTGGAAGTGACATCCCCTCATTTCTGCTGTATTAGATTCACTAAGAAGCAACTCACTAAATCAGGTCTACACTAATTGCCTGTAAATTATACAAAGTGATTATGTGAGGATCATTAGATGTCATCTCAGAGACTGTCTACTTTAACAACCTTAAAAGGAATACAGCAAGAAACTTTGTTATTATCTTTAATTCATAATTCTGATGATCCCAGCAATTGAACCAGGTAGAGTTGTAAAGAGGATAACCAAATCCCCATAAAGGATGCAGCAAATTAATCTATAAGTCATGATAGAAAAATTATCGTCTCTGCCCATTCACTAGCTTACTGGGATAGAAATTCCACTGAAAAAGATGACTTTACTGGGTATCTCACATGCCTCATGGAACTGCGGGAGCCGTCTAATAGACTTCAAGGTATGATTGGAATAACTATACCCTGGAATTCAGAAGGACTGCACTCTGGCTCCAAGTCTGGCAATAAATTGAGCCTGGATGGCCCAATCAGTTGAGTGTCTGCCTTTGGCTGAGGTCATGATCTCAGGGTCCTCGGTTGGAGTCCCGAGTGGGGCCTCCCTGCTCAGCGGGGAGTCATCTTCTCCCTCTCTCTTTACCTCTCCCTTTCCGCCTCTCCCCACTTGTGTTCACAGGCACTCTCTCAAATAAATAAATAAATTTTTAAAAAAAGTTTCTCTGGGTACCAGCTTGCCTATGTATACATTTAGTGCTTTAAAAAGTTTCCTGTGTCCTACCAGTGTTCAATAAATAATAATTTAAAGAAAAACTGAGTAACATTGATTTCACAAAGCACTCACCATTATTTCTCTGCATACATAATGTAAATCTAAAAGTCTCACTTGGGCTGCTTAAATTTCTAATACAACTAAAATCTCAAAGTTACTTAACCAGTACTAATACTTAACTAATATTAGTTACTTAACCAGTAACTAATACTAAGCTTAGATTTTAAATATCAAGAAACTAGTAAAATGGTTTTGTCTGTCCATGAGAAGAAGGGTCCTATTGGTGTATGTAATTAGGCAAACTTATTTAAAAAACAAAAACAAAAACAAACTGTAATTAAGTCCTGGTTGGGGGGGGTGTATATGAATGTGTGCTTAATATTTTTGGGGGGGATGATTTTGGATTTACAGAAAGTTTGCAAAGATAATATAGAGTTTCCATATACCCATTATCTAGTTTTCCTTAAGTAACACCTTGCATAACCATGGCACATTTGTCAAAACTAAGAGTAACATTGGTACATTACTATTAACTAAACTATAGATGTTATCAGATTCTACCAGTTTTTCCACTAATGTCCTTTTTCTATTCCAGGATCCAATCCAGAATACCACATTACATTTAGTCATCTAGTCTCCTAGTCTCTAACCTGTGAGAGTTTCTCAGTCTTTCCTTGTTTTTCATGACCTTAACAATTTTGAGGAGTAGAGGTCGGTTATCTTGTAGACCATCCCTCAACATAGACTGTGTGATGTTTTTCTCATGATAAGGGTTAGGATATGGTTTGAGGGAAACACATTATGAGATGAGGTGACCTCATCATATCACATCAAGGGGTACATGGTATCTGCATAAATTATTACTGCCGATGTTAATAGTTGTTTGTTCAATGGACAATAATTCAAAATGACATATCTGTCCATTCCTCTTATTATTATTAGAAGTTTGGGTATGATTCTTTTTTTTTAAATTAATTTATTTTTTAAAATTTTTATAAACATATAATATATTTTTATCCCCAGGGGTACAGGTCTGTGAATCGCCAGGTTTACACACTTCACAGCACTCACCATAGCACATACCCTCCCCAATGTCCATAGCCCCAACCCCTTCTCCCAACCCCCCTCCCCCCAGCAACCCTCAGTTTGTTTTGTGAGATTAAGAGTCACTTATGGTTTGTCTCCCTCCCAATCCCATCTTGTTTCATTTATTCTTGGGGGTTTAAGGGGGTAGGAAAAGAATAAATCGGTATGATTCTTTAAGTAATGATTTATTTGTTAAAGAATTTTGACAGTGGTGGGAAAATCTCTCTAAAAAGAGGTCCTACAGCTGTGAAATATTCTCACACTGACACAGTTTCAAACTGGGGGCATTTAGAGTATGAGGTAAGAGTCTTCACTTTTATTGGCTATGTGTGGGTTGTTTGGTTTCTTGGCAGGAATGTTTTTGCATGTTGAATATTTCCCATGAATACTTTCTTGTTGTTCAGTATTAGGGGGCTTCTGGTTCTAGTAGGTAACCAATAAATTAAGCAAAACAAATTAAATATCCCTTTATTTCATGCTTTGGTTATACACTTTTAAGAGGAAAGTGTTTGGGGCCTAAATTTTTACTTAATTGACTAAATTCTAGATTTTTGTTTTGCTTGTTTTAAACTCTTAACAAGTTTGTAATTTCCTTTGAGGGTAGGGATTATCTTGTGTTTATTTATTTCTGCAGAGCTCTATATGGTGCTCAGCATAAAACAACTTCAAAGTATAAAGGAAAAAAAAAAAAACAAACCCACAATTCTTTACTTCAGATTTTACTCATTCCTAAAAGTCTTATAAAGTGTTTGCTAACAAATTAATACTATTAAAGTAAATCAGGAGATGGTTTGGTGACCAAAAGGTACTCCAATTTTTTAGTGATATTATACAACTCTTATGTTAAATGCAAGTGGTTCTCATTTAATTGTATAGTAATCTTTTTCATATTTAATTTTCACTTCTCTACTAAATCCTCATACTGACTTTTAAGAAAAATCTAAGACTCTTTGTTCCTTCTGTCCCTTCAGTTGTCCACTGTGAGTGTTATGCCAAAAAACCATGCTGATAATGTGAATCATAACAGCTCAGATATATTCACATATAATCTTAGCTACACAAAGAACCTCCTTGCACCTCTTTTCTTACTCTCCTCCCCAGGCTCTGATCTTCATCACCATTGCATCAACCATGTACTGTAGCCATTTCTCTTTTTCTTCATTTGTCAATCATTACTATATTCTCCTTCATAAATCATATCTGGATCTTGTCTCTATCTATGGAAATAAATCCAATTATTTTGTGTGTCTTATAAAATAAAGTCCAGAAAATATGGCTCCAAACAAATATTTCAAGAAAAATACAATTTACTGGGAGTCAAGAGCATGGGAAAAAAATGTATATGATGAAAATATAAAGATTAGATAGCTAGATAGATAAGTAAATGGAATTTATGTGAAGGTATATTTCTCTATAATTTAAATGACTTTTTTTCCTTGTTTGGCAATGAGGAGTAATAAGATTTTTACCCAGAAAGTGATATATTAAGATTTATATTTTAGGGGCTCCTGGGTGGCTCAGTGGGTTAAGCCTCTGCCTTCGGCTCACGTCGTGATCTCAGGGTCCTGGAATGGAGCCCCGCATCGGGCTCTCTGCTTAGCAGGGAGCCTGCTTCCTCCTCTCTCTCTCTGCCTGCCTCTCTGCATACTTGTGGTCTCTGTCTGTCAAATAAATAAATAAAATGTTTAAAAAAAAAGATTTATATTTTAAAGATAGTTTTCAGACTACAGTGCACATAGAAGGGAGAAAAGGACAGATGGGAAAAGTTGGACAGAAGCCTATCTCAGTTAAGTCCAAGTAGGAGATGATAAGAGTATAGAGAGAAAAAGAGATAACCAGAAGCAGAATTAAAGGTCCTTGATGACTGATTAAAGAAGTAGGTGGAGAAGGTGACAGAGCAGAAAATGACTTTGCAGTTTCTGGTTAGTCTGAAAGAGTGGATGAGTTTTACTAATAAGCAAAATAGAAGATATTAGTGGAAGAATAGATTTGGTTAGATGTGGGAGGAATGTATGATTAGTGATGGAGTACAGTATGAAGAACATGCTGAGTTTAGTTTAGTATTTGTTGTGGTTGAGGATCTAGTCAAACACTCAGAGAAGGTATTTAATACATAAGTTTTCAGACAAGATCTTGTGTATAAGTTCTCTTTTTTTTTTTTTTTCCTTATAGTATCTGGTACATTGTTATTTTAATAATTCCCCACTTTTGGTTACTGTGTCAGCAAGCTGAGGGTGTGACCAATTAGTGTAGTGTTACTCTTGGGTACCACTGCTGACATAGTCATTGGGATGGATAGCCATGTAGTGGCTATTACTAACAGTCGCCATCACCATTGCAAGCATGTGTTGTTGGATCATTGAGTTCTGCAGATTGTCTAATCCTGGTGGATATAATTTGATATGTAAGTGGTTGCTGAAAGGCATTTAATAACCTTGAAAGGATACAATGCACTAGGGAGGTTATTCATATCATAACTGTGAGGATAATAATAGCCAAGGATTAAAAAATACCCCAGAGCAAAGATTCTCAGGAGATAAGATTTAAGTATATCAAATGTGTTACAATCAGATTTGGATCTTGCATTTCTAAGTCAACCTACATTTTTGAGATAATGTATAATTGGGTTTCAATTTTTTCCAGAGTTATTTATATAACATGACATAATATATTGGCAATCACATATGCCCATGATTACTTAGGACAGAATGAACATGAAGATATTTCAGGAAGTGGTATTTCAAGTGATCTTCCACTTAAACTAGGACTGTCTATTATGTAAGTGATCAGGTATTTAATAAGAGAAGTTTTTACAAAAACAAAAGGGAAAAAAAGATTAATAGCTGGAGTAAAATATAAACTCAGTATCTGGGTATGAACAGCAGCCAGTTGAGAAAATGTCTAGATTTGAGTTCAAAGCATCTTTATATGGTGGAATAAGAATGGCAGCTTCGATTTGATGTAGTTTCCTGATCTGCAGTTTGACTGTCTTAGACGATGTCACTGGATGTTCTGGTAAACTCCCAAGTGGCCCCTACAGCAACAAGCATGAGGGTTGTCCACACTGTTGTGATTTCTCTGAAGTTAACAGGCAAATAACAAAACTTCAAAGAAAATGAACAGAACTAGAATTGAAAAAGGGTTTACTACAGTTTTCTATTGAAACAATTTTAATAGTCATTCCATTTTTATCAAAGATAATTATAATGAGACTAGTTTGTAAATATGTACAGTGTCATTAAATGTAGTCTGATTATCTATGCAAATGTAGCAAGAATAGTGATTCTATGCATATTCTCAACATGATACTCCAATCCAAGCTTTGGATATTACCAATAAATTAGCTCTGTAAAGCTAATCTTTGGTCTTTAAAATTGTCAGGTAATAATGAATCTCAGATCAGACCTTTAAAAGTCTTTTTAGGCTGAGGAGCCAAGCTAAGAACTTGCCCAAACGTGTCCTGTTACAAAGTAAACAGATTATATTTGAACTCCCATAAATACCTATACTATCATAAAATAATATTTAATAAGAGTTTCTGAACTCTAGAGGGATCAGATAGGGAGAAAAAAGTGTTTCAACCTTTGTTTTGCAAAGGTGGACTATGCCTAATTGCTGTAAGTTATAGAAAACTTTAAAAAAAAGGAAAAAAGGGAATTCTTTAAATTTGGAGAACAAAACATTAAAGTATAAGTAATCTTTTAAACAAAGTCATAAAATTTATAATAATCTTCATCAGTTCATTTAGTCCCATATAATTAATTCTCGTTTTTTTCTTGATACTGAATTAGTGGTTATATGAACCAATCAATTTTTCCATTAGAGTTCTAGAAATTCTTACTCAGTTCAGTGTTATGATCGTCAAGGTATTAGAAACTTGTATTCCAGGGCAATTTTCAGGGTATTTTCCATAAATCTTTTTGAAGGTGCAGCATTTTTGCCTATAGCTGCTTGTCAGTGCTTTCAGAGAAGAATAAAGGTAAAACAACTGTCCGTGAGTGACAAGTCTTAAAAAAAAAAAAAAAAATGAGACACTTGGGACTCTGAGAAACAAACTGAGGGTTTTGGAGGGGAGGGAGGGTGGGGGGTTGGGTGAGCCTGGTGGTTAGTATTATGGAGGGCATGTATTGCAAGGAGCACTGGGTGTGGGGCATAAACAATGAATTTTGGAACACTGAAAAGAAATAAAGTTGAATAAAATGAAAAAAAAAAAGAAACAAACAAACAAACCAAAAAAACAAACAAATAAGTCACAGGGAAAAAAAAAAGATAAAAAAATGGTTAAAGATGTGGTGAGAGTTCACTAAAAATATGATGCAATTGACAAGTCCATATGATTATTTTTACAATATATAATTTTTAAAAATAATAACTGGAATTATGACTGGTAGTATAATACCAAGACATACCAGATTTCTAGGAGTTCCATATACTTTTTGGAACACTTATATTGATAATATATGCTCATATAAATTTGATGATGTTTTCCACCCAATTTAATATGTCAAATAAGCTTAAATAACTTAATATTCCTCTTTTTATAAGGAGACAGAGCAAATCTTTGAGCTCTTGCAGGGAGCCTTCAGAATATTCCAAAGTTAATTTAGGTAAAAAAGATTTCATTTAGAATTTGCTTCCAGGAAGTTGGTGAAAAATGACAAAAGATGCTTTTGTTTTCCTTGCCCTAGGAGACATCTCTAGAAAAATGCTGCTAGGGCCAATGTTAGTTTGTTCTCTGTATTTATAGGTATAATTCTTCTTTTAATTTGTTTATTCATTTGTTTTTTTTTTTTGTTTTGTTTTAGACTCCACATATGGTCTATCCATGTTGTCACAAAAGGCTTAATTTCATCCTTTTCATGAGTGTATAATATTCCAATACATAACATATCTTCCCTTTCATTTGTCTATTGACAGACACTTAGGTTGTTTCCATATATTGATTACTATAAATAATACTCTAATAAATATATGGGTGCATATATATTTTCAAGTTAGGTTTTCTTTTTCTTTGAGTAAAAACCCAGTAAAGGAATTGTTGGATCGTACAATATTTCTATTTTTTAATTTTTTGAGGACCCTCCATACTATTTTCCACAGTGGATGTATCAATTCATATTCCCACCAACAGTGTATGAGAATGGTTGCCAGAGGGGAAGGGGTAGAGGGCATGGGCAAAATGGGTGAAGAGGAGTAGGAAATATAGGCTTCCAGTTATGGAATGAATAAGCCATGAGAACAAAAGACAAAGCATAAGGAATATAGTCAATGATACTGTAATAGTGTTGCATGGTGTCAAATGGTAGCTACACTTGTGGTAAGCATAGCATAATGAATAAACATGTGAAATACTTGTACACTTGAAACTATGTAACATTGGGTGTCAACTATACTAAAAAAAAAAAAAAAGAAAAGTCAAAAGATGTAAAATACTTGATCAAAAAGGATCACAAATCACTATAAAACAACACTTAATTATCCATTTAGCCAAATTGAACAAAGATCTCAAAGGCAACAAAAATAAGTTCTATAGGCCTAAAAAAAGAAAGTGTTTTAAATACTATAAATTCTTAGTTTTTCTAGGTAACCAAAGACCTAATAAAGACAACATGAAAAAGAGAAAATATCTTGATGAGATGTAGAATCTTGTTTCCTGGAAGATTACATTATAGGTAAAGACAAATCTTTGAAAGTTTTTTAATAATGACAGACCAATAATCTAAGAAATTCTGTGATTTTTACAGAGAGAAAATTAAACTCCAGTTTTATATCAGTATATTATTGATCTCATTTTAAAAACCTTTATAAATAAGTCATTTAATTTTAGCCACCTTTGGCTTCATAACATAAAATTTCCACAACACTTCTGCAATTTTCTATCCATTTAAGTTTTATCTTACTACTTTTATCTTCTTTTTCTGAAACAGCCAATTATTATTTCATTTTAGGACAGAATTACTCTCTTTTTTCCTTAACTAAAACATACCCTACACTCCATGCATATTCTTCATATAAAAACAGACATCCCATTTTCTTCCCATACTTTGTATACAAAGTTTTTTTCTCCTCACTTTTATTATCTCTTAGGAGTTTTACTTCTACACATGATTATAAATTTGAACAACTGGTAATCTTTATTTTCCAGTGAAAATTAGAAAGCAGACAATTGTGAATTGTTTCATATGTTAGCATCCTATAATAGGTTAGCAAATTTATCACAAATACATAATTATAAAATTAAAATATTTAGATATTTATATATATTGTTTTTTGAGAGAGAGAGAGAAAGAGTGTGTATGTGCACAGGGTGGGGTGGGAAGGGGCACACAGAGAGGGGGAGAGAATCTTAAGACATGGGGCTCAATATCATGACCCTAAGATCATGACCTGAGTTGAAATCAAGAGTTAGACACTTAATCATTGGAGCCTCCCAGGCACCCCTTTTCACAGTTTTCATAGTACAGTTTTTAATGTGGCAAAGACATATTTATTAACATACCCAAATAACCTTTGTCTCTCAATAAAAAAAATTAAGAAGTCAAAAGTAGATAAACAGGCTTAGCAAGTAATGTTCCAGTATATTATCTTATCTGGAAATAATCTAAATATTAAATGAATATCCATTACTTAGATTAACAGCATAAACTTCTATTACGTTTATATCTATTTAAGTTAGTTTAAAAAAATAGCTCATGTTACATTTAAGCAGTTAAATGTAACCATCATTTTAAGTTCTTGCTTATTGACAAATTCTGTAGCATAGAGATAACATGAGCCTATTTGACTAGTAGTAAGTAGATATAGTTATATTTTGCATTATATTTAATGTTGAAAACACTGAAGTCATACCTGTTTTTATAAATTCAAAAAACTTAAGCTAGTTTTAATTTATAAAAATTTATCTCCATATTATGTGAATTTGGGGAAAAAAGGTTGGTTTCTATATTTCTGAGCTTTAGGAATACTTAATTTGTGTAAGAGTTTATTTTTTTAAGCCAAGTAAATAGAACACTTTTAAAATATGACATACACATAATATTCATATATACGTACATACATACATACACACATATACATAAACATATGAACAGATACAGAGATGTTATAGCTTGCATTTTTAAATTTTAGCCATGTCTCACATACATATAAAATCTGGAAAGAACAGCTCGATCCAAATTGTGTTTCTGGAAGGTGGACTAAGTTAAGATTATTTGCTCAGATGGTCAAATTTTTTTTACTGAAGATTTTTTTTTAAGATTTTATTTATTTATTTGGCAGAGAGAGACACAGCAAGAGAGGGAACACAAGCAGGGGGGATGGGAGGAGGAGAAGCAGACCTCCTGCAGAGCAGGGAGCCTGATGCGAGGCTCGACTCGATCCCAGGATCCTGGGATCAGGACCTGAGCCAAAGGCAGACGTCTGCCCCAGATCAAGCCCCCCATAAGGCTCCCTGCTCAGCGGGGAGTCTGCTTCTCCCTCTCCCTCTTCCACTCCTTTTGTGTGCACTCTCTCTCTCTCTCTCAAATAAATAAATAAATCTAAAAATAAAAGAAAGAAAGAAACTTATGCATACCAATCAAAGAATGCATTCTGTGGTTTCCAAGAGGTCTGGAATCCTCTTTTCAAGAGTGCCCCTTAATGTGAGGTATCTTATCTAGGTTAAAATTACCCCAGAATGGCCACTACAAATTATCCAAAAGTTCACCCATTTTGCAACTAAGGCTCAAGATCCTGGTCTATAGTGCTTATATAAGAAGTAGAAATTTCTGAGGTAGATGAGAAAATTTTAGAATGGGTGGAACTATCTTTGCCTTTAGGTTCCTTAAAATGACAAATAAATGGGGAGTACAGTGATTGAGGATCCTGAGTTTTCTGTCCTTATGGACTGAAGTGTGACTTACCAAGAGTTTCAAAAAACATAATGCTGATATATACAAAGTCAGGGAATTCTAACTCGGACCTAAGAGAACCTGACCCTCTAACTGCAATTAGTAAGAAAGCAGTGAGTACGACTTCCATGGGTACAAGAACATGGTTGCTCATCAATCTCAGAGTTATTGAAGGGGTCATCTTTGTATCCTACTTTTGACCCCAGAAACTGTCAAACATCTAAAAACACTAAACATTAAAACCAGATCAGTAAAGTAGTATTTACTAAGAGTTTATTGTGCACAAGTGTTTAAAAACTAGGAGCCTTCAAACTAATCTGTATAAAAGCTCAGAGGTCTGACACTGCAGGATGGCTTGTAGAGTGAAAACGACAAAGTGTTTTAACCTTTACAATGATCAGTTATCACAACGGGGGTTTATATAAGTCAGAGGATTGGTAAAAAAGTGATCATTTTACACCATTTTGGGAAAGTGGCCTAAGTTTCTTTTATGGTTATCAGAACAATACATTTATAAGAAATAATTTAAATTTTGCTTGTGTTCATGAAATGAATTAGATTTAGTTTTGTTTACATGGTTTAAATGTTTTTGTCTAGTTAGGGGATTTTCAAGCCAAATATCCATTTATTTTATTTTAAAACTACTATAAAATCTCAGTGTTTAGTTAAATTTCAAAATATTTCAATAGTGATGTCTTTATCTTTTGGTGATGACTTGGAATTACGGTCTTTAAAAACTTTTCAAAGAACAGTATAATACTTCATATTCAGACTCAAGTCTGAAAGAAGGAATAATGTATTAAAGATTTCTGATAGGCTCAATGTTCTAACAATTAGCATTAGATGAAAGCACTGTCTTTGATATCCACTTGCGAAATGAGTATTATTTCTAAAGCAGTTTCCACGTTAATAAAATTGACAGATATTTGAAGAACGTAGAAAAAAAGGAATCAGTTGGCACATAACTCTTACATAGTAAATATTTGTTGAACTAACAGATTTTTCCTCAGAGTACAAAGGTGCATGATTGCCCTGATTAAATTATCACAAATTCTGTTAAGCAGATTCAGAATTAGTAGGATATTTTCTTGAGATGTTATAGCAAAGTGGAAAAGAACACAGATTTTGGAGAAAAGAAGTCTATGAATCAAGTCAGTCCTCTAGTTCCTCTTAACTGCATAATGTAAGTTCTTTAATCTCTAAACCTCAGGTTTTACTTCTGGAAAAAAATGGAGATTGCAGCAAGTTTCTTTTTGGTTGAAGTCAAATACAGCCATTAATTAAAGCATTTAACATAGTAGTGACCATGTAGTACATGATAACTACTGCTATTTCTCCACAGTTTTTAATGGGTTTTCAAAGAAAAAAAATTAATAATGTAAATATATCATAACATTGAACTACTACTGAACAATAATAGAGGAGATTCACTTTGTTTTGACAGAGAATAAATGATGCCACATGATGGTTGCCTTTCTATTGCTAAGAAATCAAATGTGGCTTGCTTTACACTTATTGAATTCCAGGGCCCCTTCTAGGGTCCTGGGGCAGCATCACATGCCTGAGTTACTCAGGAGAGTTAAGTCAGGTAAGAAGATCCTTGTTCGGTGGCAGCATAGGTCTAGTGATTTCTAGAACCTAGACTAAAGAAAGTGCCAGGTAGAATTAATTTTATGCATGCTGTTGGTGAGCATAGATAGAAAGTCCATGAAGAAGGGTAGACAACATGAATGGTTATTCTCAGCAAATGACCTTTCTTGCCAAAGGTAGACAGTAGGTGTGGTACTCATGCAAATGATGGAAAAGGATGACTTATTGCATTTTAATTTATATTTTAGTGCATAGGAGTGTTTCAATTCAACAAAAAGACAAGAGCTTTATTATTTCCTTGGCAGTTTTTTGTTTGTTTTTAACGCTGCTTACCTCCCAAATTAGATAAATAACAGAAAAAGAGGTGAGGTTCTTAGGCTTAGGTAAGGGAAAAGCCTGTAAAAATTCTATGTGAAGTAGAATGGAAGAGCTGCCCTAACTGGAAAGAGTGTGATTCATGCTGTGAAACTGGAACAAAGATAAAGGTTATATAATGGCTATTTTCTTTTTATTTAATAAGAGTATGAATACATATACAGTTTTTTTCTTTTTCAGATTAAAGACTAGTAATGTAGGAATTTTTCAAAATATTTAAGATTGTTCTATCATCTAGAAAATCTAAGACTTTCAGGCAAATAGGACTTAAGCCATTATCTTTTTCCTTTTCAATATGTTACTTTACTTTTGTTAAAGGATTTTTTTTTAATATGGAACTCTATGAATTTGCGTGTCATCCTTGTGCAGGTGCCGTGCTAATCTCCACATTGTTCCAATTTTAGTATATGTGCTGCTACAGTGAGCACTTGTTAATGAATTTTTAAGACTACATTAGTGAAAAATGGGGAAGGATTCAAATGGCGATAAATAATGGTGAGTAATAGTGCAACAGAATGATATACAAAACACATACTATTCAGGCGAGAATGAAAACTGTACTGTGCCACTGTATGACAGCACAAACACAGAGCAGCCTAACGTCAGTGGTGAAGTTTCATCAGGTCAGTCTATCCTTGACCACAAATATTTAATGCTTTTTAATCAGCTCACAAAATTGAGTCTTACCACTCCTTGGGAATCCATGACAAAAAGAGCTCTTTCCCAGTTTTTATGATTGAACATTTTAGGAGAAAGATGGAAACATGTTAGCCTTTTTGCCAAGGAATCAAGTGTTGTCTTTTTAAATGAACGAATGAATACATACATACATACATACATACATAAAATGAAGGCTGGCTTAGGAAGGCTGACTGTTTAGTTCTTCCAGATATACATTCTCTCCCAGCAGCCTGGTAGTCAGCTGCAAGTAAAACAATCTGAAATTGTTCTCATTGTCATCGTTTGACCCTTGTTTCTGAATTCAGTCCAGCATTTTTTGTATCAATGCTGAAGCACCATAAATTATACTTGCAGGAGCCCTTCAATGACCTGTTTGAAGAAACTGGTTATGGGGAGGGAGTCTAGTGTGGATTTTTGGCGCCGGAACTTGGTACACTGTGACTCAGTATACAGGAAATAAAAAAGACTGCTTCTCTCCCTATGGTTTTAGAAAGAGGTCAAAACCCATGTTAGGAAAAATGAAAGTGATCCCCAAAATACGGGGAAAAACACATAGTCTTACAAATAAATTTGGTCTCAAATTTCAAGGATATAGAAATATTCTTATTGTTTGAGTAACTATTGCAGGGTAGTTTCCCTTAAACTACACAGCACATAAATGTGTTTCTAAAAATTCTCTGAGAACAGAATCCAACTGAGGAAATTCATCCCAAAGCAAAGCTACCAACTTGTTTCTTCCAATTTCTATGCTATATTCACCAAATAACCACCTCTAAGACAGCAACCCACTTCTACCCTCCAGGACACTAAGGGAAACAAATAGATGAATAGAAATAAACATCAGTAAATCACATGCTGGATACTTATAAATCAAATGAGTTTAGTTTGTGAACATTACTAAACAACTTTTGAAATTAATAACTGTATTTTAAGAATTCTAAATATGGTAAATTCTACTAACTGTCTTGGTAAATTTTTGTGTCAGCTCTTAAGTCCCAGGTGAAAGAGGATATTGGATGGAATGAAACCTACACTACTCAATCCAGGAACAAGTCAGCCATATAGAGGAAATGAAGACTACAAATAGATATAAAAACTCAATCTGTCTTTTGTCTTTCAACATTTACTATTTTAACTCTTCACAAATGAAGAGTTGTATAATGTGTATCATCCAAGCCTGAAATAAATGTTCAATCAATGTCTAAATATGCCAGCCAATGAATCAAAATTAGTAGTTCTCAGATCAAAGTTCCAGGAAGGGGACAAAATAAATGGATTCCTATAGGTACATCATAAGAGCTCCCAGATGACCTCTGGGGAGAAAAAGAAACAAAATCGGTAGCCTGGAATATTTTAGGATGGTTAGATGGGAAATTGTGTCAACATGAAAATCGCAATGATTTACCAAAGATCCATAAACACATTCTCTTGGAATCTTTAATTAGTGGTGTGACTACTTAGGTGTTTGGGATTATTGAGCAATCTTATTTTGTAATTACTTGAAAACTACCATCTGTAGTTAAGAGTTCCCATGGCTCTTTTCATGTCTGTTTTGTAAAAATTGCACTCTACTGTGTTTCAGTTATGTTTTTACTTCTCTAAGGAGGACTGTCATTCAAATAGAAATGGACCCAGCCATAAATGTTCAAAGTTAAAAATTAAAATGTGTGTTATATTTTCCTCTGTGAGCATTTCTGTATTTTACAGATTTCTTATTATTTTATCTAGGAATAATTCACATAAGATCAGAAGATTAGAGATACATTGTTTGAAGAATTAATGCTATGTTTAAAAATGGTCTTTTTTTTTCTCAATATTTTCAATAGGAAATTAAATGTTCTTCATCCAGCATGTTTGTTTGGTCATGTTTTTGTTTGTTTTTCATTCTTCAAACATATTACTAAAAGAATTAAAACAATTTGCCAAATTCAGAGTGTAAATGACAATAAGCCATTTTCCTATCAATGTATGGAGGAATTAGTAACAGTTAAACTAATAAAGCTTTTGTTGTTTTTTAATGAGCTTTAAATTTTCAGATAATTGTAGAATTAGTTGTTCTAGATGTAAGTTGTAAGAATACAGAGAGAACCTTTCTATCCTTTACCCAATTTTCCCCAGTGGTAACAGCTTACACATCTGTAATATAATATCATAACCAGAATATTGACACTGATGCCATACACTAATCTTATCCAGATATCTCCAGTTTTACTTGCACTCATTTGTGTGTGTGTGCATTTGTATATACAAGTGTGTGCATTCAGTTCCATGCAATTTATCACATGTGTAAGTTTGTGTATCCACTACCATAGAATGGCTCTAACAACACAAGAATTCCTGGTAATTTCCTTTTATTACTCCCACCTTCCAGCCCTTTACCACCCTCTCTCCTCCCTAACTCCTGGCAAAAATTAATTTGTTCTCTATCTCTATAAGTTTGTCATTTCAAGAATGTTATATAAATGTAAACATACAGTATGTGTGGGAATGACTTCTTTTACTTCATATGATTCCTTTGAGATTCACCCAAGTTGTTGTGTATACCAATAAAATTTTTAAATATTAACACTACTAAGTAATATAAGACAAACATAATCATAATCTTATGATGATTATAAGAATCTTTCAATGGTCTATTTGGTGCTTCTCAATCACCTGGGAGCTTGTTAGACTAAAACCCAGCTAGTGGGCTCCACCCCTAGATCTCCTGATGCAATGGTCTGGAAAGGACCTGAGAATGCACATATCTGAAAGCTCCTCCTCAGTGAGACTGATGCTGACAACCTCACTTTGAATAACACTGCTTAAAATTTATAATTAAGAGCTCATTGTAATTCTAATTTGAAATATTGTTCTAAAATAATTCATTGTCATTTTCTACACCCAAAGTTGTGGGTCTAAGAGAGAAAGTAATTTTCTCATTCTTCTCAAGAGACCCTCCATTATTCCTAGGAGGAAACCAGACTTTCTAAATCAGACAACAAATAAAAAGAAAACAGGCAGTTTACAAAAAAGGTAATGCAAAGACTCTATAAAGTAAATAAACAAAAGTGTTTCTCAGTAGTAATCAAGGAAATACAAATTAAAGCAATGAGCCCATGAAATCTTTTTGGCAAATATTTCAGAATTTGATAACATGACACATTGGGAAGGCAATAGAAAAACACATAGCCATAATAGCTAATGGACACAACTACTTTAATGACCAACTTTTTATAATTTATTAACATTGAATATGCTTTATGATCCACTTACTACAATACCAGATATCTATGCTATAAGAGAACCAAATTCATGTTCAGGGTAGCATATTATAAGGGGTTTTTTTTGCAGTTTTCTGAAAAGTTAAAGATTCCTAAATGCCCATAAATAAATGAAAAACTAACTAACAGCATTTACCAGTTTTAAGAAAATGTAATCACTCTCTATGTACAAAGGTGAAAATATTTGAAACAATGTGTATTGCTACATGTGTTATTGTGTTATTAACAATGTGTTAATGTGTATTGAAAAAAAGTTAATACATATAGTCTTTTATGGTAGCATTTGTATGCTACAAATAATAGAAAATATTATTAAGCACTTACTACATGTTTGGCACTATAATAAGTAAATTACATGCATTAACTAATTACTTTATTCCTCAAAACAGCTGTGTCAGTAGAGTACTATTAATAATATCTAACATTCAATTTGTGGATCCAGTCCAAGATGGCAACGTAGGAGGCTGGAAGTCCCTTCCTCCTACAGACAAACCAAATGTATGGCTATACATTGAGCAATTTTCTCTGAAAGAAATGTAGAAACTGAGTGACTCCTATATATCAGATAAGCAAAAAAGCACCCACAAAGAAATGGGTAGAGAAGGCCAAGACACACTCACTATAAACACCCCTGGCACAGAAACCATATAATCAGGAAGGAATTCCTAACTCCCAGTTTCTCCCTGAGAGAAAAGGGCTTAGACCCCATATCCAACACCCTAGCTTTTAAGACTTCATTCTGAGGGAGGGACCCCAAAACTTCTAGCTCTGAAAACCGATGGGGCTTACATCCACAAGGTCCACAAGACTATTGGATCCTATAGGAGAAAAAGGAACAGTTCTTAATGGGCTCTACTCTAAAGGACTCACCATGGCTATCTCCCCAGAGCTCTGTATAGGAGCAGAAAAAAAAAAAAAAAGAAAAGAAAAGAAAAAGAAAAAGCCATGATTCAATCTTCCCAGTCTTTTCCTGAAAAAGGTCTACCTGCATACACTAAAAGCTACTTACAGAGAATAGAGCTTCTAATTTGGCACACATCTAGGAGCTGATTGCCATGCTCCCTGGTGACCAGGGGAGCCAGTGAACATTTCTGCCTTCTCCCTCTAGTCACGCCAAATCACCAGCATCTCTCTAAAAGGAGCTTGTGCACACATCTGTACCCCAGCTTCAGTGGCTGCCATCTGAAGATTGGGATCCTGGATTGCCTGGTCCTGATAGCCACTGGGACTTGCATTCAGAAGTTCAATGGGACTGTAGCAAACAAAAAATCAGTTTTAATTGGCTGTCCTCCCAGAGCTCAGAGCAGAAAGAATAAACAGAAACACCCATCTTCCAGTCTTTCTCTGAAAGAAGTCTATTTGTATACTTTCAAAGCTGTTGCCCATGGATCAAGTTTCTAATTTAGCACACACATCTTAGGGCTAAATGACATCATCCTAGAGACCAGGGAAGCCTCTGGACATCTCTGCCCTTTCCGTCTAACCCACTTCAAGTAGGCAGTATCTCACTAGAAAAAAGCTTGTTCACACATCTGGTACCCCAGGTTTTCTAACTGCTGCCCAGGGCACAGGCCCCTGGATCACTTGGCTCTGAGAGCCAATATGCATTCACAAGTACCACAGGACTACAGCAAACAAAAAGAGCAGTTTTTAATGAATACAGGAGCACCCTGTACTCCTCCCATGGCTTTACAACTGGGTCAGGCACAGGGAGAGCAGCAAAATGCCTAACTCCCAGTTTCTCCCAGGAAGGAACCTACCTACATACTTTTGTGCTGCTGTCTGAGGGTTCAACTTCTGATCAACTGGTGTTGAGGTAATAACTGTGATCCTCCCTTTTAGGACACTGATGAATCTGGGCACACCCTCAAATATGGGGAGGCACCTAGAACAATGAAGGCAACTTGGGCATTCACAAGAGTTTAAGAGAAAATGAAAAGCTCAGGTCAGACTGATGATACTGCTTCTACCCAAGACACTCTGTAAGACTGGAAGAGTTGGCTACTTTATCTAATGAGCAGAAACCAACACAGCATCAAGAAAAATAAAGAAATAGGGGACCATATTTCAAACAAAAGAACTCCAAAAACAGGCGTTAATAAAATGGAGAGAAGTGTTTTTCTTTTTTTTTTAATTTTTATTTCTTTTCAGAGTAACAGTATTCATTGTTTTTGCACCACACCCAGTTCTCCATGCAATCCATGCCCTCTCTAATACCCACCACCTGGTTCCCCCAACCTCCCACACCCCCGCCCCTTCAAAACCCTCAGATTGTTTTTCAGAGTCCATAGTCTCTCATGGTTCACCTCCCCTTCCAATTTCCCTCAACTCCCTTCTCCTCTCCATCTCCCCTTGTCCTCCATGCTATTTGTTATGCTCCACAAATAAGTGAAACCATATGATAATTGACCCTCTCTGCTTGACTTATTTCACTCAGCATAATCTCTTCCAGTCCTGTCCATGTTGCTACAAAAGTTGGGTATTCAACCTTTCTGATGGAGGCATAATACTCCATAGTGTATATGGACCACATCTTCCTTATCCATTCGTCCATTGAAGGGCATCTTGGTTCTTTCCACAGTTTGGCGACCATGGCCATTGCTGCTATAAACATTGGGGTACAGATGGCCCTTCTTTTCACTACATCTGTATCTTTGGGGTAAATACCCAGTAGTGCAATTGCAGGGTCATAGGGAAGCTCTATTTTTAATTTCTTGAGGAATCTCCACACTGTTCTCCAAAGTGGCTGCACCAACTTGCATTCCCACCAACAGTGTAAGAGGGTTCCCCTTTCTCCACATCCTCTCCAACACATGTTGTTTCCTGTCTTGCTAATTTTGGCCATTCTAACTGGTGTAAGGTGGTATCTCAATGTGGTTTTAATTTGAATCTCCCTGATGGCTAGTGATGATGAACATTTTTTCATGTGTCTGATAGCCATTTGTATGTCTTCATTGGAGAAGTGTCTGTTCATATCTTCTGCCCATTTTTTTTATATGATTGTCTGTTTTGTGTGTGTTGAGTTTGAGGAGTTCTTTATAGATCCTGGATATCAATCTTTTATCTGTACTGTCATTTGCAAATATCTTCTCCCATTCCGTGGGTTGCCTCTTTGTTTTGTTGACTGTTTCCTTTGCTGTGCAGAAGCTTTTGATCTTGATGAAGTCCCAAAAGTTCATCTTCGCTTTTGTTTCCTTTGCCTTTGGAGACATATCTTGAAAGAAGATGCTGTGGGTGATATCGAAGAGATTACTGCCTATGTTCTCCTCTAGGATTCTGATGGATTCCTGTCTCACATTGAGGTCTTTTACCCATTTTGAGTTTATCTTTGTGTATGGTGTAAGAGAATGGTCGAGTTTCATTTTTCTGCATATAGCTGTCCAGTTTTCCCAGCACCATTTGTTGAAGAGACTGTCTTTTTTCCACTGTATATTTTTTCCTGTTTTGTCGAAGATTATTTGCCCATAGAGTTGAGGGTCCATATCTGGGCTCTCTATTCTGTTCCACTGGTCTATGTGTCTGTTTTTACGCCAGTACCATACTGTCTTGGTGATCACAGCTTTGTAGTAAAGCTTGAAATCAGGCAACGTGATGCCCCCTGTTTTGTTTCTCTTTTTCAACATTTCCTTAACAATTTGGCATCTCTTCTGGTTCTATACAAATTTTTGGATTATTTGCTCCAGCTCTTTGAACAATACCGGTGGAATTTTGATTGGAATGGCATTAAAAGTATAGATTGCTCTAGGCAGTATAGACATTTTAACAATGTTTATTCTTCCGATCCAAGAGCATGGAATGGTCTTCCATCTTTTTGTGTCTTCTTCAATTTCTTTCATGAGTGTTCTGTAGTTCCTCGAGTACAGATCCTTTACCTCTTTGGTTAGGTTTATTCCCAGGTATCTTATGGTTCTTGGTGCTATAGTAAATGGAATCGATTCTCTAATTTCCCTTTCTGTATTTTCATTGTTAGTGTATAAGAAAGCCACTGATTTCTGTACATTGACTTTGTATCCTGCCACGTTGCTGAATTGCTGTATGAGTTCTAGTAGTTTGGGGTGGAGTCTTTTGGGTTTTCCATCTAAAGAATCATGTTATCTGCGAAGAGAGAGAGTTTGACTTCTTCATTCCCAATTTGGATACCTTTTATTTCTCTTTGTTATCTGATTGCTGTTGCTAGGACTTCTAATACTATGTTGAACAAGAGTGGTGAGAGTGGGCATCCTTGTCGTGTTCCTGATCTCAACGGGAAGGCTGCAAGCTTTTTTCCATTGAGGATGATATTTGCTGTGGGTCTTTCATAGATAGATTTTATGAGAGAAGTGTTTTTCTTAATAGAGAATGCAAATAACAACCATAATGCTCACAGAGGTCAGGAGAACAATACATGAACGAGGTGAAAATTTAAAAGAAGAGATAAAAATATGAAAAATGAAAAACTACTAAAAACACAGAGGTGAAGAATACAAAATTGTACTGAAAAATTGTACTGAATAATTCATTAGAGGGATTCAGGTTCAATAGCAGATTAGATGAAACAGAAGAAAAAAAATCAGTGAACCTGAAGTCAAAGCACTGAAATTCATCTAACCTGAAAAGTGAAAATTTAAAAAAAGAATTTAAAACAGTTAAGATAGTTTAAGGGACTTTTAAAACCATCCAGAGGACCAATATACATATTACAGAGGCCCCAGAAGGAGAACAAAGAAAGAAAGTGTCAGAAAGCTTATTCAAAGAAATAATTGCTGAAAACTTCTCTAAAAGTGGAGTAAGAAATAGACATCCAGACCAAAGAAGCCCAGAAAGCTTGAAAAAAAAAAAAAATCCAAAGAGACACACAATGAGACACTTTGTAATTAAAGGGTCAAAAATTAAAGACTAAAAGAAAATCTTAAAAGCAACAATGGAAAACAACTTGTTACATAAGACTATCAGTAAGGTTTTTAGTAGAATTTTGCAGGCCAGAAGGGATGAGTGATATAGTCAAAGAGCTGAAAGGAAAACAAAAACAAAAACAAAACCTCCAACTAAGAATACACTACCTGGCAAAACTGCCCTTCAAAATTGAAGGAGAGGTAAAGCATTTTCTGGATGGGGACACCTGGGTAGCTCAATGGGTTAAGTGTCTGCCTTTGGCTCAGGTCATGATCTCAGTGTCCTTAGATCAAGTTCTACATTGGGGGTCCTTGCTCAGCAGAGAGCCCACTTCTCTCTCTGCCTGCCATTCTCTCTCTCTCCCTGGAAAATAAATAAAATATTTTTTAAAAAACTTCCAGGCAAGAAAACCTGAGGAGTTCATCTACTAGACCCGTCTTACAAATAATGTTAAAGTGAGTGCTTCAAGCTGAAATGAAAGATGCTAACTGATAACAGCAAAAACACATAAAACTATAAAACTTAGTGCTAAAGCTAAATGTAGTTAAATTCAGAATACTCTAATATTGTAATGATGGTGGGTAGATGACTTGTAACTTTAGCGTGTACATGACAAAACAGAAAAATATGTGAAAATTAACAAAACTATAATAATTTGTGAATGGATATACAACTAGAAAGATGTAAATTGTGACATCAAAATATAAATTGTGCAACAGTATCCAACAGTACATTAAAAGGATTATTCACCAGGACCAGGTGGGATTGATTCCTGGAATACAAAGGTGGTTCAACATTCAGAAATCAATCAATGCTACAGAGCACATTAATAAAAGAAAAGACAAGAATCATATGATCCTCTCAATTGATGCAGAAAAAGCATTTGATGAAATACAGCACCCTTACCTGATTAAAACTCTTCAAAGTATAGGGATATGGGGACTATCTCAATATTACAAAAGCCATCTATGAAAAGTGCACAGTGCATATAATTCTCAATGGGGAAAAACTGAGAGCTTTTCCCTTAAGGTTAGGAACATAGAGGGATACCCACTCTCACCATTATTGTTCAACATAGTACTAGAAGTCCCAGCATCAGCAATCAAACAACAAAAAGAAATAAAAAGCATTCAAATTGGCAAAGAGGACATCAAACTCTCTCAGATGATGTGATATTTTATGTGGCAAACTCAAAAGACTCCACCCCCAAATTGCTAGAACTCATACAGCAATTTTGTCCTTCAACAGATGAATGGATAAAGAAGATGTGGTTCATACATACAATGGGATATTACTCAGCCATCAGAAAGAATGAATACCTACCGTTTGCAACAACATGGGTGGAACTGGAGGAGATTATGCTAAGTGAAATAAGTCAGGGAGAGAAAGACAATTATCATATGGTTTCATTCATATCTGGAACATAAGGAATGGCACAGAGAACCATAGAGGGAAGGGAGGGAAAATTAAATGCGAAGAAATCAGAGATGGAGAAAAACCATTAGAGACTCTGGACTCTGGGAACCAAAGTGGGTTACATAAGGGAGGGGAGTAGGGGGATGGGGCAACCAGGTGATGGGTATTAAGGAGGGCACAGGTTGTGATAAGAAGTGGGTGTTATATGCAACTAATGAATCATTGAGCACTGCATCAAAAACTAATGATGTACTGTATGTTGGCTAACTGAACATAATAATAAAAAATGTATATAAAATGTGGGTGAGTGTGTAGCACTTTTATATACATCTGAAGTTAAATTTTTGTCAGCTTAAAATAGACTGTTACAGATATAAGATATTTTATGTAATCTCCATGATAACCACAAAAAAAAAGAAAAAAAAAAGCCTACAGTACATACACAAAAAAAGAAAAGTAATGAAGGCATTATCATTTCAGAAAATCACCAAATCAAAAAGGAAGAGAATAAAGGAGAAAGAAAAGAAAAAAGGAATCAGAAAATAATTAACAAAAGAGAAATAGTAAGCTCATAGCTATTAATAATTACTTTAAATGTAAACAGACTAAATTCTCCAATAGAAATACAATGGCTAGGTTAATTTGAAAAAATAAGACCCACCTGTGTGCTGTCTATAAGAGACTCACTTCACACACAGACTGAAACTGATGGGATGGAAAAATAAAATTGCATGCAAATGGAAGGCAAAAGAAAGCAGGAGAAGATATACTTATAAAAGACAATAGGGGAAACAAGAGAAAAAGGAAGTCATTATATAATAATAAAAGGATTGATTTATCAAGAGGATATAATATTTGTAAACATTTATGCACCCAACGTAGGTATCTAAATATTAATGGATCTGAAGGGAGACATACGCAGCAATACCATAATAACAGCAGATTTAACTATCTAATTTTCAACAATGGATAGATCATCTAGACAAAAAATCAAGAACGGAACATTAGACTTAAACTACACATTAGACCAGATGGACTTAACAGTCATTTATACAACATTCTATCCAGTAGCAAGAGCGGACATATTCTTTTCAAGTGCATATGCAATATTCTCCATGACAGATCATATATTAGTTTTAATAAACTTAAGAAGATTAAAATCATATCAAAAATCTTTTCTGGGGACGCCTGGGTGGCTCAGTTGGTTAAGCGGCTGCCTTCGGCTCAGGTCATGATCCCGAGGTCCTGGGATTGAGTCCCGTGTCGGGCTCCTTGCTCCGCAGGGAGCCTGCTTCTCCTCTACCACTCTGTCTGCCTGTGCTCACTCTCTCTCTCTCTCTGACAAATAAATAAGTAAAATCTTAAAAAAAAAATCTTTTCTGACCACAATAGTATGAAACTGGAAATCAATTAAGAGAAAACTGGAAAACTTACAAAAATATGATTAACAACATGCTCCTAACAGGCCAATGAGTCAAAGAAGAAATCAAAATAGAAATCAAAAACTATCTTGAGAAAGTGTAAACACATATACTAATATTTATAGGATATAGCAAAAATAGCTCTACAATGAAAATTTGTAGTGTTATATGCCTTATTTAAGACAAAAGAAAGATCTCAAATTAAATACCTTAACACCACAAGCAACTAGAAAAAGAAGAGATAGCTCCTCATACCTGTTAGAATGAGTATCATCAAAAAGATAAGAAATAACATGTTGGTGAGGATGTGAAGAAAAAGGAACCCTTTTTTCACTGTTGGTAGATATGTAAACTGGTACAGTCACTATGGGAAACAGCATGGAGGTTCCTCAGGAAATTAAAAATAGATCATATGATCTTTCATTTGATCTAGCAATCCCATTTCTGGGTATATATCTAAATGAGATGAAAACAAGATCCCAAACAGATATCTGCACTCCCACATTTAGTAAGGCTTTATTCACAGCAGTCAAGATATGAAAACAATATAAGTGTCTTTCAACAGATGAATGAAGAGCATGTGAGTGATATATATGTCTATCAATATACCTACAATGGAATATTATTCAGCCATGAGAAAATGTCATCTGCTATTTGTAACAACATGGATGTAATCTGAGGGCATTTTGCTAAGTGAAATGTTACCAAGAAAGACAAATACTTTACAGTTTCACATATATGTGGCCTCTAAAAACGTTGAACTTCTAGAAATGGAGACTAGAATGGTGGTTACTAGGGGTGGAGGTTAGGAAGGAGCAGAGAGGATGGTAAGAGAAAAGGGGAAATGTTAGCTAGAGAGTACAGACTTCCAGCTACAAGATGAATAACTTCTGGGTATCTAATGTTAAGCGTAGTGACTATAGTTAACAATATTTTATTATAAGCTTGAAAGTAGCTAAGAGAGAAGATCTTAAATATTCTCAACACAAAAAAGAAACTCTAATTATCTGCCACGATGCCGGTGTTAGCTAATGCTACACTGGTAATCGTCTTACAATATATAAGTGTGTCAATCACCATGTTACACATCTTAAACTTACAGGATTTATGTCTATTATATTTCAATAAAGCTGGAAAAAATCACTTAAAAACTCATTATATATGCCAGGCATTATTCAAAGTAATTTAATAATAGCAACAGCTAATACTTACTGAATGCTTACTGAGTCCCAGCTGCTATTGTAAGCACACTATGCAACCCTATGAGGTACATATTATTTGTTTTTTATCTATTTACCTTACAGAATACTAGGGAGTACCTAATCCTAGGAAGGACCTAGGAATCAAAGGAATCAATAGTAAAGCTGGGCATGTTAACAACAACAATTTAAGATGTTTCTCTGTAGGTCACAATCATTAATTGATTCCGCTTTAATGACATGGAAAGTTTTGTCTCCCTAGCAAAGATCAGATTTGCAGAGGAGAGTCTTGGTTAGTTCAGCTTGGGGTAGATGTCTACCCTAGGATCAATCAGCTGTGTCCAGAGTGGCAAAATCAACAGCTCAGACATAGTCAACAGAGACCCATCTGCGTGTTTTAGACTGATCTCTGGGATAGGTGAAGTTAGAAATAGGGCACAAGAACAAGGTCAAAAGCCCAGAGCTCATTGCAGCTCTGGTCTCTCTTATTCTGTGAAGTTGCTGGTAGAGGCAAATAATGACTGGGAGCTATTGATTCAACTAACATTTTGAAAAGTTCCCTGATCAGCTAAGCTGTATCTGGCATTTTAATAATTTGCCTTTGTATAATGTGCTATGGTTTACAAAGATCTTTTGCACAGACATTTCTTTTTTTTTTCCTTTATCCTCAAAACAACAACAGAAATAGAGGTAGTACAGATAGTATTCTCCCCAATTTTTATAGAGGAAGAAACTCAAGCTGACAAAAACTTGCCCAAAAGTCGTTTGTCTGGGAAGGGGAAGTATAACTGGAACTCAGACCTCTGAGTTTTTAATCCCCATCCAGTCATCTTCCCATTAATACTGGATGTGAATATTTAGTACTGGCTTGGGGAAGAGGTACTGAGCTGCTTATTTCATTGAGAAGGAAGAAGTTAATGTCCAAGAAGGTGAATAATAGGGTCCAGATGAAAGATTTGACTAGCAATAAAGTGAAAATGATAGCAGAGAGAGAATTTATTCAGAAACAAACAGCAAATTTATTCATGGGATTTAGCTAATAAATGATAATGAGGAATAAAATATACTGTTATTCTAATTTAGGAAAGACTCACTCTATCAGGAATAAATAGAATGATTTTCTCTGATGATATGAAAATACTCCACACTCATGTCAAGATGATGAACAATGTTGTCAGAATAGCATTAGCCTGCAGAAGGAAATCAGTGGCGAAAAATATCAGGTTTAATTGTAACAGTCTTGCAGAAGATGCCCCTATAGGATTACTAAAAAGTGAATTGATTGCAGATATGTTCTTTGCATTATCTGTGTCATGTAAGGCTTGAACTGGAATTACACAGCAAATGAAATTGTCAGGTCAGCGTCACACTTTCCTCCTCAGCCAAGTTAATTTTTCATTAGGAAATATTCCCAGGCTTTCCCCAAGAGGGTAAGGCACTGAAATAATGAGAATAAGAAATTGGCTAAGTATCTTCTGCAACAAAGAAAATAATTATTTCACCTTGTTTCCTGAATTTTCTTCTCAGGCAATTACATTAATGTTACTTCTACATATGTCTGATAGAGTAAAAAGATAATTTTAGTTAAACAGAATACTGTCGCTCTTGTGGTCTCTTGTTGCTGTGAAACAAAGGACAGTATTTTGTCTCAGCAGTTATCAAATCTAAAGATTGAGACTCCAAAATTCAACATGCTTTTTACCAGTGATCCTGCAAATGGGTTCCAAAGATTTTATGTCAGCTAGCTGAATGATCAGTGGTGCAATTATTACTGTCATTCTCTGTGATAAATGTTGGATTGATTTAATTATATTAGCTCACTCTCATTTTGAAAGAAAACGTTTTTTGTTTATATGGTGCTAAAGGTTCTTTCATACCTCCAAGATACGGAAAAGGAAAAAAGCAAGTCACAGAACAATGTTTCACATTCACTGGTGTGCACTCAGTGTCTAGCACAGAGGACAAGATGGAGGAACAACAAACAGTTGAGAATTGTTGCATCTAGGGAAAGGAGGGGAAGGCAGGAGGAGTGGCAGATCAGAGAAGGGGGACATTCATGTTTTTTTCTAAATATTTCTGTGTGGTTTGAATCTTTTACAACAATAACATATTCATGTATGATTTCTGTGATTTTAAAAGGACAATAAAATAAAAGATTCATTCAGTCAATGAGAAATGGGTCTTTTTACTCACAATGTTGCTTAAAGGTTAATTTTTATGAAATCAATTAATGGTTTTAGTTTCTAAAGGCTAATTTCTGTTTGGTTCTGTTACCTAGTAGCTCACTTCTCTAGGAGATTTTAATCATTTTTAAATGTAACTTTAAAAAGGTTACAAATATTAAAATGTGTCTAATATACTTTAAGTTTTAACTTTTGGCAACATTAAACAGAATCTGTCCAGAAATGAGACCATGGTACCACAAATTTAAAGATACTCTTACAACTTTTCATCTAATACTTTTTTCAGATTGAAGAGGTTTAAAAAAATTGCTTTGAAATTTGGAGTTATGGAGCACCTGGGTGGCTCAGTGGGTTAAGCCTCTACCTTTGGCTTGGGTCATGATCTCAGGGTCCTGGGATGGAGCCCCACATCTGGACTCTCTGCTCAGAAGGGAGCCTGCTTCCCCCACTCTCTCTGCCTACCTCTCTGCCTACTTGTGATCTCTCTCTCTGTCAAATAAATACAAATCTTTAAAATAATCTTTTGGAGTTACTATGAGATAACAGCCCTTTCCACAGTCATTTACCAAACTCTACAAGTAGTTTAAATCCTCAGTTTGGGTCCGTAAATCATTTCTTTGGGTGGTATTGTTTGTGTTTTTGTTTTTGTTTTCCTTTGTTGTTTAGTAATTACTATTGGAAGAGTTGTGTAACTACCTATTTGTTGAGAGGCACAGAGGGGGAAGAGAAAGAAGACTCTGAGGTTATCTTTCTTGGTCACTTTGACAAACTCAGTGTCTTCAGTTTACATTAGCTCCAAATGTTGCGGTTCCTAGATGCTTCTTCGTGGTCTTCTGTTCTTAAACTCTGTGGGCAATCTGGTTTTTACCCAAGTCTCAATTATCACAGATACACTTAATATTCTGAAATCCCATCCAAGATCTCTAGAGTGAGACTCAGCTGGAGTCTCCCTCCAGCTGCAGTGCAGGGTATCCAATTAGATGCCACACAGACATGATGAAAGCAAAAGGTATAAAAGTGGACTCATCTCTCTCTACCCCAAACCTACCCTATCTACTATGAACCCAGCAGTTTCCAACCAGTGGTGATTTTGTCCCCCTAGGGATAGCTGGTAATATCTAGAGACAACTGAAGCAGAGGAATACTGCTGGCATATGATGGGTAGATCCAGAGATGCCACTAAACATTTTAAATTTTATAGAACATGCCCTCCCAAACACACAGCAAAGAATTTTCTGGCTCCAAATAGAAATTGGTTAATAGGGCCAAGTTTTAAAGATTCATTTCCAAAATGGTTGAGAAATGATTAATTTAAGGGTTAATTAACAGTAAATGAGTTAACATCTCAGAGAACAAGAACACCATTATCCATCTTTGAAGTCATCCTTACATTCTACCTCTCTCCCTTTTTACATCTAGATATTTATCAGTCTCACAGATTCTAGATACAATCGATCTCCATGTTGCTATCATCATAGCCAAGACTTCATTCATACTATTGCCTACACTACATAATTCCTTTCATTAATCTCCCCTCTCCCCATTTCCCTGTCCATCAAATTCTTTGCTGCTGTTTGAGGGACCATTCCAAAACACAGATCTATTGATGTCACTCTCATGGAAAAACTGTCATATGGCTCTTATTGCCAGTGCATGAAGTTGAAGTTGCTGAACCTGTTCTTGTCTCATCCTTTTAGACCTCTAGTTTCTTGTTTCCAAATCTCCCATTTCTGCCACCAGCTCTCCAAATCCTCCACACATATTAACTACTTGAATATCCAGAAGACTTATTGCTATTTTTCAGCTTCTGTGCCTTTGTATTTCAGGATGGAAAGCCAACACTGTACTTTATTTTTTTTTCTCATTCATTCACACTTATTATTCAGGATGCAGCTCATATGTAACTTCAAGAATACTTTATTCCCTAACCAACACAAGTCTACAAAGAATGCTCATACTTATCAAGGTTTATGGTTGAAATAAGACAATGAGTTTCTGGATGACTTAGATAGAAAAGGAATTTATTAAAAGTGTGTTAGCATCTACACTGGGTTGAATAGTGTTTTCCAGAACTTTATGTCCATCCTGAGCCTGTAATATGACCTTAGAAATAAGGTTTCAAGTTGAGATGAGATTACACTTGGATACAGTGAGCTCTAAATCCCATATGACTGGTGTCCTTTTAAGAAAAAGGAAATTTGTACACAAAGACACATACCCACAGGGGAGAATACCATGTGCAAGTTAAGACAGAAGGAGAAACTGAAGTGATACATCTTCTAAGGAATAAGCCAGGGAATTCCAAGGATTCCTGACAACTGCCAGAAGCCAAGGAGAGAGGCATGTAACAAATTCTCCTTCAGAGCCTCCAGAAGAAACCAACTCTGTGATACCTTGATTTCAGACTTCTAGCCTCCAGAACTGGGAGATAATATATTTCTGTGGTTAAGCCATCCAGTTTGTGGTTATTCACTACAGTAGCCCTAGAAGACTACTACAGTAGCCCATCAATCAATAGGAAGGATAAAAATATATGCTATTGTTAGTCAAGGCATCATTAAAATCATGTCATGATTTTCTTAGAAAGTTTTCTCTTGATACCCGTCATTATTACCAGCATTGCCAGCACTCTGTGGACATTTCTGTACTATTGGTACACTGTTGCACCCTGAATCCTCAGTTCATCTCCAGGCACTATTAGCCCTTTCCAATTCCCCATGTGACTTTGTTCCACTCCCTCAAGTTGAGTGAAAAGTGATCTTACCACGATCAGCTATCTAATTTGTGGGGTCCAGTGTAAAATAAAAATGGGGGGGTCCCTTATCCAAAAATTATTAGAAATTTCAAGACAGTGACAGCAGAGCATTAAACCAAGTGCTGGACTCTTCTGAGCACAGGTCATATACCTGTGGTGCTAGCCCTGGCTTTTGTCACACTTGGGTGGCATACACACACTCTTTTCAGCCTTTATAAGGATGAATCATCCCTCCCACTTATGTTGGCATTCTTCTAAAATAGGAAGGCAATCTGATGTTTGGCAACAAAAAGACAAATGTTCCAAGGTAGAGCTTATATATATTTCATAGCACTGCATTGCAGTTGACTATTTTCCTATCTATCTCCTTTGTTAAACTGTTAGAAGACAAATGGTTAATTGGACAAGTACACTCTTCATTTTCTGTGGCCAATACTTCAAATGAGAGATGACTCACATAAATAATATATGAAATTTTCATTTCTTTGATGTTTTTCTCCTTGTGCAGATAATTTTATTCTAATATGAATTGTGTGTAGGAAATTTTGATCCTGTGTGCTTATTTCCTATCTAATAAATTGGCATTTTTTTAGATATCAGTTATACTGAAGCAGCATAAAATGTATTAAAATGTGAACTATCGTTCAGGCTCAGTCTTTTAAAATATCAACCATTTTTAAACAAATCAACTTTCATGTGCCCTATTTCTTTTCTACCAAATAGTAAAGGACTATTTTTTTTTTTTTCTGACAGCCCCCAAATGACTTCATGTACTCATCCAGTTTCTGTTCCAACTTTACTAGGCAGTCCAACCTCCGGAAAGATTGGATCTCAAGACTGAATGAACTCTCCACAATCTCTTTTGAAAGATAAACATGCACTCTATAAACTTCATTGGCCTAAACAACAGAAACATCTGTTTAGACTCATGTGCAGCTTTTTGGCTGAGTTCAGCAACAGGGAGGCTTAGGAAGTGTGTTCATCATCTGTATTCTGCAGCACCCAAACATCATTGCTGATCAAAATGATGCACTATAGAGATTACCAAGCATGGGAATAACTAAACTGGATAGCTATTCATAAACAATCTTTGGTTATGCTATTTCACTGTCCTCCCACCCCACAGTTCTTTCTTCCATGAGAATAATTTTAGGACATAAATAAGCATGAAATGTGAAAGAGTCCTGAACTAGAAAGGATTCTTAACCCACTTAAATGGACATAAATATAGAATTATGGAAAAAAGCCTATTAGAACCTCCCCAAAGTTACTTACTCTACCCACCAATGCCCGTAGTCAATCATTCTCACCAGATTAAAAGTACAAAATAATCTTCTCTACTGGTTACAAGTAACATCAGAAATGCTATCTTTAGAACTCTAGTCTTTTGAATTCAGTGACTCCATAGTGAGTGAGGGATATTTAGCAAGCACCTATTATTGAACAGGTTTTGTGTGAAAAATCATATGAATTACCATTGGTCATAGTAGTCCTACAAGGTAGGTTAGGCTCATTATCTTCATTTGATGGAGAAAATGAAAGCTTAAAGAATTTAAGTGATTTATTCAAAGTCAGAAAGTTAACTAATGAAAAGATCAAACTGTAAATTTCTTGAATCTATATCCCTTCAGTATTGATACTGTTCTTTTCTATTGTGCCCTATAAATTCCTTTTTTAAATTCTAACTGTGAGGCATTCTATATTTGAGCTTTCTAATTAAGTTACCAGATAATTTTTAACAGTGCAGTTAGTAAAAAGTAGGTTTTGAGGGAGTAGCTACAGAAGAGACTCCCTGGAACGTGCTAGGAGTAGATAATGAAGAGCAATTAACAGTTGAAGAAAATCTATCCCTTTTACATTCTTACCAGGTTCAGTCTTGTTTTTATGCATCTTTGTTGGAAAAAAATAATATGAATAAATGATAAAGTGAAAGAATATGTTCTCAACTTTACACAAACATTTATGAAGGTATTTTATGCCTCTACTTGATTTCACTGAAGTTTTTAAGAAATACATATATATTTCATATTATATATATAACATATATATTCCATCTATGAGCCATTCTGTTTCAAAATTAGTAATAATTTTTAAAATAGTTTATATTTTAAGAACGTGTGTGTGTGTAGTAGTAGTAGTAGTAGTTTTGTTTCATAAATCTTCTGAGAATTTCTGTTTAGCTCTTATTTCCCTTTAGAATCTGGCAAAAAAAAAAACAAGCACTTAAAAATGTGAATCCAGTATTTTTCTATAGGAACCATGGTTATGTCATTCAGATTCAAAATAAAACGCAGTTAACTGAATATAAAGGTTGAAATGGAATCACCAGGTGCTTTGACACCAAGCAAAAAAATTTAAAAAATACAGACTGCCTAAATAAATAGTTTTCATACTATATTTTCCAGAAATGTTACTCTTATATTGAATGAAAAAGGGGGAGCCCTGGAAAGCTAAAAATCACAGGACCACTCCTTAATTCAGAAAGGAAAAAACCCAATTCTGAAATTAGGGGTCTTCCTGTATTGCTTTGAGCCAAACTATCATCAAAGATTATTTATAAAACAGCACAATTAACCTTTCAAGATATCATGATCAAAAAGTTAATGAGAGGTGCCTGGGTGGCTCAGTGGGTTAAGCCTCTGCCTTCAGCTCAGGTCATGATCCCAGAGTCCTATGATCTAGCCTGGCATCTGGCTCTCTGCTCAGCAGGGAGCCTGCTTCCCCAGCCTCCCTCTCTGCCTGCGTCTCTGCCTACTTATGATCTCTGTCTGTCAAATAAATAAATAAAATCTTTTTTTAAAAAAGTTAATGAATTTTTTTAAGATTTTATTTTTTTAAATAATTTATACACCCAACATGAGGCTAAAACTCACAACCTTGAGATTAAGAGTTGCATGCTCTACTGACTGAGCCAGCTAGATGCCCATAGTTAATGCATGTTTATTGAAGAAAATTAAAAATACAGAAAACCATACATTACCTATAACCCCAGTATTCATCACTATCCTTAATGTGTATGAGTAACCATCCATCTAGTCATTTAAATAGACTGGCAGAACAAAATTGACATCCTGGTAATATAGTATGGTGTCTTCTTAAATTTAATTATTTTAATTAATTAAAAACTTGGTGAATACAAATTTTTTTAATTACCCATACCCAACATCCTTATAAAAGTATTATTTTATATTAGTGGACTTTTGCATCTTATTGCTGTGCATGTTGCTGATGGTAGTGCAGGTACTGATTTTCAGGCAAATATTCAGAGATATAGGAGAGAAGATAATATAAAGAGAGATGTCGGGTAATATCCAGTATGGTTGGTTTATTAATCCTTTCCAATTTAAAAAATAGTCTACAAAGACCCAGGTCTTTCAATGAAAGCTTTAAAGATGCAGAAAAATATGACTGAAATTCCTTGGCATTAAAAATGACTTCTTTCTGTGCAGTTCTATTTTTGTGGATAGAAGCAAAAACACTGCATCCAATTGCCTAATTTTGTAAATAATTTAGACATTGTTAGCAAGGCAAGCAGAGAAAGCTAGCCATTGTAGTTTGAAGTGACCTCCATCTATATTGTGAGATAAACAGGTAAAGACTGTTTCTACTATTATCAGAGAAGCACAGGCAGAAATAAAATAATTGAAGGAAACACATAGTCTAAATTCCATCTTGAGCTACAGAATTCACCTGACTACATACAATCCAAGTGGATCCTTGAGATTGGGATTTCTATTAGTAACAGGTAAATTGTAAATAATCTTTAAGTCCTTTTATACCAAAACTTTTCCTTTCTTGAGATTCTCATTTCAATTCATCTTTCATTTGACCAGACTTAGTCTTTAAGTAATTTTTTTTAAAAAGTGTGAACTTTATAAAAAATCCTTGCATATTTAAGAATATCTTATACAAAAGAAAGAAAATGAACTAAGTATAATTTTTGGGTTGCTATCTTTTCCATCTGAAATTCTATGAGGGACTTCCCCTTGTTCACTAGCATTTTGTTTTGCAAAACCCAACCTGATTTTTATTGTTTTGCTGTTGATCCCTTCAGCCTACTATGGTGACATGGTAAGTAGATACCCAAAGCCTACTACAACCTTCTTTTAGTGCACTTCCTCTACAGCAAATGCTAATAATTAACAAATTATATTTTCCCAACTCCTTTGCAGGATCTGGATTTGAATTACATGTCACCAATTGCATGAACTTGCATGATATTTAGATGGTGGAAGTAAAGAAAAAGCCATCTTCCTTTGGTTTTGGGTCCTGCCATGGCCAAGCATGTTTATAGATAGCCTAGGTTTCCCTGCAGCAATATTCCAGGACCCAGCTGCTGTTGGTTGTACGAGTATTTAGCAGCAGTTGTGTAATCTTTCTGATCCCTGCATGCAGTTATAGCTATTCTTGCTTAAAGTCTACAAGACTTCAAGTGGTGACCCACTGGTTCTTCCTATTTCTTATTGTGATACCGGTACTTGCTCCTTCTTCAACACCTACTCTTCAAGACCTTCTAATAATTATTCCTCTCTTAACCCTTTTTTTGCTTAACATAGCTTCTATGACTTTTGTTTCCTACAACTGGATCCTGACTGATATACCTTCCCAGATGCTTCTGAGAGTTTGCTTTGTTATTGGTGTTATTCTTTTAACTTTGTTACCTGAGAATAGTAGATTTTATAAGCTTATAGTTATGAATGTGGTCCCATTAACATTAAAACTGATATCTCAACTGTAATGAGCTCAAAATGCTTGACTTTATAATTGTTACAGTTTTTCATAAGATTCTTATCTCCCAAGTAGTTCCAGAATTCTTTAGTATGCTTATGTGTATTCATGAATCATCTCTTGTGTTTATCACTGCATGAGCTGAGCCAAAAATTCTCAAATCTGGACTCATATGTACCACCGAGATGTCACTCTGAGCTGGAACTCCATTCATAGGTGCTCAAGCCATCCAGTTGTTATTGCTTAGGTGCTGAGGAAAATTAAAGACAACAGTAATAACATAAACATCTTTTTGCTTTGGTGCCTTTGAGCTAAAACTCTGTCACTTGAGGGTTCTGGAAATTCACTGCAGCTTGATGCCTTGAATTTAGAATTGCACTATGTCATAACAGAAGAGCTGGAACTCAACGTGGCCTTGATAACAGAATTCCATGTCCTGATTCTTACAAAGTAGATTATGCTATAGAAGAGAGAGTGGTGTGCTTCAGCAGAAGTGTTAAGACTCTTCTATGATATGGCTTTTAGAATGTTTTGCTGGATGTACATACAACTTCTAGTTGACTAGCTCATCCCAAGCTAGTCAACTAGTGACTTCTAGCAGTGGCTTCCACTGCTAGAAGTGGGAAACATTCTCCAATGTTATAAAGAGTGTGTTTAGTCATGGGAGATTTCTACTGACTTCTGCTATAGCTGCTTTTATCCATTGACATCTAAGCCTGTTTATAGAAAATATCACTGTATCCCCTTATCTTCACAAACCCCTAGAAGTGCCTAACCATGCAAATAAATGTTCAAAAAAAAGACACAACTAGGAAAGCATGTAGCTTATCTTAACCCCCTGGGAAGTCTCGCCCTCTACTGTATGTCCAATTGGAACATATTGTTCTAATTCTGGCTTTAAAAAAAAAAATGTTGCTAGTTTTCTTCTAGCATTAGTTGTTTTACAGTGATATTACCTGGAACACAGATCAAAAGTTTTTATATCTGATTTTGCATCTGTTCTATTTTTGTTTCTATCTCAAGAATGAAAGTTATTAAAAAGTTAGATAATTATTATCTATTTTCCATATTCATTAGCCTCCCCTTACTGTTTTATTTTCCTCATTTCTCTTTCCTTTTACTTCCAAGAACACTTTAAAAATATGTCCTCCGTCTCACTCATTTCTTTTTCTGCAGTTTTCTTCTTTAATCTTTTGGGGTGAATTTTAATTCTACCATTACAATTTTCATTTTCTAGCACTGATTATCTCATTTTTTAAAAAGATTTAATTTATTTATTTGACAGAGAGATAGAGAGCACAAGTAGGTAGAATGGCAGGCAGAGGGAGAGGGAAAAGCAGGCCCTCTGCTGAGCAGGGAGTGAGACATGAGGCTCGATCCCAGGGCCCTGAGATCATGACCTGAGCCTAAGTCAGATGCTTAACCGACTGAACCACCCAGCTGCCCCATCTCAATAATCTACTCTTCATTTCATCCAGTCATCTTTTTGGTTTAGTTTTTCCCCCTTTTCTCTAAGCACTCTGCTTCTCTTTGGTAGGAACTAGAACTTTTTAAAAATAATTCTGCATGACTTGAACATGATCGTCTGCATAAGTATACCTACCTACACCAGCTTTCTTTTGATTAGTATGTGCATAGTTCTTTTTCCATTCTTTTACTTTCTGTCACTCTGTGTTCTCATATTTTTTTTGTCTTTTAAATGCCATATAATTATTATTTTAGTCTTCTACGTGGAGCCCTCAGTTCATTTTTCTTTAATGTTATTGTTGAATTTTTTAGCACTGTAATATTACTATTTGTTTTTTAATGTCCCCCAATCCATGCTATCTTTTCTCTCCTTTTCTGTATTCTTTTGGGTTAACCAAATATCTTTTACTATGCCATATTTTGTTCCCTATTATCTTATTATTTATAATATTGGCTTTTATAGGTATATGTGTATTATACATGGATATGTACATATTTATATATGTAAATATGTTATATATATGTATGATGTATATGTTCTAGTTTGTGAACAATAGGATAGTAGGGAATAAACAGTTTTTCCCCTTCTTTTTAAAGTGTCATTCTCCTCCTCATTGACAGAAACTTTTCTCATGCTACTTAAAATATTCTTCTGGATCATGAAAGGGAATTACACTGCCATCCTAGTACTTTGTTCTACCTTCAGAATAAATAAGATTAAATGTTGTAAGGTCATTAGGTTTTTCAGGAAATGATAAAAATATTAATGTATATTAGACCCTTTTTTCATTAGCTATATTAAAGATTATAGTATGCCACACTGAATTACTAAAGAAAGCCAATTATACAGATAAAACTGTCCATGGAACAAAAAGATATAATTCTAAATATATATGCATCTTTTAAAAAAATTATTTATTTATTTGAGAGAGAGAGAGCATGAGCATGCCTGTGTGATGGGGGGAGGGACAGAGGGAAAAAAATCCTCGAGCAGATGTGGCCCCACGTGGGGCTCCATCCCACAATCCATGTGATCATGACCTGAGCCAAAACCAAGAGTCTGATGGTTAACCAACTGATCCACCCATGTGCCCCTAAGTATATAAGCTTAATAGCTTATCATTTAATATTTTATTCTTAGTAAAATTGCCAACCCAAGGAGTATGGTCTAACAAATCAATGTACCAAAGAGAACTGCAATGCCCCCTGGACTCAAAGATAGTATTCTGGGGGAACCTGCAATCTCACAGCCTCTGCCTTCATCATTAAGAATGCTTGAGTCGGGGCGCCTGGGTGGCTCAGTGGGTTAAAGCCTCTGCCTTCGGCTCAGGTCATGATCCCGGGATCCTGGGATCGAGCCCCGCATCGGGCTCTCTGCTCAGCAGGGAGCCTGCTTCCTCCTCTCTCTCTCTCTCTCTTCCTGCCTCTCTGCCTACTTGTGATCTCTCTGTCTGTCAAAAAAAAAAAAAAAAAAAAAAGAATGCTGTGAGTCATCCCCCAGAGAAACTCTGCAAAACACAGAACACCAAAGATTGCCAACAAACCACTAGAAGCTAGTGAGAGACAAGGAAGGGTTCTCCCTCACAGGTTTGAAGGGACCATCAACCTCCACATAATTGCCATGTTAAGTTCTGAATAACTGAGTCTCTTGACAACCAACAAAATGTATGGTCTCTAATCTACATACATTTCTTCCACTGGCAAAATCTACCTTTTTTTTTTTTTTTCTTGAAAAGTAACTATGTGAGAAGCCATATCTAGGGAGGGAATACCCAGAGTCTAACCCCCTCACAGACTTACTTATCTAAACCAGTATTTCCCCAAACATAGTACATTTACCACTATTGATATAACATTTGCCATGATTCATGATTAATGTTGGTAATACATGACAGTTATGCATTTATTTTATTGTGCATTATAAAAATATAAATCTATGGTTTACTTGCTATTATTGTTTGGGAACAGTATAAAAGAGTACTTTCAAAGGAAAATAGTATAGATGGTACATGGCTAAAGCAAAATTATAGAGTTGCAAAACTAAATGATAAAGTTGGGAAATAACTTTCTACAAATAAAAAAGGCATGATAAATTTTCTTAATAAATTACTGTAATGATTGACTCAGGCTTTCTTAAAAAATAAATCTAACTTAAAAAATTAATCTAACCAAGGGAAATGAAGGTAGAGGAGAAGCTAAATAACATTGAGATTATGTCCAGTAAATTCTTAAGACTACATCAGTCTTTTTAATTAAACTTTCCTTCAAAGTCAGGTTAGAGTTAGAAATTTATAGTTCTTTGTAAGGCCTCCATTCTCATACTTTTGCTTTCCAAATAGTATTACAAATCCATCTAGATGTCTCATGATATTTCCTATTTAACATTGCCAAGACAAACTTAAGTATTGACTCTCAAATTTACTTTTTTGTATTTTTTTCCCCAGTAATATAAGTATGTCTAGCCAGCCAATCAAAACTCTTTCATATTCAAATAGCCACCATGGCCTATTACTTCTACTTCTTTAACACCTTCCAAATAAAGTCACTTCTGTTCACTGGTATTACAGTTTTCTAGGCTATTATTATCTAGGTATACTCTGGGTATAACTTCCATGAGGATCCAATTTCTTTCTTTCTTTCTTTATTTCTTTCGAGAGGGTGAAAGAGTAGGGAGGGGCAGAGGGAGAGGGAGAGAAAGACTCTTAAGCAGGCACTATGCTCAGTTTGGAACCTGACACAGGGCTGGATCTCACAACTCTGAGACCATGATCTGAGCCGAGATCATGACCTGCACTGAAATCAAGAGTCAGACAACCAAATGAGCCACCCAGGTGCCCTGAGGATCCAATTTCCACAACACTTTCTCCAAGGAAGGTTCTCTTACACTCAAATGCAGACTCAGTACCTTCAAATATTTCCTTAAAGCACATATTTCTCATCACATATAATTCATTTTTTGTCAATTTGTCCTATTGCCTTTATTAAAAAAAATATGTTGAGTCTAGTACCTTGTCAGCCTTAATCATTGTTTTATTCCCATCAATCAGTGTACAAGACACTTAATAAATATTTTCTTAAAAAATAAATTAAATAATCAGCCAATGGATTATTTCAATAGCCTCCTTACTGGTTTACCTCCAAACCTGAAAACCTTTCCATCCATTCTCTGCTCTACAGCCCATAGTTCTTGTTATAAAAGGTAACCTAATAACATCATTGTGTTATTTTAGACTTTTTGATTGAAGCTTATATAAAATAAACTTTAGCTGGCTGGAAAAAAAGAAAAAAGAAAAAGATGACTTTAAGGACTCTAACTGATAGTGTTAGAATGCTAGGCCCATACCTCCTTGGATCAGTAACTACTCTCTACCACATGGCTCTGAGTATGTGTCCACTCTTGACAGCCAATGTTGGAATCCATGTCCAAAACCTTCTTTCATCTATAGGCACAGAAAACTGGAATTCTCTTAGAATTTGGGTTTTTTGGGGGGACAGTTCTTAATTACTGACTGACAGGTCACAAGGCAGAAACACCCTGGCTCCCTGCAACTCTGATTGCAAAAACTCCAGAGATATGACCAACACTGCCTCTAAAATTCCCCTGAGATACTGAACCAGAGTTACCCTCCATTGGGCTTGGATTCATATTATGCTCTTTTCCTTCCCAATCCTATTTTTTCCACTCCATTATTTTCAGGGAACACTTCTTAAATAAATATTTTTCTCATGAACCTATGTCTTAAGGTGTGCATCGGGGAAACCCAAACTAATACGAGAATGCATGGTATCTACAGTACCCAAGCCTAGGAAAGCACTCAGGTCTTCATAAGAGCTAAGATTGAAATAAGACAAGAATAATTATAGGAAAGTAATCTCACTTTGTCATAAGCCTCTGCTTTCCCATTAATAATTACTCCATAGTAGCTTATCTGCTTCTTTACCTTTTTGACACAATATGTAATTCCACAGCTCCCAAGTTAACATTCCCAGCTTTACATTTTGGTCATCCTCAGATCAAACTTAAAAGAGACAGCATCTGATAGGGTTAATCTGATTAGGACATCTATCTGAAGCTCAGCCAACCATCCGTGACCAGAAAGACGGTGTCCTACAGTACACACAAAACAGGTGGGTGAAACAGAAACTCTCCAGAGCAAGACATAACATTAGTTAGCTGGCCAGGCTATATATAAAAGTGTTAAGTAACACAATGATTCCCCAGTTAAAATCTAAGCTTAGGCGGTTCCAAAAAATTCTTAGAATAAAGCCCCAAAACTTTACTGAGGCATGTAGTGTCTTTATCATTTAGCTTCAGGTCTTGTCTCTACCTACCTCAGAACACAAGTGAAATTTTTATAACACATGTGCTCTCACTTATCTCTGATGCTTACAGTTTGCTGCTCCCTCTCACTGAAGTGCCTTCACCTTTTCTACACACACCCTTTATTGGACCAACTCCCATTAGTACTTGTTCAAGCATTACTCTCTTTGCAAAACCTCTGTCAATACCTGAGTCTTTCCTAGGGATCTCTCTTCTATGAATCTCTATACCACACTGTAAGTGTTATGTCTGCTCAGGGGCCTTCTAGTTAGAATAGAGATTCTTACAGGGGAAGCAAGCCATATTCTTTGTTATCATCTCAATACCCAACAAAGCACTTGATATCTTATAGATATGCAATAGATTTTTACTGTTATTGTTTTTCAAAAAAAGAAGAGAGAAAGGGAAAAAGAAAGAAGCTTGGAAGAACCACCATTTCTGAGACCAGAAGTTGATTCTCTTGAGATTTTTTTTTTTACCTCAATCTAAAATAGAACAGTGCACAGCCATTATTGGTGCTGAGGGTTTTCAAAACAAGGTGAGAAAAAAAAGATAGTGCTCAGACCTTAGTTTAGACTCTTCTTGGGAAGGTAAACTTGGAATTTTATTTGATAAGGTTTGGATAACACATTTACTTGTTATTCTTTTTCCTTATTTTTCCATCATGTGCTCACAGATTTAAATTTTTCTGACTCCCCATAATCTACTTAGACAAGATTTTTTAACCAATAATAAGACCTACTCTGTCCAGCAGGCAGTATTTTGTTTGCAAACACTATCTATGCTGGCTTACTGTCACTACAAGTTGATCTTGATTCTCAAATAGATAGGCTTCACTCTTGGAAATTGGCTGCTGTTTAATTATCCCTTCTGTTCACATGGATTGAATTAGAAAACCCATAAATACCTCCTTTTACAAAGCACTTGTAGATCTGAGTTCGGTAAGATAATACTGATGGAACAGATTAGAAACTATAGAATTCCTAAATCCAAGTCCTAAAATAGGCATAGATGCATTTTTTTTCTTTGATCCTCAGGAAGTTATTTGGGACTAAAAGATGTTTTTTTGTTTGTTTGCTTGTTTGCTTTTAATGTGGCAGGCAGGGAATAAAAAACAAAACCCTTGACATTCTAAGTTTCCTTTAGAGTTCCTGTTAATGAAGACATGGATTTTAGAAAATAAATTCTCCATGTATAGATCCCTTCTAACAAAGTAATCATAGGTCCATTCATTCACTCAATACATTTTTTGAAGTGTAAATGTGTACAAGAAATTTTGACAGGCAATGGAGATAAAGCAGTGAGCTAAACTGCCTTCCTGAGTTTACAGTCTAGTGAGAGAAACTGACAGTAAGACAGACAAAAAGTATGTAATTATAAATCACATTACATACTTAGAAGAAAAAAATGCAGTGCCATGGAAATCCATAATTTAAGGGACTGACTTTGTCTTGGGGATTAGGGAAAGTTTTCCTGAAGAATAATGATAATAGTGATGATGGCAATAATAACATTTACTGTTCATAGGTATCAACACTGTGAGGAGAATTTTACATATATCATCTTCCTTAATCCCAGCAAGCACTCTATTAAGCACTTCCTTAATCCCAGCAAGCACTCCATCCCATAGAAGATGCTATTATCCCTGGTTTACTGATGAGGAAGCTGAAGCTTAAAATATTTAAATGACTTGACCAAAGGTACAAAACTCAGCAGAAAATTGTTTGCTGAGATCTGAAAATAAGTAGAGCTCCAGGCAGGCAGTGGAGAGTATAGGGAAATGCTTCCCAATGTAGGGCAATGTAGTGAGATGAACACGATGTGGAAGAACTGACAGCAGACCAGTGTGGCTCCTGTTGAGAGTCTCCCTAGCATGAAGGTTAGGACACAGAGGTAGGAACTAGCCAGACCACAGGGGACTTTGGACAGTGGTAAGGATTTGATGATTTCTCCTAAGTATAGCAGCATAATGAAAATTTAAAGCAGATGAAAGACGTGATCAGATTTGTATTTTTAAAAGACTATTCTGACAGCATTGAAGAGAATGAATTGGAGAAAGCAATGTAATTTTTAAAACTTTGTTTAACATTGGAGGGCTTAGCTGTTGGAAGAGAAAGTTACATACTCCTCCCTCTCTTAATCCAGTTTTCTGATAAGACCCACCTGGCATATGTCTAAGGGGTGACATAACAGAAATCCACCCCTTGTGTGTCTTGTAAAAATATACTCCAAGATACCATCTACCAGATAATACAATGCCCCTTGTAAAGTATGCACGTAACACATTTCTCCCAAAATCTGGGGTAAGGAGGGCTCCAGTCATACACTATAGGTGTGCATCTATACCCACAATCTGATCCTGTATAACAGATAAGCTGGAATGTTTCTAGAATATTGACTTTGTCTCAATTAGTAGCAGGAACCATGTCTTTTAATTTTCTTATATCCATAATAATGTCTAACAGGATGTTAAAGCACATGTAATCCATGATACATATATTTGTAAACTGAAGAACAAATAACCAGATGATATGAAAGCAAATCTAGAACTCTAAAATAAATCAAATCAGCTATTTGAACAGAGATGAAAAACAAATAGTCATGCTAGAAAAGGAGGATTACTTCAAATTCTTCATGCTACTAATCCTGGTCCCTGGGGACTAAAAACTCATCTTTTGGCAGCACAAATAAGTTGAAAAAATTATAATGAGCAGACCCACATATCTCATTAATTAATTACAGTTGCATAAGCTCTTGCTGGTCCCTCCACCTCTTGTTTGATTTTCCAGCAGGATTTTGCAGTACAGAAAAGTGATGCATTACCTCAAAATGGGTTTCTTTGAAGTAATTACTATTGTTCTCATTTTACAAATAAAAAGTAGCCTTAGAGCTACCACATGTCCTCCTCAAAATCCCAGTTAGTTGAATAGTAGAGAGGAATGTGATCCCAGGCTTAGCTAGATCCCAAGCCTGTGCTCTTCCCATTATACTTTCCTGTCTTTCTAAAATGAGATTTAAAATAAGGGGTGGGAATTTAGGGAAAACTGACCCATGCTATCAGTATAATTCATTGAACACAAAGACTTCACTAAAAAATAAGGGTTACATGAAGCCTAAAGAGAATAAAACAATACCTCAGTTGCTACAGGTTTCTGAAGAGTTTAAAGTATTCACATGAAAATATTTGTAATATTTTGTAGCTCCCCAACAACCTTGAGAAGAACTCAGAAGCAGACATTTTTATTACCCTAGCCTGAACCTCCTTTATAGAAGTCAAGCTAGGCAGAGAAGTGCCTAGTGTGAGCTCAGGCCTGTAGCACAGGAAGTTCACAAATCAGTAAGAGGGGACCCTAAACAAGGGAAGGTCCAAAGCATCAAGTTCAAGGGAGCAAATGGAGGACAACTATCAGATTAAAGCCAAAGGGCCTCTGGACCTCAATTTCTTTACTTATAGAATGGGGTAAGAGATTCCATAATTAAAGGGAAGGATATATGTAAACTACTTGATATAATGCCCTGATCAATAATTTTTATTATACTGACCATAGAACAAGCAAGATTGAAGATATAGGATACAGAAGTTGAGGCTGGAAAGATTCTCAGAAGCAGGATTTGTATAATGACAAGAGCCTGAAGTAACAGAAGTCAGTTTAAGAAAATAGAAGGAAAAAAAGAAAATGAAAAAGAGAGTATTATTTCACAAAGTCAGCACAAAGATGAGAACAGTCTCCCCTCTGCCATTCTGACTTCTCTCCTTAAGCGTATTAGAATAAGTATCAGAAGGTAGCATGCACTTCTTGAAAAGTTGTCCAGTGCTAGTCAGTGGTATTAACAGAAAGAGAAATTGTGGTAAAATCTTACTAATAATAGCTAACACTGAGTGATCAGTTCCAATCAGAAATTTTAAGAGCCAGCTCATGATTCACCATGTTCCTGTCCTCCTCTGTGTTAACCATGGAAACACATGTAGTAATGGGACCTCCAGGAGCCTGGCCCTTGAGTGGACAGTGTTGAGCATACCCACCCTGCAGCATATATCAGAAATAAACTTCTGCTGTTATAAGCCACTGAAATTTGGAGTTGTTTGTTACTATGGTGTATTCTACCCCAGTATATTCTGTTCTCAATGTGTGTTCCTGGACCAGCACCATCAGCATCATTAGGAAACTTGTTAGAAATGCCAATTTTGGGGTTGCCTGGGTGGCTCAGTCAATTAAGCATCCAACTCTTGGTTTCGGCTCAGGTCATGATCTCAGGGTCCTAGGATGGAATCCCATGTTGGGCTCTACACTTAGTGCAGAATATGCTTGTCCCTCTCCCTCCCCCTCTGCTCTTCCTTCCCCCATCCTCCTCTATCTCTTAAATAAATAAGTAAAATCTTAAAAAAAAAAAAAAAAAAAAGGGAAGGGGATGTGCCTGGGTGGCTCAGTTGGTTAAGCATCTGTCTTTAGCTCAGTTCATGATCCTGGGGTCCTGGGATAGAGCTCTGTGTCAGGCTCCCTGCTCAGCAGAGTCTGTTTCTCCCTCTCCCTCCACCCCAACTTGTGTTCTCTCTATCTCAAATAAATAAAATCTTAAAAAAAGAAAGAAAGAAAGAAATGCCAATTCTTGGGTTTTATCCCATACCTACTAAACCAGAAGCTCTCGGGATAGGGCCTAGACATTTTTTAACCTCCAGGTGAATCTCACACATGTTAAGGTTTAAGAATACTGACCTTATCTGTTTCACTAGGAAGATTACCTACTAGGAAAGGAAATGTCAATTATTATTCCAGGTGTACATATGAGAAAATTGTAGCTCAAAGAGGTAACTTGATCAAAATCACATAGTGAATAAGTGCAGAACAAAATTTGGAATATAATAATTTAGATTCAAATGTTAGGCTCTTAACCATTTTGCTATCTCCATTGCCTATGGTATAGTAATTTGACTTCATTAGAAAAGAGTAGGCTGGTGGGAAGAGGGGAATGAAGAAAGAGAAGAGGAAGGGAGAGAAGAAGGAAAATAAAATTCAGAGAAAAAGAAAGAGAGAAAGAAACACAAAAAGGCAAAAACAAAGAAAGAAAGAGAAGAATCTGTTCACTCAATTTTCTTCTTTGAAGATTGCTGTGCTTCTGTTTTGTGTAATCATTGTTTCTTTTTTTCCAAACCTAATGATGTGACAAAAGCAATATATCCAAGAGATGACTCACCTTTCCAAAATATTGAGAGATAATTTGACTCATATCTCAAGAACCACCTTCATTTTTCCCTTGCCTTTTTTTTTTTCTGGAAATAAAAAACTGGATATTTTGGTAGTTGACTAACTTGGATCTTAGCTTAGTTTAATGGCAAATTTGAGCTAATGTACTAAATTAGCAAAATGAAGCATAGCAAACATTCTTTGGCCAGGCTTACTAAATTTCTATTATATAGTCACTCATAGTCTCTTTCATGAGGAATGTGTCCACCTTCCAAAGGTCATATGCCATACTCTTAATAGTACCACAGTTCTAACGAGGAATGATTTATCCATTGAACTTGATTGTCAGAGTAAACTATATCTAATTCTAGGGCACTGATTGTAAATGTGAATACTTGAACTTGATTCAGAACTATCAAATATGCTTAGAACTTCAATCAGTTAATCCTGCTGGAATTTTAGTCTCTAAAGACCAAAGTCACGGAAGTATATTTTGGCTTTAACACACAGACATTTTTCCATTGCCATAGTCTTTTGTTTTAAAATCATTTCCCTGAGAACTGTTAAAAAGTCTTAGAGACTTTTTATCTCCTTAACTAATGCTTCATTTCAATTACTGTTATAAAGCCATGAGGTAGCTACTTTAGGTAAAGAAGAGAGAATACCAGTTTATGTCTTGTTATTTCACACAAAATGATATTTTCATGTTTAAATATAACATCAAACCAATTCTGAATGACGACCAATGTTTATTTAGTGATATAACCACAATCTTCTTTGAGCATAACAAACATTTGCCAGCAGTTCCAAGGAAGATTTTCTTTCAAGCTAGCAAGCTAATTTTTAGGATGTATTTAATTTATTTTCCTGGTTAAAGAAAACTCTGTGTTACCCTATAAAACCTAAATTAATTGGTCTGCTTGGAAGCTTAATAACAGTAATGATAGTTGTAGACATAATTATGATAGTTATCATTTCTTGAGTGCTTACCTATGTGCTCAACATTCTCACAATAATCTAAAAAGCAGGTACTTCTTAAATCTTCATTTTTGTTCCCAACTACCAGTAAGAAAATTAAAGCACATCACGATGAATTAAGTTGTCGATGGTCGCAAATGGTAGAATTGAGATATGAACCAAGGCAGCCAGAATCCATCATGTGTACTTTAAATCCCTACTCTTCACTCTAATCTCAAACAGAAGGAAATCAAAAACAAAAAAGAAGAGAAGTTGGTCCATACCGAATGAGCTAAGCAGAATGTATTTATAATAACAGGCAAAAGAACAAGGGACATAAAGTCAGAATATGTATGTAAGAGATGGGATACCACAGTTTCGGACTTTTGTTTAAGTGTAATTAATACATAAAATTGTAAGGTATTTAAAGTATACAATGTAATGATTTGATAAATGTATACATTGTGAAAGGATTCCCTCCTTTGAGCTAATTAACATGTCCATAACCTCACATATTTATCTTTCTTTGTGTGTGTGTGAGAACATTTAAATTCTTTTGTCTTAACAAATTTCAATTATATAATACAGTGTTATGAACTATAGTCTAGTAAGGCACCCTAAAATTAGAGGATGGAACACTGGCTTTCTCAGATGAAATATAAATTTATTAATAATGTTCTATGGCAAAAAAAAAAAAGAGGAAGAAGAAGAAGAAGAAGAAGAAGAAGAAGAAGAAGAAGAATCTGTGAGATTCTTTTGGGTTAAAGTATTTTTGTTTTGTTTTGGTACCAGTCATAATGGTAAGAAACAAAAGTACAAAAAAAGTTAAAATAACATAAGGATAGCATTGCATCTATAATCTGGAAAGAGTTTTTTGCCAAAGTGACAAAAAAGCCTGTTTTGACAGGAAGAATCCTGCTAACCTTCACTTCTGATTACTCCTTTCATTGTCAATGTATCCCTGTTGGATAATAAATTTTGTGATCACCTAGATACAACCATACTCTTAATTCCTACCACAGGCAATTTCCAGTTTCTAAGATTACTCTTCATTGAAAGCTGATGGTTCTCATGAAATAGTCTGATATTCAGTGTTGTCATAAAATATCCAATATTGAAAGCACTATTGCTCAATAAGTATAACTCTTTTAAGAATTATGTTGTAGCTTTACAAAAGGCCCATACTTAATTCACCGAGGAATTAAGCTAAAATCTCCAATATATTCTGTCTCAAGTTGAAAAGAATTCATATTTTCAAGGACAGTAGCTGTAAGAGCAAGAAGACAGCCAGACATATTGAAACTCTTGATGTTAGTGAAATGAGTTTGAATCAACAGTCATTTTAGGTTCTTTATAAAACAAAACTTTTTTGAGAAACAATAAGCTTTCAACATGCATTTGTAGGATGATGTGCTCACCCCAATTTTGTTTTACTTTGTAGAGGTTGATAAACATGTGACAGATATTTAACTTGGTATTTTTCTTGTGATCTAATTTCTTTTTTTTTTGTATATATTTATTTTTTTGTATATATTTATTTTTTTATCATTTTTTAAATTTATTTTCAGCATAACAGAATTCATTGTTTTTTGTACCACACCCAGTGCTCCATGCAATCCGTGCCCTCTCTAATACCCACCACCTGGTTCCCCCAACCTCCCACCCCCCCACCTCTTCAAACGCTTCAGATTGTTTTTCACAGTCCATAGTCTCTCATTGTTCACCTCCCCTTCCAATTTCCCCCAACTCCCTTCTCCTAACTCCCCATGTCCTCCATGCTATTTGTTATGCTCCACAAATAAGTGAAACCATATGATAATTAATTCTCTCTGCTTGACTTATTTCACTCAGCATAATCTCTTGTGATCTAATTTCTAATTTACTACGTGACCTATGTTACTTTCCAGATTGTTCTATTCTACTTACATTATTTTAAATTCAAGTCAGGGCCATGGGAATAGCTCAGAGAATGGTTTAAAAATTGTGCATTAGGGACGCTTAAGTGGCGCAGTGGGTTAAGCAGCCAACTCTTGGTTTCAGCTCAGGTAATGGTCTCAGGGTCCTGGGATGAGCCCTGTGTTGGAGTCCACGTTCAGCATGGAATATGCTTCTTTCTATCTCTCTAAAACAAATAAATCTTTAAATGAATGAATGAATGAATAAGTGAAGTGAACTAATTATTCATTGCTGTGTAACAAATACCACAAATTTTAAACATCATCTCACAGGTTTCATGGGTCAGGAGTCCAGGCACAGCTTAATTGTGCTCAGGTGTGTGCCAGGCTCTGTTCTCTTCTGGGACTTGAGGTTCTCTTCTCAGTTCATGTAGTTGTTGGCAGAATTCAGTTCGGATGGCTGTGGGACTGAGGTTGTTGTCAATCACAGTTCCTCACGGCTTTTTGGGGATAGTCCGTATTTCCTTGGCTCATGGCCTTCTCAAAGGCCTTCTCACAACATGACAACTTCTTCGAAGGTATTGAGGAGAGTCTCACAAAGAGGTGAAGTCCATCTTTTAAGGACTTTCATTTGATTAAATCAGTACTACCCAAGATGATCTTCCCCGTGATTAACACAAAATCAACTTTACCTATATCTGCAAAATCCCTTCATGTTTGCCATACATGTAAATCTAGTCAAGGGAAAGTAGTCCTGTCACCTTCACTATATCCCATTGGCTGGAAGCAAGTCACTAGTTCTGTTTGCAATCAAGGGGAGGAGTTTATACAAGGACATGACTCACTGGAGGTATGTTCACCTCAGGGTATGTCCACCACAGATAGAGACCGTACTTCTTATTTTCTTTGAAACTCCCTAGAGTGCTGACAAACTGAAAATGGCAATAAATATTTGTTCATTGAAAACTTATAAAGGAAAGTGACCATGTGAATTATTTCAGAAGGCAATTCAAATTCAAGAGTGTTGGTTTTGAGAAGTGATATGGCATCAAGAAGTGTAGATCTGAAGTCGTAAAATTTCAGGGTTAATTTAGAGATTTGATAAAGCTCTCAGTTTTTCCATCAGAAAAAACAAAAACAAAAAACCAACCCTTCCAAACCATCTTCCATATAAAGTCCTCTCTGTCCTCTACCTATCTGTTCTGAAGATAAGTGCATTGCACAGGGTGCATGACTTTCTGGAAATGTGGGGTGGGGAAGGAGACAGTGTAGATACTCAGGGAGACTATCTGGAATACCATGACTTACTAAATCTAAGCAGTCATCAGAAGACATGAAATGCCTCATTTATTATAGATGGACATTTCAGCAGAGCATGCTTAAGATGTATTTTTTTTTCCCTCTAACCAGCAGTTATTTTATAAAACTATTATTTTGGGTTATCTAGAGAGAGAGTAGAAGGATTTGTTTGTGTAGCCATATCAGTTCATAATGTTTTTGTAATTTAAATGATTGGCTCTACTAAGTAACATGTAAAAATAATAAATGCATTTTAAAAATCTTTAAACATAAAACAGATGTTTAAATGTACCATGGAAGGAATAAATTACGGGCAAAGGGAGAGACAACCATGGGATCACAGTTCCACCTGTTCATGTGCTTTACATGTGTAACTCACTGGCAAAGAATATGGTTGTAAGCTTTGGGGCATAAACCCAAACCATGTAAGTCTGTTTTCACTGATGTTACCAAAAACTCATGATCTGCCAACACAGTTCCAATGTCATAAGCTCAGCTGAGGAAAACTGTTACTCAGCAGGAAATGGAATCTTATTTCATCTGGGTCTTTATTTGTTCCTTCTCTAATGATAATTTTGTGAAATAAACACCTTCAACTCAGTATTCTAAGCCTATGGATTCTTTCAACGATATAAAATAAATAAATTCCCTTTTAAGACTGTGGCTAATTTTCCTTGTGAATAACAATAAAGTAACAATAGAGTATAGATAATACATAAAAATTAGATTGCTTTCTGTGTCTTTGAAATTTTCTGAAAATATCTGAAACATCTCAAAACACTCTATCAAGTGAATCACTGCAGGACTCTTTGGGAAGATTACTCTATTTAAGGAGAAAAACTTTTCATATCTGAGTTCCTGTCAAATCTTATTAAATTCATGGGAAAGTAAACCCAGAGAGGTAATGATGAAGTATATAACTCTAGCGAATCTCAAGAAATTTTAGGCCAGGATATAAAGACACAGATTGTTGGAGAGTTAAAAAAAGATCTAAAGACATTGTCTTTATAAGTTAAAAGAAGACATGATGGATCATATTCACTATCAGTTGAGTTCCCTGCCACACTGAATTTAAATGCACATTTACTGAGAAACTTATTTCCTGTTATATCTAAAGGGTGAACGTTGAAAGCAAGACTCTATAACCTAACCTGTAATTTCTCTTTCATAAAATTTGAAAATAAATTAAAAGCATTAGCTATTGCTATTATTTGCAATCAGTTTCTTTATCATTTTGGTCATATTAGCTGCTATAATTTAGCCTGTCAGCTGATTTATTGCTTACTACCAAAAGAAGAATGTGTCATAGTATCTCAGAGAAGGAAGACAAAGTTGGGGTATTTGTTGAGATTTTGAAATCTGATTTACAGTGTACCTTTCAATAAGGGGGCTTGGTTATAGAATAGTTGATGACCTGTTTAATGGTTTTTTTTTAAATGAATTTATTATCTTTATATGCTACTAAAGAGAATAGATCATCTGTAAATACAAACACACTATGAAATAAAATGACTACACAAATCCTTCTAGTATCTTTTTAAACAATCCAAAATAATAGTTTATTTTCATAACAGAACTGCTGGTTAGAGAAAAAAAAAAAAAAAGAAGAAGAGTACTTCACTTGCCTAAGTAAGAACCTAAATGCCCATCTGTAATAAATAGGGCATTTCATGTCTTCCAGTGCCTGGCTAGACTAAGTAATGCTCTGACAGCTGGTCACCTCCATTCTCCAAAAGCTGTGCACTTTCCTTCAAAACAGACAGGTAAAGGAAAAGGTTGATCTTATCTTTTTTTTTTTTTTTTTTTTTTTCTGCTGCTGGTAAGTTTGGGATTGAGACCCATACTGAATCTCTGAAATACTCCTGAAGTTTGGAGAGGATTTCAGGTCAATTGATGTAAACACCATTTCTCAAGATGAACACTATTCTATTTGAGAAAGTCTTTTGGAAACATCCATGTGGCAACTTTCCTTTTTAAGTTCATATCAACAAGTATTTAGTATCTTTTGTGTGCCAAGAACTGTTGAAGGAGATTTGGAAGACACAAATGATGTGGTCATTGCTTTTGGACCATTCTCTGGCCATCTCCTTACCCTAACTTTGGTTTAAAATAATGTAAGTAGAGAGAGCAACACAGAACACAGGTCATCAGTAATGAATTAGAACATAGATCACAAGGGAAATACTGAGTTAAATCATGAGACATGTATTTATCAAGCTCTGCAAAGAAAAGAATTTGGGGCAAAAAAAATCATCATGAATGTAAAAAGCTGATTGTTTCTTGAAATAGTATTTATGAAGAACTCAAAATGATTGTTGTCTCAAATGCATTTTATTGACATCCTGAGTTTTGGTTTATCAGGCTATCTTCCTGATCTTACAGCAACTATTTTAGAAAATGTTCTTTAAAATAGAGGAAGACTTACTTAAGAAAAAACATGTGGCAGATAATCTCTGCTGACATTTAAATATATACTTATTATTAAAACAACAGAAAATATGCTCACCCTTAAAATAACCCTTGTTAACCACTTTTGTGTATCTTTCCAGAAAATAAATTTAACAATACAAAAATGTATATGGGATAATCCATTCTTTTATTTCAAAACAACAATTATTTTTTTGAATAGGTGATAATTTACATGGTTCAAAACTTAAAAGATACCAACAAATAGCAAAAATTCTACCCTTGCTTTGTCCTTTAGCAATCCATATCCCTATCTTTGAGGAAATTAGTATACTTGTTATTGTGTACAATTTCAAAAATATTTTATGAATGTACAAGCAAATATATCTATGTCTGGTTCAATCTCATAAATATATGAATGTGACATTTTTCAATCTTCTTTCGATGACAAGCAGGGTTTCTTATAACTCTTTACCTGCTCTAGACTAGCTTCTAAGATTTTAGTGAAGCTCTTCATTACCACTTTGTTCCATCACCTTCCTTCATACACCCAACAGGAAAAGAAAAGTGAAAACAAAACAAAAGCTTGCATACATTTTCTTTATAATATATTAATATTATACAATTTGAACAGCTATGCAAAATGCAATGTATGAATGGGAGAAAGTGGACTTGAAAGCATTTTCATAGACACACACACACACACGAAATATATAAAATCTGAACATTTTAATTGACCCCAAATTGCACAAGTCCAGGAAATTTATGTGTGCTAAAAGATCTAATGTTCCCTACAATTGCATTAATAGTAGCATATATTTAGATAAAATTAGATTAGATTTGGAATTTTGTGTCTAGTTCTGGGCACTGCCATTTCAAAGGTATATTGGCAACAGCATACATCTGGAAGAGGCTTATCTAAATTAAGACCTCCTGGAAAACCTGATTATTTGATTATTTGACATAATCCCATATTATTATATGGGATTAAAGGGCTTGGTTCTGGAGTAGATGAGCAGGGACAAGAACATGTAAATGAACTTCAACTATGTAAAGGGCTCCCACACTGAGGAGTTATTGGATGGATTCTGAGTTAGTTCAGGACTGTCTGACAGGGAGAAGTTACCACAGAAAGTGATGGTCCTCAGAAGCTGAAATTGTTAATCAATTTTTGTCTCTAGAAACAAACAAGAAATAGCCAGCTCTTTCTTAGGCAGGGAAATGAGAACATTCAGGTGATGTGAGTGGAAAAGGGTTAAAAAGAAAAGTAGGACCAGAGAATGAGGACCTAATAGGTCACCCTTCTAACAATATCACCAAGTCTCTTTCTCATGATCAGGCTTAAGCTTTCATCTTCTTCACACTAAACTCTGTACTGTCTCTGAGAATATGCCTGACTTCTCATTGCCTCTATTGTTTTCCTAATTGGAAACTCAGTTAAAAGTGGGATTATTGATAGTGTCAATGGGAGGTGTGACTGTCATAATTTCCCACTACGATTTGCACTTGGAAGGCATCCAGGTTGATATCTCATGTCATCTAGACTTCCCAGTCCTGCAAAATGATTTTTACTTCATTGTGGGATGGCGATGGATTTATCATCATACAAGCAAAAACAAAAGTGTGATAATTGTCCCTAATGTGCTAGGAAAATGTTTATGGCACTTTTAAAACTGGAAAGTCTGCATTTAAAAGTACTCAAGCATGAGAGGAAATGAAAGGATGTGCTAAGATTATGTAAAGCTGGTCCTTATCTCTGAGGGAATGGCTTTATGAGCAAAGTCTGCTCACCACAGCTGGATGGGCTTGGAAAGCATTGAGAGATGGAAAGAGTGGAAAGTCAACAATCCTGGAATGAGGTTACGGATCTCCAGGGTAGAATTAGGAGCTACAACAGGAAGCATTTATGTACAAAAGGAAGTTTTGTAAATGATTTTGACATTGATCATGGGATTTCAATAATTTTAACTTTATTGGATCATAAATTGTGCACAAGTGGAAAGATTCATAAATTTGGTGGCTCTGAAGTCAGTGACTATAAGATTTAAATGTTAAATCTGCAAATTAAGTCATGTAGGTAAAAATCTTCAACTTTAGAAGATCTTTACTTTTGTTATTTACAGGTTTCAACAATGTATAGCTTCACAGGTCAGAATATAGCTCTTTTATTGTGCATTAAGAGACTTAGATGTTCTTTTTAAATTTCTGCAATCACCTCATTATTTAAGACATCCTATCTTAAATTACTGGATCACGTGTAACTTAGTAGATCTTGTTGGAAAATTACCCTACATCTATTTCAAATCAAAGGTAAGGCATAACTTCAAATAAGAAAACAATATACGACATTAGCATCTGCTTAGGGTTCTGCCACATGTGTCAGAAAAGCATAGTTCAGTAGACACACCTCATGGCTTTTCAGCCAGTGACCCAGATGTATTTGGCCTACATGACATCAAACATCCAAATTGTCTAAATAATTGAGGCCTTACCAAAATGATGGTGTTCTCCAATTCAGACGTGTTCTGATCATTTAATTTTGTTGTCCCTGTATCTAGATGGATAAAATTAGCATTTTTTTGCATAAAAATTAATTGGGAGGCCTTAAATTATTTGGCTATTTTAGTGCATACATGGAACTCCACATTTTACTTTATTCTGTAGGTCCAGTCTCTATTCCCTCATATTATGTGCAACAGAGAGGATGTTTACCAAGCACTGAAGAGTTATGGTGTGCTTATTACTATAAAATTAACTTCTTCTTACATAAAATATCAGGTTAAAAATTAGCATCTCTAATTCTCTTTTCATTGCATCCTTTCCTCTGGCTTTGATGACCTCCATTAAATATTTAAGCAAGTTGCTTCATGTTCATCCACAGTTAGCCAATGTCAAATTCATTAGCAGTGTTCTTAAATAATTATTAGAAAATGTCACTAGGCTTAAACTTCACAGAACCCAAGTTTTGCTCTTTGTCCTCATCCCCAATCTAATTTGCCTTTTGCTTTAATGAGTTCCTTTCCTCTTGGGCACAAACCTGCATTCATTTCCTTTTTGCCGGCCTCTCTATCAATATGTTACTCTTAGGTATAATGTAACCAGTGCAGTTAGTTGGTACTTCATCAGGTAAAGAAGTTATTTATTCATTTTATAAAAATGATTTATGGATGAGAACTTTAAGTACACAGAGAGCAAGGCAAAAATAAGAGAATAACAGTTCTGACCATGAATGCAGGTGCTGTTTAAAACTCTCCAGTGTTCTGTACATAAAGAAAACTTACAAGTTGTGAGAGATGTCACATGTTTTGCTAAGTGAGTTCAGATTATGCCTTGAAGAATACTGTTCCTCAGGCCCAAATTCCCAATAAACATCTATATTCATTTGGAGAATAAAGGGAAAAGGGGGCTCTTAATTACATAGCACAAGTGGTGCTTCAAGCATCTGTGGTTGTCAACTCAAAATTCAAACAAGAAATCTGTTTGCATGTGACAAGCTTAAATCAACTCCAAATGATGTCCAAATTGGCCAGAGTTTGGATTTTGTCACCATAGTCCCAACATTTCAGTTTAGATTAAGAACAGACTCATTTTCTACTGTGTCTCTGGAAGAGATCATTCCTTTCTCCAGCTGCTAAGAAAGAAATCCTGACTTATATTAATTACAGTTACACAAGGCCACAACAACAGATAACTACCCTAAGCATGGAATAAATTTTCCTAATTCTTAAAAAAATAAGTAATATAACTTTTTATTTTTTAAATCCACCTTAATATGTATAAGTTAAGCAATATAATATATTACACTTTTCACATTAACAAACTTTTTATATTGTACTGAATTGGACTTAGGAGATTTTGAAGAAATTCTCATTTAGAATAAATGTTTTCTTCTATACAGGAAAATATTATTTCTGTTACTTATGTTTTATATATTAATTCATATCTTAAATTATCAGTGTATCTGCCAGCAAATTTTATTGTTGGTTAATATTACTTTGGATCAAACACACACACACACACACACACACACACACACACCACATACATTAAAAGAGAAGAATAAATATGATCATAGTTCAGGAATAAAAATTTAGATTTAACCCATTCTAAAATTACTTTTAAATGACAGTCAACACTTAAAGCACAAGAGAAGCTATTTCTATTAAAAGAAAAAGAGGGTTGCCTGCATGGCTCAGTCGGTTAAGTGTCTGCCTTCCCAGGATCCTGGGATCAAGTCTCCCATAGGGATCCCCACTCTGCAGGAAGCCTGCTTCTCCCTCTGCCTCTTCCTCTCACTCTCTCTGTCTCTCATGAATAAACAAGTAAAGTCTTTAAAAAAGGAAAAAGAAATGAATGATCTGAAACCTGAGGCCATAACCTAAAATGACCTCAAGGTCTCTATACTCTTTACTTAGGAATGCTAGAACACAAAGAATTCACCAACCTTCCTCTCTTTTTATGGAGGCAATACAAGCAACCTGACTTCCATGTGTTTCCTCCTCTCCACACTCACATTTGGAAAAGAAAAATAAGTTGTCATCATTTGTAACATCCAGGAGTAGTGGAAATTGTAGATTTTTTATGTGCCCGGTGTCAATTATTGACTTCAAGAAGTTGTAAGGATTTGTAATAGCATATAAGATTCTAGAAAATACTAAGGACTTGAGAAATGCTTACTTAACTTCCTCCAGATCCCCCTTCTCCATTTATTCATCAACTCACTCATTCCTTAATGATTAGATAAATGAGTAATTCAGAAGAATAACAATGTATTAGTCAGGATGTGATACTATAATAAAAAATAGGCCCTAACTATTCAGTAACTCAATAAAATAGACTTTCATTTCTTGGTTAAGATACAATCCTATTTATTCAAATGAGTAAGGCAACTCTAGTCTTTCAGGATCCCTGGCTGTCAGCATCTATACCATCTTCAAAATGGGGCTCTTAAGATCACCCTGACAGTTGTTCTCCCAGTTGACTGGGAAGGGAAAAGTGAACAGAGAAGCACATGGGCTTCCAGCTCTGAACCCAGCTCTGGATTTCATTCATTAGAAGCTAGTCACATGGCCACAGCTAATACAAGGGAGGCTTGGGAATACAGTTGTTTGTGTGTCCAGGAACTATAGGAGAAGTCAAATTTGGGTATATAGTGATCTTTGCCACATGAAGGTTAGGAAAACTAACAAAATAATACATCTGTTTGAACTAAAATATAAAATTTTGAGTAACTTTTTAATAAAAAGATAATTTTTGCTGTAATAATGCAGCCTTTTTTATTATTACTATGATTGGCAAACATTAATACCCAGGTACTACTAAATGCTTGTGAGGATGTGCTTAAGAGACTTTGTAAGAGACAATGAAGCACAACAGTTAGAAATGCAGACTCCATCAGTGTCTGGACTCTGCTATTTCTCATCTGTGACCTTCACTGAATTACCTAACCTTTCCTAGTCTTGTGTATTCATATGTAAAACAAGAATAATAACGTAACCTACTTTATTAGGATGCATTGTGGACTAAATGAGTTACACATGAAGCAATTAGAATAAGGCTTAGTACATAGTAAGTATTGGACAAGTTCATGTTATTATAATAAACACAGTGACAGTTTTTGCTTATTAAGCTTCTATTTTAATTCTTTGCTACAACCATTTTCACTTCCTTTAAACCCAGGAAATTGTAAGTGCAATGTGAAATGATTTCAATTCCCACTCAATTAGCCACTGGGTTCAGTGATTTATTCAAGTCCCTCTTCACTTATAAGGTAGAATAAGAACCTCTAGGGTGAATGAAGACCACTACAGGCAGTACCATATTCAATCCAGCCACTCATAAAACCTACTTCCTGCCTTAGCTACACCCTCCTTACTAGTAAGGAAATGATGGATTGAAAGTGGAGTTGAAGAAGGAAACTGTATGCGTAAGTAGGGATTTTATTGCACTCCTCCAATTCTAGCCAAATAATTGTTAGGATGTGGTTAGGGGATGAGCGAGCTGGGGAAACAGGTGTAAAAGTGGCCAAGTGTGTTGGTGATGGGTGAAAGCCTAGGATCACCACTCACAGGATATAAAATAAGTCCAAGTACAGAAGCTCCTATACAGCAGACACAGGGACTGAATTTTATGGCAGTACTAGAGCTGCTTATATTAGTAGCTAGTTCTATCTGTTTCAGTCACTGGCCATCAGATAAATGCATTCTTGACCTCTGTTTCTCTATTTTTTGTTGTTGTTCCTTTTAACAGCCTCATTGAGATCTACTTCATATACCATTAAATCCACTGATGCTTTTATTGTTTATAATTCAGCGATTTTACTGTATTCACAGAATTGTACAATCACAATTCCAGAAAGTTCATCATCTGGAAAGAAGTCCTGTACCTGTTAGCAGTCACTCTCCATTCCTATCCCCCACAGCCCTGGCAACCATTAATCCCCTGTCTCTATTGACTTGCCTATTCTGGACTTTTCATATAAATGAAATCATGTAGATGGCCTTTTGTGATTGGCTTCATTCCCTTAATATAATATTATCAAGGTTCACCTATGTTGTAGCATGTATCAGTACCTCATTCTTTTATGGCTGAATAATATTCTATGGTATGGACATACCACATTTTGTTTATCTGTTCATTATTGGTGGATATTTTTTTTCCCACTTACTGGCTGTTATAAATAATGCTGCTATAAAGGTACAAGATTTTGTGTGGACATATGTTTTCATTTCTCTTGGGGATATATCTAGAATTGGGATTCCTTGGTTATACAATTCAATTTTGAAGCTTCGCCAAACTGTTCTCCAAAGGAAGTCTCATATTACCTCCCCACCATCAGTATGTGAGAATTCCAATTTTTCCACATCTTTGCCAACACTTATTGTTGTCTTTCTATTTTATTATAGCCATCCTGCTGGGTTTAATGTGATCTTCTATTGTGATTTTAATTTGCATTTCCCTAAAGACAATGATGTTGAACATCTTTTCATGTGTTTTTTAGCCAGCTGTATATCTTTTTTGGATTATCGTCTATTCACATCCTTTACCCATTTTTCACTTGGGTTATTTCTTTTTTGGTTGTTAAACTCTAAGTTCTTTTGTAATCTAGAGATGTCCATTATCTGACATATAATTTATGGGTTTTTAACCCATTCTGAAGGTATTCTTTTTTACTTTCTTGATGGTTTTGAAGCATGAAATTATTTACTTTTGATGACATTTAATTTATTCATTCTTTTCACTGCTTATGCTTTTGGTTTCATATCCAAGAAATCATTGCCTAATCTGAGGTCATGAAGATTTACTCCTATTTTCCTCAAAGACTTTTATAGTTTTAATTTAAATTTATGTCTCTGATCCATTTTGAGTTAGTTTTTATATATATTGTGAGGTAGATATCCAACTTCATTCTTTCACATATGGATATCCAGTTGTTATTGCACCATTTGTTTAAAAGACTCTTTGTTCTTTCCCTATTGAATTGTCTTGGCACTCTTGTTGAAAAGCAATTTGCCAGAAATGTAAGGGTTTACTTCTGGACTCTAGCCCTCTATCCTGCCTCAAATGTCACTGATAAGCCCAAAAAACTGCTAAAAGAGAAAATAAATCTCGGCAAAGGGAATTCTCCATTTGAGTATAGTGCTACTGGCCAGTTTTGCCTTCCCTGCTTCCCAGTCCCTATAGTAGGTACACTTTCCATTGGCAGACACCAACTAATAGACAACTGAGTGTAATCAATGGCTTCCCACAGGTCAAATTAAAATGCCCTGCTTTTAGTGATGTGCCCCCAATTATCAACATTAGTATCCACCTCTCCTTCAAATCTGTTTTCTTTTTTTTTTTCTCCTACCTCTCTGGCTATTCTTCTTCAGTCTTTTTCACTGACTTATTTTTTCCTCCACTTATCCACATATTAAAAGTTGATGTTCTGTAGGGATTCACCCTCAGGCCTCTATTTAAAGACTTGTGGTTGCCATCCAGTATCCATTCATATCCTTTTTACCAATAAGAGAACCTCAATTGTAGCTGGATGCATTGCTTCAAAGCTAAATGATTATATTTCTTAACTTCCCTTGCAATTGGTCATGGCAATATGATTAAATCCTGGCAAGTAATATGTAAGCAAAAGTGTGTTGTGAATCTGGGAAATTTTTTAAAAGCATCCTGATTTTGCTTTTATTCTTTCTCATAACTTGGAATGCATTTGGGATGGCTGGAGTCCCACTGTGACCTTGAACTGTAAGGATGAGGGCCATACTTTACTAATGGTAGAGCTCTAGACATAACTCGTGGTAGTCCTGGTCCTAATTACAGATGACTTCTCCTTCTCCTTATCTTTCCCTTTCTCCTTTTCCTCCTCCTTCTCCCCTTCTTCCCCCTTTCTCTACCCTCCACCTCCCTCTTCTTCTTTTAGTAAGAGAAGAAAAAATAAGGATTTTTACATTTTTAGGTAACAATAATTTTATTTACTTTTTAAAGGATTTATTTATTTTAGAGAGAGAATGTGCATGTGAACAGGGGGAGGGGAAGAAGGAGAGAGAGAATCCCAAGCAGACTCCATGCTGAGTGCCAAGCTGACTTGGGGCTCAATCTCACAACCCTGAGATCATGACCTGAGCCAAAACTAAGAGTCAGTCCTTAACTGACTGAGCCACCCAGATGCCTGAAGTCATAATCATTTTAAATTTTAAAAATTCTTTTAAAATAACACCACCAATATTATACTATGCATTACATCCCCAGGGCTTATTTATCTCATAACTGGAAGTCTGTACCTTTTGACCACCCACCCCTAAATCCGATCTCTGGCAACCACTGGTCTATTCTCTATATCAATGAATTCATTTTTTTAATTTTATAATCCACTTATAAGTGATATCATACAGTATTTGACTTTGTCTGACTGGTTTCATTATGATAATGTCTTCAAGATCTATCTATGTTGTAACAAATTATAGGTTTACCTTTTCTTAAATGGATGAATAATATTCAATTACACACATACTCTCACACCACATCTTTATCCATTCATCTGTCAGTGGACATACCACTTGTTTCCATGTCTTGGCTATTGTAATAATGCTGCAATGAACTGAGAGTATAGATAATCTTTTTGAGATAGTGAATTTATTTCCTTTTCTAAATCCAAATGATATGGTAACCCTAATTTTTTTTCTATTTTGTTTTGTTTTGTTTTGTTTTTTGAGGAGACTCCATACTGTTTTCCATAGGGACTGCACCAAGTTACATTCCCATCAACAGTGCACAAGAGTTCCCCTTTCTCCACGTCCTTGGTAACACTTGCTATTTCTTGTCTTTTTGATAGGTCTTTCTAACAGGTAATGAGGTGCTATCTCATATGTGTGATACATAACACATATAATCATATAAGGCTTCAAGTGATAATTTCTATAATAATAATAATATAGAAGATGTACAGTATGGCAGAGCAATATAGGTGGCAGAGAAATTGATTCCATCAAGAAAAATTTTCATAGAAAAGGCAATGTTTGTTGAGATTTGAGAGTTTGTGAATAAAAGAGGAAAAATCATCCTAGAGGATGTGGTCCAAATGTGCAAGTTCGTGTTTAGTTAAGAAAAAAAAAAAAAAAGGAGAGTGAGAGATTTATTAAGCATGGTAGAGAATAGACTGGTGTGTGTATGTGCGTGAGAAGGAGAAAAAGAGAAGGAGGGAAGGAAGTCATATTCTGGGAAGCAGCAAAGGAGAAGGAAATCAGGGGAAGAAAAGCAATAGATTTGCAGGGAAATAGAGTTTGGGGTCTTACATGTCAAATCAAGAATCTGTGTTTCAGCTTACCAATCAGAAATAGAAAATATGTTCCAATCCTATCAATTCTACTTTGGTTGCTTAAACTACTATGTTGAGAAGAATCCTGAATTTGCACCTAAGATCATCAGAAAATAGTGACATAATGTATAATAATACATGCATGATGATTAATTTTATGTATCAGGTTGGCTGGGCTGCAGTGCCCAGATGTGTGGTCAAACATTCTTCCAGATATTTCTGTGAAGGTGTTTGGATGAGATGAACATTTGAAAGAAATTTTTTTTATAATTTCTCACATGCTAATTCTCTATCCTCCTGTATTAGGCTTCTCCAGAGAAATAGAAATAACAGGATATCTCTCTCTCTCTCTCTCTCTCATTCTCTCTCTCTCTATTTATTTTAGGGAATTGACTTGTGATTGCAAAAGCTGAATGTCTGAAATCTGCTGGGTGGGCCAGCAGGTTGGACACCCAGGGATGAGTTGATGTTTCAGTTCAAGTTTGATTATCTGTAGAATGCCCCCTTGCTCAGGGGAGGTCAATCTTTTATTCTATTCAGGCTTTCAACTGATTGGATGAAGACCACCCACATTATGGAAGGAAATCTGCTTTACTCTAAGTCCACCAATTTAAAGTCTCACACAGGGGCACGTGGGTGGCTCACTGGGTTAAGCATCTGCCCTAGGTTCAGGTCATGATCTCAAGGTCCTGGGATCCAGCCCCACATCAGGCTCCCTGCTGAGCAGGGAGTCTGCTTCTCCCTTTCCCTCTGCCCCTCCCCTGCTCATGCTCTCTCATTCTCTCTCTCAAATAATAAATAAAATCTTTTTTAAAAAGAGTTTTTAAAGGGGTGCCTGGGTGGCTCAGTGGGTTAAGCCTCTGCCTTCGGCTCAGGTCATGATCCCAGAGTCCTGGGATCGAGCCCCGCATCGGGCTCTCTGCTCCGAGGAGAGCCTGCTTCCTCCTCTCTCTCTGCCTGCCTCTCTGCCTACTGGTGATCTGTCAAATAAATAAATAAAATCTTTTAAAAAAAAGAGTTTTAAAAAAATGAAGTCTTACCTAAAATGCCACTGCCTCAAGTCTTCTGAAAAAAAAGGTGGGTTTGAGTGGGAAGATGATTTCTAAGAAATACTGTTGGCCCCACCTTCCAATGATATTTAGCCTCCAGTCAGTTTTCAGCCCCTTTGCTGTTATATGCTGACACAGATCTCCTTCATCTCTCTCCCAGATACTTCACTATCCCCCTACTAGTCCTGCTTCTTTCTCCCTTGTCCCTCTGATGGATACTCTCAAAACTACTAAAAGAGGCACTTCTGAAACATAAATAGGATCAATTTACTCCTCTCTTCAAACTCTTCAAAGGCTCCCACCCTGAGGAAAAGCCAACATTGTCACAGTGGTCTATGAGACCATGTAAAGTCTGTCCCTACCTCATTAATTCTGACTTTACATACTCATTCCAGCCATAGTGAACTCTGCCATTCCTACAGATACATCTGGCACAAATCAGGGCCTTTCATACTGGCTACTCCCTTTGTGTGAAATAATTTTTGCCCAGAGGGCTAAAGGGCTCTCTCCCTTAATTCTTGCAAGTCTTGGGGTAAATGCCACCTTCTCAATGAGGACTGCTCCACATACCCTATTTAAAATGGCATCCTTTCATTTTCCTATTATCTTGTTTTTTTTTTTTTTAATTCTTTCTCTTTTCAATAGTGCTTAAGAATATACAGGCACTTATTAACTATTCAGTGAGTGCGTACAGATTACTCCTTTAATTTGACCATTTTGTAAAGGCTTGATTCCATTGCCTGATCAAGGACCTTAAAGGGACACATCTTAACATCTGCTAAGGCTATAGTTTTTACATTGGAACACCTGTAAGGGTGCAAATTATAGAACTCTCACTCAAGGCAGTTTTGAGCCACAGGTAGAGAATTCCTTTAGCAAAGGAGAAAATCTTCTGCCTTTCTAAAACTATCTAAATCCTGCTCCAGTGTCTCTATCTTAAGAATTCTCTAGAAGTATCTAGAAGTATCACGTAGCATATAATGCTCTCAGTTTCTGAATTTGTTGTGTTTTTCCCTTCATGTCTTGGCTTCAGTCCATAGGTGGTATGCCTTCTAAGAGGATAGCTTGTCTGTGCTTTACTATCACATTACATTGGTCATTGGCTGTCTAGACTATAGTATCTGTACCACCCATTACCCCACTGTCTCCATTATATTGCTGCCATATTTTAGTTTTTATTATTGCTGCATTCAACTTCCAGTAGCAAATCCTATCATATGGCTTGGACTGTCTGGCTGCACTTAATAGAAAAAATAGATACTGACTTAAAATAGAAGTTTATTCAACTCTCATACAACAGAAGGCATAGAGACCCAGGATTCTTCCAGTGCTCAGCTCATACAAAGTGAAAGTGTGGCTTTCATTCTTATGATCCAAGCAATATGCTAGAGCTCCCACCATATCCTTCTTCCTCCAGGTAGTGAAGTAAGAAAGGGGGCATGAAAAAAACAACTCTGCCATTAATGAGTCTTTTAGGAATTCATAGGCAACACTTATGCTTTTATCTCCCTAAGTATGTCATGTGACCACATCCAGATTCAAGGAAGGCTGAAAGATGGAATCTTTATAATGGAGGTAATATGTCTAGCTAAAAATCAGGATTCTAGTTTCTAACAAAGAAGGAAAGAATAGTTATTGGGACGATTAGCAAACTCTACCTATGAAAATCAACCCATTAACCTTTTAATAAAGGAAGATAGACAATAAGATGATATTCTAATAATTTGAATCTGGAAGACTCACCAAACATTGCTGTATATCATCCTATAACTTTGAGAATTATCTATGCTAGAGTATGCACTTAGTCTCATAACATGTTGCTAAAAGACCAATAACCAAATGAGACACGACATCCAGCTGGACCTTTCCCATCCATCACAGAATGTAGTGTGGTTCATGTCAAACAAAATGTTCAGAAAGATTAGCAAAGCTGTTATTCACTTGAACTGAAATGTGGAGAACATGACATACAGTGTTAAAGCACTGCTCTTGACACAGTTCTCACTCTCCATTCCAACTTAGGAAAAAATGCCAAGCATTATGTACTTTGCCTTTGGTTAAATATCATATTTTCCTGAAATATTGAAAGGAATGAGTATAAATGGAACTTCAAACCAAAAATAAAATTAAAATCTCTAAAGTGATTACAATTTCAAAATATAGACAAAACACATTATTTGTAAAACTATGCTGTGGGATTAAGGAGTGTTGGCAGAAAATGTTTAATTAGCTCTACTGTTACATTCCATAAAGCTAAACCCAACTTGCATTTAAGAATCAAAGAAATTCCAAAGTCAACTAATTCATTTTCAGAGAATCATCATTCAGAATGGATCACCTTTCTCACAGGTGACAAATGCAAACATATGATGCTGGGTTGAAGTCTTTGTGCCTTTAGTTGGCTTCCTTAGGCTAAGCAGGTGTTGCATGAAGTTGAGGCTCCCTTGCCAGTGTTCATGTTCTGGCTGAACATTCATTACAGTTTGAGGACAACCCACTTAGAGAAAATGGGGTGGGCTGCACAAACGCTGGCAGGCCTTGTAAAGATAAATGAGTTCATGCTCTAGCTTTCACTTGCTCTTTCAACTTGGAAAGACAAACAAATCTACAGATTTTTGGTCAGGAGAATTTCTAAATTGCCAAGGAGAAAACAAGTACTATAAGCTCAATGAAAAAACAGTACTATCCAAAGAATTTTTTTAAAAAGAAGAAAAAAAATTCAAGAAAAGACTGCCTATTTGAATCCTAATACTGGGTCAGATCTGAAAATTGTAAGAGATTAGTTTGGGGTAAAAAGAATTCAGCTGCCATTGGGAAAAACAGAAACTTCAACTGTGGAAAACAAAGACTTTTAATGAGCATACTATATACTAGAGAAGGGATGAATATTTTTCATGGTCAAAAATATATTTTTGAGCACAGAGGACTGATTCCTTTAAGGTAGCAAAGTCTGTGGAAAAAATTATGTGGACTTGCTACAGTATTTATAACCTACAATGCCTTGACAAGCCACCAAGAAAAGCAACAGACCAGCATCATTGGAAATTCTTTCCTCGGGCCCCTAGGTGGCTCAATCAGTTAAGCCTCTGCCATCAACTCAGGTCATGATCTCAGGGTCCTGCTCAGCAGGGATCCTGCTTCTCCCTCTCCCTCTGACCCTACTCCCAGCTCGTACATTCTCTCTCTCAATCTCAAATAAATAAATTTTAAAAAAGAAAAGAAAGAAAATTATTTTCTCAAGAGTACAGAGAATATTTAATCCCTTAATATAGATTTAAATTCTATTTTCCCTACCTTGTGTGAGGTAAAATCTCATTAATCTCTCCTCAGCTCTTACCCCAATCAAAGTAGAACTGGTAAACCACATCTCCACTGTGGACTTAGTTCTCTGTAAAGAAAGTACATAGTCCTAAACAACCAAGACAGTGACACTTATGAAATCCTGTGGTATTGTCAGCTGTTGATTCCATCTTTTTAAATGATTATACATTCATTTTGGTTTTCTATTTATTTGTAAGTCAATTTTGACACATTTTAGAAAATGATTTATCTTAACGTAGTTTAAAATTTTTTCAACGTTAAAGTTCTTAATGCATATTATGTAACATCTCCAGTATAGATTTTCCCTATTTTTATTCCATGTATTATTAGTTGTGTCTGCCCTAACACTGACAGAGTTCTGTTTAATTTGTGTAGTTTTTAATAAACTCATTTTTGCTTTGTTGATCCTTCTTAGTCTTCTCATCTAGTTTATAAATGCCTGATTTCATTATTATTTCCTTCCTTTCACTTTGTGTATTTTAAATACTTAAAAAATATTTTTGTGTATATTAGGTTTTGACATCTTAAAGATAGCAAAGGACCCAGCAAGGAGCATGCCCTTGATGTGCAAACTATCCAATTCCAGAGCCAAACTGCTTCTATCTGGCTCTTACACCCCAGAGCTACTTACTATCCCCCCACCCCTATAATTATCTGGGGCTTGATACTGGGCAACAGAGGGAGCACTGCTACAACCCAAAGCCTTCCAAAATTATTCAACCTAGCCAATCCTAAACTGTTCACCTTGGCTTGCTTTGTCTCTTTCCCTTAGAAACCCCAATAAAGGTAGTGACTGAAAACTCCCCCGAACCCCGCTTCTGCCTCCTCACTGTCCCCAAGTCTTTGGCCTGTGGTCCTGCAGAGGCAGTGTCTGCTGCTTCCAAGACCTGTGAGCATAATAAATGTTATCTCCTGATCCTCTCCTCTTCTCCTCTTGTAGATACACCTGACTATCTCATAAAAGACTACACAATAATTTGGGATTGTTTCCATTTTATTTTTTTCAAATTCTTAAGATACATTCTTAGTGTTTCAATATTTATATTTTGAAATTTTGTAATGTAACTGTCTAAGGCTGTACCCTTCCTCCTAACTACCAGTGCAACTGCAGTCCACAGTTTTGATGTGCAGCAAGTTCTTTCTAACTTACTTAGTATTCTCTGGTTTTTATTATGACATTTGCTGTGATTCACTAATTATTTAGAATTGCTGTTTTTTGTTTGTTTCAAATACATAAGATTGCATGACTTTAAAACTGTACAATACTGATTGATTCATATTTGTTCTTTGAGAAAGACTTACTTTGTAGCCTAATCTGTGGTTAATTTTCATAACTGTTACATGTGTTTATAAGAAGAAATTATGTTCTGATGGTGCAGAGTTCTATAAATGCTCCTTAAAGAAAGCTTATATTCTTCAAATTTTCTGTATCCTTCCTAATTTTTGGTCTTCCTGATCTACCATACTTAGAGAGATGGGTTAAAATTTCTCATTATTATAGTGGGTTTGTCCTACTCTTTCTAGTTCTAGTTATTTTAATTTTCATTTTACTTGAGATTGATATTATTCAGTGCATGCAAGTTTGGTTGTTATTTCTTCCTGGTAAATTCAAACATTTGTAACTTTTGTACCCCAATCATGTTTTTGCTTTCATGACTATTTTGTTTAATATTAAAGGGTCTATGTTAGCTTCTCTGGTTAGTATTTGACTGTTTTATAGTATTTATTCCATCCTTAACAGTATTTCTATAGTCCATGTTTTATTTGTGACCCTTATAAATAATAAATAGCAAAAATAAATGTTTATTTTATTTGAAAAATCTCAACATTTAACTGATAAATTTATTTACATTTTTGAGATTGTTCATATTCTTAAATTAGACTGAATTTTAGAACTATAGTAACATTTTAGATTTACCCATTTCATTTATGCTTCTTTCTTTCTTCTTTTCTACCTTCCTCTAACATTTCCTCTAATGAGTAGGAAGAGATACACTCTATTTCTATTTCTTTAGTACTTAATATTTAAGATAAATACAAAATAAATTGTGTGTTTAGTTATAGTTCTATCTTCTTAAAAAAGTATATGGGCTTTGGAATGTCTAAATTTTACTATTACCTTCCCAATTTACGTTATTACTCAGCATTTCAATTATATTTCTTTAATTACCCATATAAGATGTTTTTGTTGTTTAATATATGCATGTGTGAGCAAATATATGTAAATGCACAATGTTTAATACATTAGTTTAGATCTACACATTTCTTTAGATTTTTCCATTTGTCTCCTGTTTCTTCTTGAGTCTCACACCTGCCTTTGGGTTAACTTCCTACCTTTCTTTATAAAGTCAATCCTTTTGAGCTGTGATTGAGCTCGATATGCAAATCAGGTTTGATATCCCTTTCCTCCCCACACTCCTACAACACCATTTTCATGATTTGTCTCTATTGATATTGTTGAGAAGTTGGATATGATACCAATCAGCTTTCCTTTAAAGTTAATTGATCTTTTATTTTCTTCTTACTTTTTGAAGATCTTTTCGTCTTTATTGTTTGGTAGTTTCCTTGCAATTGTTTCAGCTCTCTGAATCTGATCAGACATGTCTTGTCAATTCTGAAAAACTGGTTTTCCCCATGCTCACTCTTCTTTCTTTCTGAAGTCACAATTTAATTTATAATGTATTTTCTTAGATTACCCTCCACGTCTGTTAGCTTGCTTCTTTATTTTTCCGTCTCTTGGTCTTTCTGGGTTGGAATCTGGATAATTTTTTCAGATTCTTTATTTACCTTCCAGTTCACTTATTATGTCTTCATCTGTGTCTATTTTTCCTGTTCAGCCATCCTTTTAATTTTTAAGTCCCAAAGATTAAAGAACTTCTAGAAGTTCTGTTTTTTCTATTCAGATCTTACTAATCACTTTTGTAAATCTTGTTCTTCATTCATATTTTAAGTTCCCTTTTCTATTTCTTTAAGCATTTTTTTTAAGATTTTATTTATTTGTCAGACAGAGAGGGAGAGAGAGCGAGCACAGGCAGACAGAATGGCAGGCAGAGGCAGAGGGAGAAGCAGGCTCCCCGCCGAGCAAGGAGCCCGATGTGGGACTTGATCCCAGGACGCTGGGATCACGACCTGAGCTGAAGGCAGCTGCTTAACCAACTGAGCCACCCAGGCATCCCTTTAAGCATTTTTAAATTTATTTTATATTCTTTACCCAAAAATGTCAATATCTGGAGTTCTAGTGGGCTAATTTCTGCTGTTTATTTTGTTTTCTTTTCCCCCTTTCTCCCTCTCCTGACTCTAGCTTTCACAATTTGTTTCCTCAGATGATTTGTGATTTTCGATATCATGAGTTCATGTTCAGCTGTGCTCTCTCCATGGAAATTATGCAAGGTGTGATGTGTATATCCATCAAGAGAGGGTTTGCTTTTGTTTCTGTTAAGATATCCAGGATACTAGAAACCCAGAGGATAGTTTTAGGTTAGTTTCTAAGACTGAGTTTCCTAAACCACGCAGCAGTATAAATTCAATCACTGAAACAGAATCAGGGCAGACCACTGATTACCATACTTAAAGGGAGACTTTTTCACCAGTGCTCAGACTTAGATTATTAATTTCTTTGTCATCTCTTTTTCTAAAAGGGATTTTCCCCCATCCTTCTAACCTGTCACTGAGCAGGAGTCTCATTTCCCTAGCCTACCTTTCATATAGGACTCAGTTCGTGTTCCCTGCCCAAAAGTGGCTAATAAGTACAAGTTTCTAAAAGTTTCAGCATCTGCTACTACCTTCATATTGGGTCCCATATATATCTAAAGGGTACATAATCCACACTTGGCCACTGAGAATTCTTAGATGGTTTGGTCTGGTTTTGTCCTCTTTTCACATGGAACTAAAAACAAAATCTGTTTGCACCAGTGGTAGGAGCAGTAAACCAAAAAACTTTGAAGCTATTAGTCTCCATGTTCTGTTTCATGTAGATTAGTCTGATCTTTTGAAGGAGAGAATAAGACTGAGGCACAGAGTGATGCACAGATGAGAGTTGATAACAGAGTGCCCTGGCAATGTAAAGTTCTTTCTTCTGCTTCCTGACTCTTAGATGACCTACTTGTGTCTCTGCTTATTGCAACATTCATTAATTCTCTTCCTTTAATTGCTGAAAAATCAAGTACACTTTTAACAAAATTCCCTTAGCATAAACTAGTTTCCATTATGTTTCTGACACTTGCAACCAAAGCGGTCATGACTAATACAGAATTACTTTGTTTTACATATCTTTTTCTTTTTAATATCCCACAAAGCTTACCTATTGCATGGCAATAGACATTATTGAATTAAATTGACTTGAATAAGAGAGGCACACTAGCTCTGTTTGGACTGAAAATTAACTTTTGGTTTGATCCCAGACTGTTTTCAATTGAAGCCACTAATATGTTCCAACTTTCAAGATCAGAAGAAATAAAGCAGCCCAAGAACTGACTTAAGACAATTTCAGCCTCCAATATGAACAAAAAATTATGTTCACTTCCACCACAAAACTCATCTACTTCCCTAAGGAACCGTGAGAATCAACCTAGATATGATAGAAATGTTCAAGTTCTAACCTGAACTGAGTATTCAAAACTTTTTTTTCCTGAAGTTTCTGGAGAGGAAATATCTCAATTAGAAAATAGACCAAAAAAAAAAAAAAAAAGCACACTGTTAAACTGATGACTTAGTGTACACAAGCAAAGAGGAGTGGAAGTCTGAGGCAATTGACCAGATAATTTATGCCAGAATTTTCTACTGTATAAAAATACATTTGGGTCTCAAAGTGGCCATGTAATCTATTACTAATGATCAAATTCTGGCACTGCTTTTTACCTCTTGGGCATAGAATCAATGCAGAGAGCCATTGGTGGGAACAGAGTTCGGAGTATAGAAATTAAATCTTTATGCTATCTTGGAAGTTGACTCTCACATAATGAATGCGTAATAATGGAGTCCTTGTTCTCATCACTTCTCTCCATGCTTAAACTTTAATTTATAAAATGCTTCCTTGTCTTGTGATCCTATATAGATTTATCCTCACTCCAGATACTAAGGCTAAGGTTTATATTCTGTATGAATATTTTATTCGACTAAATTTTGAAAAGCAAAGAAAAAGAAGGAAACAATATAAAAGCCAAAATGCATCATTTCGAAATATCTTTTTAAGCTTTTCTGCATACCATTTTTATTTAAATCACAGATTATGTATTTCATTATAGTTTCCCCACTCCTAACCCAATATCCTCCCACCTCTTTTGTTAAACTTGAGAATTTATCTATTTGTTCTTTTGGAAAAATACAAATCTTCTGGGAGATCCACACACTGGCTGTTTTAGTCCTTTGTCTTTGAGAAATGGGCTCCTTCCCAGTGGAGGCCTCTAAAGGGATTTTTCCAAAGGAACCACACCACAACGAAGTGACTGCTCAGGCAATTATTCTAGGAAAACTCTCTCTGTGAGTTGGCCAGACAGGATGAAATTGGATAATTTTCTTTAAACCCTAAAGAAAAGAATAAGACACTTGGGATTAAAAGGGGTGAGGTGCCAAGAAGAATTTCCCCACACAGAGGAAGGAGTGGTAGAGGACCAAAGCAGAAGACAAAAAATGATGTCTCTGTTTGCCCTTTTTTATAATGCCTGCTCTGGCCCAGGGCCTTTGTTTTGTTCTATGATTCTCCTTGGAGTTACAGCCTTATTTTTCAGGATAGGATGAAAATAACTTAAATACATACATACATACCTTTCCTAGAGGATTCGTCTGTCTATAAATCAAGGCATTAAAAGTCCTGCACATGTGGTACGTTTGGCCCACTGAAAATAATACACTACTGGAACCAGTGAAGTCTACTTTTATAATAAGCAAAATTTCTTGGCTTAGTCTTTCAATGTTTTATCAGCATCCTCAGAAGTATTTCCTTTAAGTTAAATCCTTGTCATGAAGAGTTTTTAAAATTTGGAAAATAACTAATTCCCATGAGGAATTATCATTGAAATTATAAATATTATTAGCACTGAGAGACTGCAAAATCCCTTCTCATTTTACAAGTAAGAAAACAAAGACCTAGGAAAGTGTTCAAGTCTACTCAGCTGGTTAGTGGCAGGGTCACAGCCAGATCGTAAGTGTCTGTGATTTATAGTTCACTGTTCTGACCACCACCTAATCATCACCCAGTATTCTGCTAAGTGGGATATAAATTTAGTAATAATTCATGCAGATACAATTTTTAAAGTATTTCTGTAAGAATACTAGGTATAAATTCATGAATTACAAATTTTGTCATACTTTCTCAGTGGAAAGTGTTGGTAGGTTTGGTTTATCTTAAACAGATTTTACCAATTTGGTGCCTTTACTACATTTTATTTTTTCTATTCAAATTTTAAAGTTGAAATCTCTGACCATAATAAACATAAAGAAATTAATTCCACTTCTACGTTGTCAGCCATCCCAACTACTAGGAAATGCAGATAGTAAACCAATTCTCAAGGTTAATCAATAAATTTTTGTTGACAATGAAATAAATCACAGAGCATAAAATTATATGTTATAACCCTACAGTATATATTCCTAAACAAACACCTGACCCGTGAAATAGATTTTTACTGCTACTTTTTTTTTTTTCCTAAATTAACATCACTTCTAAGATCTAAATGGGAAAAATTTTGTTAGGGTCCATAGAAAATAGGAGTCTGAATTTTGTAGCTGAAAAAGTAAAGTGATATACTGATGTTAACCTAAGTGACATAAAATAACATGAAAATCAGAATTGACTGGAAATATCATATCTGGGTGTTTTCTGCAGTTACTAATGAAAAACATACTGTATTTGTGTAAACAGTATGCTCAGAAACGTGGCCTTACACTTGAGACATGTAGCAAATGAGAAATTTCCCTGGAAATGATAAACATTTGAATAAGAGCTCAAAAGCTGCTGAGTATGGAACTTGAAACTGAAAACAAAGCAGGCAATGAGGAACTCTGAGGGCTGGGCACAAGGGACACCAAAATCGAAACCACAGCCTTTGCACTCAAGTTGCCTCATGTCTCATTGGGAGGCAGAAATGACAATGTAACCCACATGTTGGCAGGGCTTACTGTCTCCTTTGAGAGTCCCTGTAAAATGGGACTAATTCCATGGGGTTTGCCTTCTGAGGCTAATTTCTCATTCTGATATCTTGTCCTTGCTACATGTGTTATGTCATGGTCATCTTTCTGCCTGCACTGTCTAGATTTTCAAGAGTCACTCATCTTTGATTTGAACTGAAACACAGGTTATACAGGACATTTGTAAGTGGTAGGCTTTACTGAAGGTTTGTGGCAATGAGGGAAGGAGTGTTACATCACAAAATCAAATAGCAAAAGACTGGATCATGGAATTGGAGAGATTCCTGGGCTCAAAACCCCTTTGGCCACTTTTCTTTGGTAAATTTTTCCCAGTTTCCCACTTTTCTATGCTACTCTGCCTCCTCTTCCGTCTATTCTCCCTCCTCCTTACCCTTCAATCCTCAATTCTCCTTAACCTCTTTAAGTAGTTTTTCCTTTTTTTTTTTTTTTTAAATTTACTTCACTGGCTTCTTCCAAAGTATATCTTCATATCCCCATCACTTCCCCCAAGGTAATCTGTTAGAATGGTTTCCTAAATAGAGACAGCTGTCTTCCTAAGAGGAACTCCCCGATCAAGATGTTTAAGTAACAAAGGTCTCCCTGGCAACATGCATGATTTGGTACGATAGCTCCTATAGAACTCAGGCAGTACAAACAATGGCAGCTGCAGAGGGCAAAGGCAATGGAGGCTCCAGTTTTATGATCTTATTGATAAAAGTTTTCAGTTTATCTATTTTCTTATGCAGTTACTGTGAGGATTAACTGGTTATGAATGTGAACTCTGAGTTATGTTCTAATGAAACATCTACTCTTGGTTACCTAGGCTTGTCTGGTCCTTAGCAATCCTTCAACTAATTTGGGAGGCACTCTTCTAGAAATATCACAGAGCAGGGAGAGTTTGAAAATACTTTAGAAACAACAACAAAAAGCATAAAAGATGATCCTCTTTTAAGACATTTAGTTTTAACATAGGCCACCATGGGGTTTTTTTAGGAAGAGGGAACAAAATGATAAAGATATATAGGAAAGGTAACACACAATGAATTTACACTAGGGAGTAGTGGTGGATAAATTAATATAAGTAGGTTGGGCAAGGGTTGAAGGCAGAATAATGATTTGGGGTTTATGAATTGAAAAAAATCACTGCTGTCATGTGTAATGTGACAGACAAACAAAAGCCCTTGGTGGCATAATCTCATCAGAGCATCCAGAACATGAGATATAAGAGTCTGTGCTCTCTGCTCTGCTCAAGCAATACCTCTAGTTATCACCTGGGGACCCCACACCTGGGGAACACTGATAAATGCCAACTCATTCGAAAGAGAGGAGTAGCAAGGAAGCCTGGAACGGTGACACATGAGGAGTGACAAAAGGAAAGGGGGTGACTACCCTATAGACTAGAAAGTGCAAGGGGCCAATGTATTAGACTGTGACATTCTTGAAAACATGGTTTGGTATTTTTGACCTTTGAGTTCTCAGTGTCTGCATATGGTTTCTGGCTCAACAAAGGTCTGTTGAATAAATGAATGAATAATTGAATGGCCAGCTGTCATACAGAACAGAATTTAAATTTGTTCTTTGTGTCCACAAAGGGCAGATGGTGATGGAAGTTGTAGAGATAGAGATATAGTTGGCAGCCTGACATAAAGAAGACTTTCAACATAGGCAAACCCTTAACAGTGAATAGAGCTGCTGCCAGAGCTAGTCAAGTTTCCATTCAATCGCTGGGATGAGCAAGCTCATGCTTGAAAGGAGACAACTTAAGCACCAGCACTCTGTGACTCTTCAACTTAGTGAAAATTTTTGAATTATTAGCATGATATAGCTCTCTTATAATGAACCGTGAGCACTTTGTTAATATTACTTATGTAGCAGTAACAAACTCCCCTGCAATGTTTTCTTCTTAAACTTACTTTTCATGTTGCAGTGTGTTCTATTTCATGAGTCACAAATTAGTAAGAGGAAACATACATATGGACACACACAGGCAACTTCTAACACCACCATATACACGCATTAGATGAAGTTTCCAATTATTCAAGCTAAAGTTGTCTTTGCTTTTGACCTCACCAGCAAAGGAAGATACAGCATATCTGAACACACTTTCTTTTGCTCCTTTGCTCCTAACAGAGGCATGCAATTGTTATTTAGATTTTTTTAAAGATTTTATTTATTTATTTGACAGAGATCACAAGCAGGCAGAGAGGCAGGCAGAGAGAGAGGAGGAAGCAGGCTCCCTGCTGAGCAGAGAGCCCAATGTGGGGCTCGATCCCAGGACTCTGGGATCATGACCCGAGCTAAAGGCAGAGGCTTTAACCCACTGAGCCACCCAGGCGCCCCTAGATTTTCTAGCAAGATAGTGCCTCAACTATCCCTTTTAAATTTGTATTTATACCTCCATCTTAGAAGAACTTTGGCATTAACGGTGATATTATTTTGTTTATGGCAACTACCCCCTACCCCGCCAGTCTTCAACTAAATTTAGCAATGAAAAGGTATAACCTCACCTTGGCAAGAAAGCAAAGACACTATCAAGTGTGGCTGAGTAATGCCTCTGTCTAGGCTTACCACAATTCCCAAAAACCAGTTAATTTCCACAGTTATAAAAGTAACTCAACTCACATGTTTTTCCAAGGAACTAAATTATCTTCTTTGAACATATTGTCTGGTAATGTCTTAATTCAGTCATTATCTTTGATTCAGTCATTCTCTTTTTTTGGGAAGTATAGACTAAAGAAATCTTAGCATCCTATGTCATCATGAGACTAAATAAAGAAACTCTAAGAAGGAAGGAACTAGGTAAAGAACCCTAAGAAGAAAACATGAAAGAAATACAGAAGAGTTCTGTCTTTGATAACAAAAACAAAAACGTATTGCTATGGACTACATATTTGCAGCCCTCCCTCCCCCATTCTTATGTTGAAGCCTAATCCAAAATGAGATGGTACAGGAAGGAGAGGATTTGGTCATAACTGTGGTGTCCTCATGTATGGGATTAGTGTGCTTATAAGAGGGACCTTAAATAGCTTTCCCACTCCCTTTCTACCATGTGAGGTTGTGGTGAAAAGATAACGTTCTGGGAACCAGGAAGCTGAACTCACTAGACACTGAATCTGCTCGTGCCCTTGATCTTAGACTTCATAGCTTCTGTAACTGTAAGTAACCAATGTTTGTTGTTTAAGACACTCACTCTATAGTATTTTTGTCATAGCAGCTCAAACAGACTAAGTAAGACAAGTCTATTTTATAATACCTTGGTATCTGTGCAAATGCAATAGTAATTTAAATATGCCTAAGCACAGGTATTCTTCCAAAAATTGCCGTAACAAAATTATGACCTTTTTTAAAAAAAAAAAAGTAAAAAGCACAATAATTTAAATGACTACTTTTGGACATTTTTTTTTTATAAACATATAATATATTTTTATCCCCAGGGGTACAGGTCTGTG